>NW_027472582.1:56622502-56987502 GCF_030347505.1 Rhynchophorus ferrugineus
TATATATATATATATATATATATATATATATATATATATATATATATATATTTAAAACTAAATTTTCTTGTATATAGTTAGAATATATGTATATAGTTATAATAATTAGAAGTTAATTTTAATTATGCTAGTATTATGTATATACTTTCAAAATATAACCAAATTATAAGGTTACTTTGTCGCGTATAAGAGTCAACAATTATATATATATATATATATATATATATATATATATATATATATAATGTTATGTTAAGTATATATATAATATATATAATGTGTATTGTTATGTATAATGTTATTGTTAAGCTGTTGTGATGGAAAATCGGAAGCTGTTCAGTGCAAAAGCCGATCAGTATGCTTTTTAATCACGATCCATATGAATGAGAAGGCGTAGAAATATTACAGGCAACTGCTTCCATGATGTAATAGTTCAGCTCCCAAACGGAGGTCACGGGTTCAGTTCCAGGCTGGGACAATAACTTTTTGTTGTTCTGGTTTAGTTTGAACATTTGTCAAATCACCTAGACTAGATAGTGAACCCCGGAGCCTGAAGCGTATTTATCCTTATTTTCAATCATTGTTTCTTTATTCATATTTTCCCCATACAGACTACAACTTTACTTGGCTTACCCATTGTAATACTAAATAAAATAACCGCGTAATCTATTGTGTAAATATCTGACACTAAAAAGAGAAAAAGTTTCGAGCCCAAACAATACAATAATAATAATATAATAATTTTGTGACATACACACAAAATTAAATTACGAACAAAACAAATCTAATCTGTTGATCGTGTCGACTCCAAAGTGTTCAATCAGTTGGTAGTAGTTAAAATAATATTGTAGATAGGTATTTCAATATATCATTATCAACTTTCAAGAAATTTATGGATTCCATCTCGATATAACTATGTATCTTTTTAGGCTTTCCACAAATCGACGCGTTTTTTTGGTATTTTTGTAAGAAATAAGAAAAACACTGCTCACACAGATCAAGATTTATACGTCAGAGAACAAGGTCTAGAGAATGCGGCGTGTATGGTAGGACTTCCCATTTCAATGTTTCCAAGTATACTTTTACCGGTTTTACAAAATGTGGAGCGCTCTCATGCTAAAGAATCACATTGTTGCGTCCGCTGGTATTCCGACCGTTTCTTGCGTAGTGCTAGGCTCAAACATATCAATTGTAGTCGATCCTCATTAATGGTGTCATAAACCTTTACAAGCTCTTAGTATACCACACCAAGCTGATCCGAAATGAAATACAGAGCATTAGCTTGGAGACATGGATATTCTGCTTTTCCCTTAACGTTGATGTATGGTGGTCCCCATGATTTATTCACATTGGGTTATTGTAATGAATCCATTTTAATGTCTTCTTTGATGTTTTATGTCATGCGGACTTATTTCCTGACTTGAAACCCCTTTGATTTTTTTATCATTAACTAATAACAAAAATCTAATAATAAGAAACTATTGTAAGATATTTCAAATTCAAGTAATTTGACAATTGACAATTTTATGCCTCTATAATACAAATATATATGTAGATATATATATATATATATATATATATATATATATATATATATATATATATATATATATATATATTGCAGCATAACAGAATAAGTTCAGTTATTGATATCTCGTTGATTCTCTTCCTAAATATAGATCGGAAAAGCAATATACAGTTTCGCTAACACGGACCTTTCGACGGCACGTGTAAATACGAGCAAACGACCATCAAGTTGATATTAATATAAGGGCAATTATGCCACTAGGGCAACCACATCACTCGATGTACTGTATTAAAGTTTAATCGCTTATAAACGTATATATATATATATATATATATATATATATATATATATATATATATGTATATATATATATATATATATATATATATATATATATATGTATATATATATATATATATGTATATATATATATATATATATATATATATATATATATATATATATATATATATATATATATATATATATATATATATATATACTTTTTTGAAATATAATGGGAATATTAATTGTTAATATTTAATACTAGATAATACTTAATTAACAGCGCTGTTGTGTCCCCATCATCCACAGCATATAGGTCATATTGTAAAACGATTAATAATCAGAGGAGATCTGACAGAATATACGCGTTCTGTACAGAATGCTTTCAATCAATTTGATGCATGTCAATTACCATTGAATCACGGTTTACTATTGTCATTGAACTGATGCAATGTAGTGATGTATATTTTAGTCATATATTATTTTTTAAAAATAAGTCACTAAATTGTACACTTTCTTTTGATACGTCTTGTATTAAAACGTATTATTTCATTTATTGGATTCTTAAAATATGGCGTAGTTAAAATACGTGAAAAACTTGACTGAAAGATAGTTGTTATACTATGCTAGCAATAATATGACCGAAATTCCCAATGTATTCAATCTTACAACCATTTACAATGCTTTAACTGTCTAACTGTGTAACTTTATTTTAAGGCGTTCTTCTATTTTTATATTTCTGTTCTGTCTATATTTTTATACATATATTTTAGACTTCTAGATCTTTTATATCAACTAGATTTTTTTACAAGGAAGTGTACTGGGACCAATGCTTTATCTAATCTACACTTGTGATATGCCACAAATGGAGAATATTACGATGGCTACATTTGCTGATGATACTGCGATTATAGCTGTCGGAGACAATAGTGAAGAAGCCTTACGAAAAATCAGGCAAGTGACAATATAAATAATTGGACACAAGCTTGAAAAATTAGAATTAATGTAAGTAAATCTGTGCATGTGCAGTTTACCTATAAACAGACCGTAAAAACACCGTTAACATTAAATAATACTATCGATCCATATAGCAACAACGATAAATATCTCGGAATGAATCTTGCTGCAAAACTTCGCTGGAAGGAACTGGAATTTAATAAGAATGGAGGTGCTACCTAGCCAAATAATTACGTTAACGTTCTGAAAGGAATAATATAGAAAATAAGTAGGGTATGGTGACTGCGGTGTGTAGGAATATTCAAGCATCATTAGGTAAGTCTTCATGAGTTCTGGAGCATGTATTTTAATGTTATGATGTTGAAATGACCCTGGTTGCTCAATTTCGAGAGCTTATTCACGCAAATACCAAGCCACAGTATAATTATGGGAATCTTAAATGCTCACGCGCCAGACTTGGGCTCTTTCCGGGCTGATGTCAGAGGCCGCCTTATTCTGAACATGATAGCAGATCACTACACATATTCTTGTAATTTTTTTGTCCCTTGATGCTCAACTTCTTTGACCCACTTCTTGACGGGTTCTCACTCTCAGTTCAATCTGTGTCTGTGCAGTTCATCAGTAAAGTTTAAAGATAATACCTCTACAATTAATTTTAGGGATATAAGAGGTCGATAGCCTTGGCTGTTTACCATTGCAAGACCCACCAGCAAATTGCATTCAGATACTCCATCTCTGATTGATGGAGAAATATCCGAAACTTGAGCGGAGCTCCCACTTCCCCAATTACCTCGGACTGAGTTTGGAAAATTATTGGGCACTATTATCACAGTATAATTTTCCGATACCCTACCTTCCTAAACAAGAAATGGAATTTCCTACTTTGAAAAGCTATTCTTGTTGGAGGAGCTCCTACTAGATATGTCTCACAGTTGAGATATTATCCCAGGAGAAGATGGCGTGAGGACTATCTATATTAAGGAATTACCTTTCTTTTTTTTGCTTTCTTTCTATTTTCTACTTTCTTACTTTCAAACTGAAGCAATTTATATTATTTCCTATTCACAAACCTGGGAAATTAAGGTACTCATTGGAAAGCTATCTTAATCCTTACCTTCTTTCTATGCTAGATAAGAAAGGACTAATAACCAAACACTAATTTGGATATAGAAGGGGTTTTCCATTATGGGTCATTTGGTAGGAATGGAATGTGATTTTATGTAATAAAAGTAATACATTCAGTCAAGTATCATACAGATAGCAACATTTCAGCAGGAAGAAAGAGCGCCTTTTGTGCCATTTAGTGGAGTAGGTGTGTTATATAATTAATTTTTTTTCTGCCTTTGCTGAGTCTTTTTGCTTTGCTCGGGGTTTTTTCTTTCTTCGGAATTATTACTTTTATATGTTCATTCGAGATTACGGTTAATCGTATTATCTTTACTTGTCTTGTGTCCTCCATGGGCTGTAAGTGTCCTCACCAACTTAGTTTTTTGTTTCTATGTATTATTACACTTATTCAATATTGAGGTCGTTTCCTTACTTCTCATCTTCTCCATCTTTGTTACTCTAATGAAGTATTTCATTTCTGCTGCTTGTATTTCCAGATATCGCAACCAAATATTAGATATAAAAATTGCTGTGGGTTACTTCCATTGTAGATTTGCTTAATTTTCTTTTATTAATCTTTTTATTAATTAATTTATAGCGAAATACAAATCCATTATTTTTCTAGTTCTGGAATTAAATTCCATCCCCTGCCTTCCATTGTTTTCTATTTCTATCTCTAGTTCTCCCATCACCATCACTTTCATTTCGTTTTTATTCAATATTATTCCATATTCTCTTAGCATCACATTCCATCTGCTTAAGATTTTCTTTCTTCAAATTCAAATTCTAATACACATTTTAGTTATTTAATCGTGCACTTTATTTTGATTAATTTTATCATAAATGTTTAATTTGAAAGAATATTTAAAAAACACATGCTACCTGAGTTATTACCCGAAATTTCTGGAAATAGATATTTTCAAATCCACAATATCGAACGCAGAGTAAATGAAAAACCGCTTAAAAACGCTATTTGCCGGTTGTTTTACGAGCAGAACCTCAATATTTAAACGGTTACCCAGCATGTGACGTGGCGCTGACCCATTTCATCTCTACCTGTCACCCGGAGCATGTTTCCTCTGTTGACTCGGCGGACCTGGACCATATCGTAACATTTATTCGCGGGCTCCTACACCGGTAAATATTTATCTTCCCGATAAACTAACAAATAAATTTAATAGGAGAACGGTGAAATTTTACAGCGTGTAGTTAATTAGTACGCATGTTCTTGTGACGTAGGAGCAGGTTAGTTTGCGGTTACGCAGCGCCCTTTATTTAGCATATATCATATTAAAGCCAAATATTTGATTTTCCATAAAAGAGATGCGTTCATAGTAGGCCGTCCGGAATATATTTGTTTTATTGTTTTGTGTAATTTTTATGTGTTTTTAAAGTTTTCTTTTAAAGTTTATCACATAAAGTTTATTTATATTTTCTGTTTCATTACGTGTATTTTGATTTATTTAGTGTGTAGAGACGCTAATTGTAGAAATTGTATTTTTGTTATAAAACATTATTAAAACCTTATAGTGACGCTACTCTGTCATATTCAATTATTGGTTTTTGTTTCAACGATTTAAAAGTGGTTAAAAATTTACTGTTACATAGTGAGAAAGATGGTTACCGCACGAATTGTCTGAAAATATGATTTCGAACCGTTTGAACATTGCGGTTTCATTGTTTGTCTGGACAAACAATGAAGGACAATGAGAAAAGAGAAGTTTTCTGTAGCGCATTGTGATTGCCGTTGAAATTAGGATCTACTACAACAATATGATGTGCAAAAAGTCATGGGTTAGTCCAGGAAAGCCAACCACATCGATACCGAAGCGGAATATTCAAGGTCATAAAGTTTCTTTGCGCATATTATGGGATCAGCAAGGTGCTTACGCATTGCTAAACAAAATTTGAACAAATTAAACAACTTATTGTAGCATAAAGAAGGCGCAGGTTATCTTCTTATATGATATACTATTGCAGTTCGAATATGAAGTCAAACCAATATTGTTCTTTCGACGTGGCATCGCTATCTTGAGAGAAAAACGGAAAAAGTTTTACAAAATGATCGAACATATTTTAATTCATATAGATTATACCGATTTGTCCCAATAAAGACTTTTTAAGTGAGACATTGATATATACAAACAGTTAATATGTTTCCTTTTAAGCTAAACTGAAGAATTCCTATCACTGTTACGCAATCCCAAATCTGTATTGATGATTTTAGTTTATTGCATTATTATTATCCTTTGCAGCATGCATCTTATACGTACGTTAGCAAATATAAGGTAGAAAAGTCTTACTCAGTCAAAGCTTATTGCGTATTGAATATTTTACTTAATTACTTACTTATTCAGAGAGGTTAATCGAATATTGTGTGGTTTTTATGGTTAAGCAATTTCAATGTTAAAGATGAAACTCACTTTGGCCGGTCAATTGTTGAAAAAATCATTGAGATTGTTAAAACTATCGAAGTAGACCGACGTATTTCATCTTATAAGACCAAACCGAACTGAACTGTAGGTATAAAATGATTTTTAACCGTTTCTAGAAAATTGGATGTCAAAAGAAGGTCGATATGTGTGTCGATATTTATTAGCAGTGAAAAATCTAATGAGCCGTGTTGATGTTTCCAAATCCCTATTTTTGACAGAAAACACTGCGAGTGAAGAGGATCATGTATGACAATAATATGCGAATAAAATCAATGTCGTAAAGTAGAAGGAACCATCGACACCAAGGAAGGTGGTGCTAAGTGTTTTGAAGGACTGAAAAATAATTGTTCAGCATTCATTTCTAGAACTTGACCAAAACTTAGATTCTTGTACTCACGTGATATTATGGACTGCTAACACATTTTTCTAATACATGGGCTGAAAAATCCTGGGCGTAATGAAGAAAACGCGTTTTTTGATTCAAAATTTGCTTTATTCATCAACGTAATGCCCATTAATAGCCACATAAACATTCCAGTGCTGCTATAACATTTCTATAATACTTTGGTAGAACGATTTTCTTTTGCATAAAAATAGGCCTCAGTTTCAGCGATAACCTCTTCATTTGAGCTAAATATCTTAGCGGAGAGTATTTTTTGGGATTTGCGAACAGCCAATAGTCGCTGGGAGCCAAAATCTGGCGAATATGGTGGATATGGCACCAATTCCAAGTTCAATTCACGTAATTTTGCCATTGTTTTGATTTGATTGACTTGTGATACGCTGTGGTTTTCCTTGCCACATGCGGTCGTTAACGCTACGCTCCAATAACGCTATATAATATTCATTGTTGATGGTATTTCCCTTGTCAATATGGCCCATGGATATTACACTACGCACATCCTAAAATTCCGAGGCCATAACCTTTCCAGTCGATTGTTGTGCTTTTGGGAGCTTTGGACGAGGTTCACCAGTTACTGTTCACTCAAGTGACGATCGTTTTGATTCTGGAGTATAGTGATGGATACGTGTTTCATTCATTTTTTGAAAAATTCTGGGTTGTTGCGTTTAGACATGGGCAAATACTTATACTCAAAATCATGAACACGTTCTCGTTTTTGGTCAACATTGAGCAAAAGGGCGAGGGTGGCGATGACATACATAAAGAGTATATATAAAATAAAAATTTGCCTGCTTGGTGTTAGCGCAGTGGTAGTAAGTAATATAGTTGCGATAGTCGTGGGTTTGAATCATGTTGGGGCATGGTCATACATTTTTGATTCTGATTGTTTAATATTTGTTATTGTCCTAGGTAAGAGTGTAAAATCCGTTAAAGAAAATGATTCTACTCACGCCACTAACCAGGCTAGGTAAGACCGGATGTCTTCTGGAATGGCTCGAAGTCATCAAGTGACTGTCTGAGAAACGACAGTGACATAGCGACGAAGGGAAAGAACGAGCAGAGAGGAGAAAAAGTCAGCTTTAATCTTAACGAGCCTGTTGTGGTCGGCCTTCTGGGCCCAACGATGTTACACCTCGTTCTTGGTAAAATAAGAACCGAACGGGATAAGGTCAGTATCGATACAAATATACAAAAATACAATACTTGTGATGGGGAGGGGAGATGAGGCTGCCGACTTAGCTGCACTATCCGCGCGCTCATTTCCCGGCATACCGACGTGAGAAGGGTTTCACAGTAAAGTTATCCTGAAGCCATTTAGATAGAGGATACGGATTGACATTGAGTCGGTGACCAGGGGATGGTTGAACTTTTGTTCCAGGAAACAATCGAGAGCATTTCGGGAGTCGGTAAATTTTCTGTTCTATTTGAAATGTTACTTTTCGTTATTTAATTGTTTTACCATCTTTGCGGAAGCATATGGATATTCTGTAGGGGGATTACTTTACATTTTGAGTTTATCCACGATGATGGAAACTATCACAGTTGAGAGTAGCACATTTTTTTATATCCTTGTTTCATAGAATTCAGCAAATTTATTCAATTAAAGCTTACTTGCATAAATTATTATATTATATATTAGTTAGTCTGAACAGTTCATAGTGGATTACTGTCTAAGTTATCCCTTGTAGAACAAATGACTTTTTACGGTATCTATCAAACCAGCGGCGACAAAAACATTTTATTCCTTGTTACTGTATTAAGAATTAGCAAACCGGTTTCGGTTTCCTTTAATAATACCTCCGCCTACGTGTTTAATAGTTTCTGGGCTCAATTACGTTATTTTTAGTATGAAATGCTACTCGTGCAGAAGTAGTCTGAATCCCAAGGACGAATTTCTTTATTTTAAATTGGCAGGAAAAATTGTATGCAATACAAATACGAAACTTCCGCCAGTGTTTCGTTTATAATTCTAGAAATAGGGATTAGGTTTATTGCGGGTTTATATTACTTTGTTATTTTGGGGTCGATAGGTTTCATGCGGCTACATATTTTCCGTATTTTTAGATCTGAATGTGTAAACATGAAATTTTACTGGTCGGATCTAATCTGTTAATGGACGAGTTGAAAATAACGTAACGATGTTACCAGGATGAATCAAAACTGCAGTAGACAGATGGCTTTTATTGAATAATGACCGTTACTATATTTGAGAGAAACAGATAAATGGAAACAAAGACAATAGAAATGTTAAGGCCAGGCAATAGGTAAGGGCTATAACTAAGAAATATGAATTAATTCAAGTCAATTTTAATTATTACTAGCGTTGAGCACTATCGACTGAAAATAGTCGAAACAGTCGATAGTCAAAAGTCTAGCGACTGGAATTAGTAATTACGCTTTGACTGTTTTTTCGATTCGTGATATCAGACGAAGATGTACGAATTCCTGCCATTATAAATTGTGAGAGAGAAAAGGACGAAGCTAATAGCTTGGATCGAATTAATATTATAATTTATTGTTACTTTCAATTTATGAAAAAGGAACGGAATAATTATCTCAAAATACGTTTCATGGTATTTAATTTTAATATTTAGAAAGTAATGAAGACATTATAAATGTAATTGGCTGTTATATTTTATTAGAATGAGCATCTTTGTTTCTGCCGTACGATACGTGAGACGGAGATGTACGTATTCCTTCTCTTACTAATTAACCTTACTAAAATATTACCGATTATTGCCATTAAAACAATAAGAAGTATTTTACTATTTATCATTCACAATTTTTTTCTTCTTGCCCTATTACATTATAATCATTTTCAGGGTCGCGGCCAGGGCGTCAGAGCCAGAATGTTAAAAAATCAGTCGAATGTAACTAGTAGATCCGAAAATAGTAACTAAAAGTACACTACTGAAACAGTCGATAGTAAAAAGTAATAAAATCAGTGGAACCGAAAATAGGAACTGAAACAATCGATAGCAAAAAGTAGTCACTTACTAAACAGTCGATAGTTTCCAACGCTAATTATTACTGTCTAATTAACTGATATATAAGGATGGCTGTCATATAAACTGGCAATATCGAGAAACTCTTTAAAGTATTGCATTGCAACTGGTATTAATTGGTGTTCTTAACAAGGTCCTAATAACATTTGATTATTATCAAAATTCACAGATATTGAATATTTTTCAATCATATGTATTTGTAAAAAAATTATAACTTTTATTTGTATTGGCTCTTTTTATATTTGGGCTGTTATAGATACAGTTATTTATAATATTACAGCTTTATCAGTAGTTATATATTCAATTTAACTCAACTTAATCTATGATTATATAGGTTAGGGTTTACTATATTGTCGTGTAAGACTGAATTTGAATGTTTAGTGTCGTAAACTTGATTTCAAAAACCATTAAAATAAATAAATTAACTTACATTAACTTACATTGACTTGATAAATAATAATCTTTTGATGAAGTTATACATAATCATGAAAAGAAATCTCGAGTGCTCTTAAAAAACTATATTCTTAGTGT
The DNA here is from genome assembly GCF_030347505.1 of Rhynchophorus ferrugineus. Taxonomy (NCBI): domain Eukaryota; kingdom Metazoa; phylum Arthropoda; class Insecta; order Coleoptera; family Curculionidae; genus Rhynchophorus; species Rhynchophorus ferrugineus. The sequence goes on from NW_027472582.1 coordinate 56,632,754, forward strand.
TGGAAGAATTAAATAAAGATAACAATAAAGAAAAATCGTAAAGCGTATATTTTATAAATATGACACGATATGACACGTGACAATATATACTTCGATCACTACTGGAATATATTGAAAGAATAGAATAAAAGGGTGAAATACGAAGGAAACTCAATATGGAAGCAGCATTTCCAGCAAGTAAACGTAAAAAGGATAATATACTTTAATAAAGTAGATTTAATTATTTCATTGTTTTTATAGCTTTTAATAAATTAAAAGTTTTGTAACAGAAATGTCAAGAAACTAATACATACAGACAGTCCAAAAGTAGATAAATAACATATTTTAAAATGATAATTGATTGAATTGATTGATTATATCAATTATTAATTTGATTATATTAATAGTAATAATATTATTATTATTCATGGCTCAGCCTTTGAACGTAATCAATTTACATAGGAGAATCTGCTTAATTGTTTTTGAATTAATTATTTATGAATTTGACCAAAAATAAGAAACCATAGGAAATTCCACACTGTGATGTCTTTCAATTTTGATATTGTAAATTCTTACGATGGAGGTTATGACTAGTTTTTCAATAAAGCCGAAAAATAATAAAAATATCATGGGAAAATATCGTGCGCACTTACCCTTCTTTCTTCTTCTCTGGCGGCTCGCAGATGGCATTCGATTGCCTCTAGGTCGATATTGGGCATTGCGGTTTCAATATTGTAAACATCGAATCCTCCTGAAACCAAAAAATATATTCGCATTGAATTTTAAAATGTTTGTGTTCTGTCATTTGATATATTTTAGATTCTGTATATTTTTTAAGTTTTATTTTCATTTTAAATTTTTACAGACAACATAATATTTTTATATTGTATATAGAATTATAAATTAAAATTTTTTAAATTAAATTTCTCTTATATTTCAACTCTCCTTAAAAGAAAATATTTGTTTTTTAATTTTTGCAGTCTTACGTTAAATTATACATAGAATAATTTATATTTATTAGATATGTTAAATATGGTGGTTGGAAGTTGTTATCGTAAGTATTCATTGTGTATTCACTCATTGACGGTTTTCATTATTTACTTATTTTTACATTTTATATTATTAATGTTAATCATGATATCACAATAGTCCAGTAATTTTTATTTCAAGTTCTTTTTAAAATTAATATAATTAATAAATACATATGTTTTATAGAGTGAATTAACTTTGACTTGGTCCCTTCAATATGTTGAGTTTTTCTGGATTCACAAATTATTTTATATATATTATATATATTATTATAATTAATATACTCATATTTATTTATGGCCATTAACTAGGAGTTGCTTTAGTTTCTCCAAATACTCTCCAAGAAGTTGAATAAATTTCCTGGCCTGAGTCTGGGACTAAGTTAAAATTGATTTAATCACTTCATAAATTTGAACGTTTTCTCGCTAGTCATGAATCATCGAATTCAAAGTGATTTAAGTGTTATTTGACACATGAAACGTAAATGTTATAGTCGTAATTCTTCTTTAATCTTCTTAATATACGCCGAGTTTATTAAACACTTTACACCGTCAATAACAAGTTTTAAGGATAAAACTAGAACCAACTATTAATATTTTATGGAATTTAAAATAATTTTTCCACTTTCCAGTAGCAAATAACCATATTCACCATATTGTAAAAGTGCGAGCATACGCGTAGTTATTTCAATAAAACAGCCAATGCACGTCATAGATGGGGTTGAATATACTGCCAAATACAGTTTTTAAAAATGAAAAATTCGTTTTAAACTTAGAGTGGATTTTTCCTTTTCATTTCATACCCTAATTATAATGAGAAACACTCGATAAAATCCGGCTATAAAATTGGACTTGTGTTGGTATTGGCCGACCCTGTTGTTAAATGTTTATATAATTTTTCAAAACATTAATGATAATAATCAGAAGTTATAAACTTGCAAACGTCATACATTACAAAAGGAGATAGTAAACATTGTAAAAGGTACTGAGGAATAAATCTTCTTTAGAACAATTATTTATGAAAATTATACAAGTGAACAAGTGAGTAAGCCGAGAATAGCTCCCATTTTGCGCAGCTTTGAAAGCTGAACATGTTCCTTTAAAATTGCCGAATTCATTTGAGATCCGTTCACGGAGGATACGTCCTCTTTCCATTGCTTTTATAGTAAATGCAGGAGTTTTGGGCTCAGTAATATAGGAGAACAAAGTAGCTTTCATAGCTGAAGTATTAAGTTGAATTGGCCAAGATGCGAGAGTTCCCGATTCTCCAAAATGATGAGGTAAGGAAAAGGAGAAATATTATGATATTAAGATTAAAATCGGATACTTTCGAATTTTCACTTTGTTAGTCTTCCTGATTTCGAGACTTTTAATGAAATATACTATTACAGTCCTAAGGAATTTGATTAAGATTCTACAATCGGTGCACAGTTTAGAAACAAATATAGAGTCATAGATTGCAATGATTTCGACAAGTTTGTCCAATGAAAAGTGGCCGCATTCTTCACAGATTTCTGTAGCAAAATCAACTGATTGCATGGAAGACGTAACGAGATCTTTCATCATCGACATGCATCACGATAATAGAGAGCGATCTGAGAAACATGAGACTAAGATAACATAAGAGCGGAAAAGTTGCAGTAAATCCTTAATATTGGCCAGATTTACTGAAAAATATTCGTCCTGTAACATCGATAGTAGCGTATTAGTTGAGAACTAGACACGTAATATCTGTAATCTGTACTAGTATCTCTGTCTGAGCAGACTATAGATTGCTAATGGTGGTGACCTATCAATTCGACCTTTTGGCCAGTCAAAGTAATTATTCCTTTGTACCAATTTGATACGAGTATTTCTTCAAATGTATCATAAAATTATAAAATCAAAAAATATCATTTCCCGCACAATCATTAATATTTTCTGACAGAACAAATTATTTTGGACGATCTTCTCGTCCGTGAGTGAACTGCAGTCACGATTAAATTCACTATACGCGATGGGGCTTATTATCGTCAAAAGGCGAAGTAGATGTGGCGCTCTTGTCTTGATAATCCACGTCGAAATTCCTAAAAAATCATCGAAGGAAAATGTTCATGAGACAACATTTTTAAGTTACTGTCACCACACATGATATGTTCAAATGACAAAACGTTCTGAAATAGGTTATGGTTATAGAGGTCAAACTTTTAATTAGAAACGTCAGGTCGAGTCTAATAAAACTTAGTATTGTCAAGGCTCAAAATATAATAGCAACCCTCGTATGTGTTAACAGGTCAATTGAAAAAATCCCCGGCCTACCATAGTAAAACACATTTTTTTTTTTGGCAAAATTAGTTTTTTTTTATTCAACATAATTTCCTTCAAGGCTGATACATTGATTATAGCGACCCTCCAACTTTTCGATACCATTTTTGTAGTACGATTTGTCCTTTGCTTCAAAATAGCCTTAGTTTCAATCAGTTCGGCGATCACCTCTTCATTCCACGATAAATTTCTTCCCAGCGAGTATTCTTTTAAGATCTGAGAACAGGAAATAAACGCTGATGGCCAGATCTGGAGAATACGGTGGATGAGGAAGCAATACGAAGCTGAATTCATGGATTTTTGACACGGTGCATTGTCTTGTTGAAGCAGCACTTTCTTTTACTTCAAATGCGGCAGTTTTCGGCGATTTCGTCCTTCAAACGGTCCGATAATGCTATGTAATGTCGCTGTTGATGGTCCTTCCTTTTTCAAGGTAGTCAATGAAAGTTATTCCATGCGCATTCCAAAATACAGACGCTATAAACTTGCCGGCTGACTGTTGCGTTTTCCTACGCTTTGGAGCGGGTTCATCATGTGCAGTCCAATCGGATGACTGTCGATTGGACTTCGGAGTGAAATCGTAATTTTACTATTTTGCTTAGCATGTAATTCACACGTAATAGAGGATTCCATGCTCGATTTGTGTTCTTTGGTTTATCAAGAGGGAGGAAACCGGTGTGGGTATGTACCGTATCGAAGCAAATGACAGGGTACGCAAATTCGAGAGGTTATTTTCCTTTATAGCAACGCTAGAGCACACACCGCAGTTTTGACAAGGAATAAATTCGAAGAAATGCGTTGGGAAACCCTTGAACACCCTCCCTATAGCCCCGACTTCACCTTTTGTTTAATTTTTGTTTGCACCCTTGAAAGAATCATTTGGAGCCAAATTTGAAATCACTGAAGAAGTAGAGGAGTATGTGCGCCATTGGCTGACAACTCGCCCTTAAACTTTTTACGAAGAAGGAATATTCAAGTTTGCAAGTCGGTGGCAAAAATGTGTAGAGCACGGAGGTGTGTACATTGAAAAATATTAAATATTTAGTTTGTGTATACCACTGATCAATAAATTTAATTTACAAAATTACCCTTTATATTTGATTCCCCTTCGTAATTTATATTTGATTTTTTTTGTTGGTTTGGTTCAATGTATTATGTTTTCTTTTGGATAAATTGATGAAATATTGGACCCTGCTTTAATGAATCTTGAGGATAGATTAGGTGTTACTTCGACACTCATTTGACGTGCTCGTCATATTATTTCAGATTTTCATACCGCTTAAGAATCATTTTCACTTGGTGAGAAAACAAGAAATTCTAACATAAATATGAGTCTTAAATATTTAATGGTATCATCTATTAAATTGCAGCAAAAATGGTAACGTTTCAAAATACAGGTATGCATTGAATCACCCTCGTAAACAAGCAAAGGTTAATTCTTTTGTACTTGAATGACCTCATTTTTATCGTCTAGACGATAGTCAAAAGGCGTTTTTATACATTTTATATTAAACGAATTAATAACGAGTTGGGAATTATCAAATTTCGTTTTAAACATACATAAAACAAAAGCTCACGCATCAATGTTCACACGTTGAACCGCCGGCTAGCAGAGTTTACTGAACGCGATATTTACATCATAAACAGCAGTTAAATCTGTCGTACGTAAGGGGCCTTAAATATTTTTCTGCTAGCGGCGGATTGTCATTATAAAGCCTTTTAACCCTTTTTAAAGCCCTTCCGCGGAAATTAATACGGATTTGCATGGGATTTCGATAAAATGTAAATTGCCCGTGAAATCGCGCCTCGGCCTGGACGCAAAAATACGGTTTGCTGCTATTATCAAAACACTGTTGTGATGTATACGTCAACGACAAAAAAGTGATGGGAATTAATTTATTAACATATAAACATTAACATATAAAAAAAACATATATTAACATGTAAAATAATCTATTTTAGGTGCTTGCATGTATTCCTATCATTTTTAGTTTAAAAAGGTATTTATGAAGCTGAAGTTCAGCTCGTGAATCGAAGCTCGAGACCGAAAGAAAGACCTGAAGATGGCAGATGAGATTGTGTTATTTAAAAAAAATTTTATTCAGTGCTGTTTTGTATCACCAGTCATTTCTTCTTTGCTTGAAATAATTTGTTTCAAATAAATTAGTTTTTTTTCTGTGTTTAAAACTCGTTCTCATTTTATAATTGGCGCAGTAGATAAGGGAGATCATAAGGCAGTTCTCTTTGGAATTCATTTAATTAACCAGGATCAGATTAGTTATCAAGAAAAGAAGACAGGTTGGCGTTGGAATGGCAATCGTTCCGCAGTTACCAGAAGCATTCCTTGGTGTAGTTAAGTGGATTGAAGGTGCTCAAAGACTCCTCACTATAAACTATTCCAATTAAGAAACATTCAAGCTTTGAAAAAAATTCTAGTTTTCGGATTCCTACACATATCACAGTTCAAGGTGTAAGGTAACCGAAGAAGGAATTGGAACAGGAGCTTGCAGTTCAGGGTTCAGTTTCTTAGCTGCAGGCTATTGTAATCTGGAGTCACCAAAACTTGAAAAACTATTCCATCATGGATCCATTTTGGCACTTCAGCATTTCGAAGCCCATGGATCCATTTTGGCACTTCAGCATTTCGAAGCCCTGTATTAGCCAAGTAATGTTCCATTCATATGAAAATGGTAATCAGATGGCGCTATATCTAGTGAGCACGTTAAGTTTAACATTTTTCCATTCGATTTGCACAATATATTCTTCAAAACTCTTGAGACGTATGGTCCAGTATCTGTTATTAGCTACTGTTAGACTTTTTTGCCATAGAGTACATATTTATGGTTGTTAAGTTGTCATGGTTGTCGGTAGACATCTGCAGTAATAGACAGAGAAGCATCAGTTTCAGCATCATAATATATTACACACTAATGATCCCACAATATGCAGACTTTATAGACATGAATATTCCGCTTCGGTGTCAATGTGGATGATTTTTATGGTTCAACCCATACCCAGTTACTATACCTCTTTTTTTTATCTAGAGTACGTCGAAGCTGCGATGAAAATGGTGAGAACCACAGCTCGAAATGTCATTTTCAGTTATGTGGTAACAATTTTCCCTCTTTTTGGAACTTTCCCATGGCGTGGAAATGGTTGACTCATTAACGAATACGTTGTTTGAAAGCTCTTTGAGAATTTGAGTTAGATTTACGTCCAATAGGTCATTGTATTCGAACTGTTTTGGTACTCTAGGTCGTTCTTTGCCATTGAAATTAAAATGACTGCTTTTAGCCATTCAAAACCAAAACCGTCAATTGGAATACAACGAAGTAGAATCATCATAATTTTCTAAAAGTTTTTCATAGGTCTCGAAAGCAGATTTCTTTAGAAAATGCAATTTTGAACGTTCCATTATATACACTGAATGTATTAATAATACTAAAGGGAAAACTATTATTTTATGTGGAGAAATATGGAAACCATTGAATTCAACGGTTGTTTAACAGTTGTGTTTATATTGATAATTCACATTTTCATTAATAAAAGTCATCGATCAAAGTACATGGAAGCACCTAATATATTAGAATGTGAAAAATTATTAACCATTCGTAACTACTAAACGTAGGTTATTATTATTTTAAAAATAACTGCTTTTTAACAATAGTAATGACCATTGAGGAGAAACGAATGTAAGATATTTTGGCAGTAAATCAATTTTTTAATTGGAATGAATTAGAACATTTTCTATTTTTATTTTCCAATATAAATAGTTATATATATCATGATGGAAGTAAATTAACCAGACAGTTATTTAATTACAATAAATCAGATTTCAAGTTATAACATTTAAGGACGATATTAGTAGTTTTGCTTGAATCTAATTTTTGCTGCTCATACAACTGAATTACTGAATTTGTACTGTATTTGTGTACGGTTAATATGGAAATCACTTTATTTCATTTATAACTTTAGAGTACTGTTTGTGGGAAATATGCGTTAAGGAGTCTCCAACCCTTTCAATGGTTCATTTCAACATTTTTAACTAATTTTCAAATGATTTTCCGATTAACATGTGGACATACATCTAATATATTTGATTAAATTTATACAAATGAAGCATCAAAACTTTGCGCAGAGCTTTCTCATACCCAAATATTCACGAATGATATGATGTACACGTTTATTTTATATCTTTAGAGTGTCTGCTATTTAATTCAGTTTCAATTTACGGTCATTCAAAATCTTTTTATGATTTTTTTAACGTTTTCGTCAGTAACAACCTTATTTGGGCGTCCACTGCGTTCACTGTTTTCGGTGCTCATTTCACCACCTCTAAACTTAGCATACCAATCCTTGATGGTTTATTTTCCTGGGGCAGTGTTCGGAAACCCGGCATCAAGCCAAGTGTTTGCTTCAACTGTATTTTTTCCCTTCAAAAAGCAATATTTTATTAATTATATGGAAAAATTTTCAATAACAAAAGTTGCTTGACTCAAAATGCTATAATTCACAAACTAATGATCCGACAGCTGTCAAATTTATACACGCATCTTTTGATGGTTAGAGCTAACTAAAAATATTTGAAATTATATGGATTTTATTCTAGTAGCGCCATCTATATATCAGGCCGAGGACTTTTCAATTGACCTGTTATAACAAATGGAAAATATCTCGACGGTTATATTCGCTGAGGATACTTGCTGTTAAAGACGTTATCTAGGAAGGAACCAAAACATTATAACAGACGCGTGACAACATAAATAGCTGAATACAGACATCGAAACTAAAAATTAATAAAAGCAAATCACTGCTTAATGAGTTCGCATATAATCAAAATTTAACAATATTTAACAAAAAATGCTACAATGCTAACACTGCCATGTTAATTATCTTGGAATGAATCTCATTGTAGCTCTGCAGCAAGGATTACATTAAAATGAAAATAATTCGAATTGTAAAATATATTGGTTAATTGGGAAACAATCTCAATGATTCTTACGTAATTATTTGCTGTTGTAAAATCAAGCTCTAAAACTGATATGTCCATACTATGGAATACAATGATGGGGATGTTCCGTGAGAAGCAATGAGAAGTAAAATACATAAGGAGCGACTTCATTCTCATGTTAATATCGAAATATTTCAACTTCTGCATAACACTTGAGCAGGAAACATGCTTAAAAGAATCAAACCATTTGTTTTGATAGTGCAGTGAAATATACTTCACTTTAACAGAAAAACAGCAATGTTGATGCGCAAATTACTACACTATAGAGACAAAATAAGGACCGATGGATTCTCTTAGATACTAGCCTAGTTTCTATCTTTTATCAAAGAACATTTTCAATATATATGACCAATAATTTATATGAAGTATTAATCAATACATGAACATTATTACCATACAGATTACACAATGCCCAATGCATGCTCCTAGATATAGGGGATAGACAATATAATGGAGGCACTAGCTTCCTACAGTCAAGTATGGAGGAGGTTTCGTCATGATTTGGAAGGCAATATCGTGATTCAGCTGGTCCTTGAATAGGTGGATGTATTGAACAAGAATGGGAACATTCCGTCAAAAATAATTCGTACACTATTCCGCGAATAATTGCAGCTGTTTTAAAAGTAAATGATGGTTCAATAACTTATTTATAATTAAATATTATGTATATGTCAGGTGTTCGTATTATTTTGTCCATCATATATACCTATGTTATTGTAAAAACACATTATAGGTTAGTTGGTTACTGACTGCAGTACAAGAATAAACTGTGACGGCAATCTGTTTTCAATAATTAATTCAAACAAATGCAAAATCATGTTGATCATCATATTTCATAAGACATGATTTAATAATTATCGATATCAATAAATAATTATTCTTGTTTTCAAGCTTTGAAATATAAAAGCCGATCTGTGTTTTATTATTATTATGAACGACGCAAAAAGAAAATACAGGTTGAATAATAACATAACCTAACTCCTTTATGCAGTATTTTAATATCGTCACGTTATCATGGAACGAAACAATTCCGAATCAATTTGCATTTTATCGAAATTCCATGCAAATCCATTTCAATTTCCACGGAAAGGGTTTTAAGGGGCTCGAAAGATTTAATAAACGTAATCGAACACATTCGAAAGAAAATATATCACTCCCCAGGAAGCTATCTGGCCATATAATGAAATTCTTACGTTCAATTACTCCATCTAGTAAGGTGTGGGTTCGCGTATGCTGCACGAATAATCGCATTAGTTTCTATACATTTCGCTTTAATAGTGTATTTGGTATAATACGGAAAAGATTGCCTTTAATATATTGCCTTTATTTATATTGATTATTTTGCTAACAAATATGGTATATTAGTTATTATAACATATATTCGATAATACATTAAATATTATCAGTATTTAATAAAACAAGTGACAATATTTATTGAAAATAATCGTTCCATTATTGCTACTCAGCGGAAATTGCCTCAAATATATCTGGCTTCGTTCTGGAAGACAACAGACGGCTAGTAACGCCGAAATGTGGTTCTGGTGCGCGATAGTGTTGCAGTCTTCAGAAATATCATTTCGGAGATGTGGTTCCCAGTTATACATTTCTGCACGCACTTTATGGCGAATTTTGAAAACTGATTTGAAAATGTTCTCGTACAAAATTCAGTTAATTCAAAAATTGTTACCGAGAGATCCTGATCAACGAGTTGAATACCGTAATGCAATCTTAAGGCTGTCTGGTGAAATTGAAAATTTTTCGTTTAAATTGACAATGAGCGACAATAAACAGAACGGCCGGTTTTGAACAACACAGAATCCTCAATTAATTCATGAAACATCATTGCATCCACTAAAAATAACTATATGGCGTAATATTCATGTTGGAAACATCATTGGTCCCTATTTTTTTTTGAAAATGACCTGATGAAATGAAATGAAAAATGAAAAAAGGTGTTGCAGTTACAGTTACTGCTGAACGGTACCAAGACATGATTCGAAATGTTCTTGAGCCTGAAATGGAAGAGCAAGGACTAGAGAACATGTAGTTTCAGCAAGATGTGGTCACAGCACACAGAGCTCGTTCAACAATTCAATTATTGGATGACGTTTTTCCACGAAGACTAATTTTGTGAATTGGCGATTTAGCATGGCCAGCCAGATCTCAGGATTTAACAGTACCAGCCTTTTCCTTATGGGATTTTTTAAAATCAAATATTTATGTGAATAAGCCCCAAACTATTGTACATCTTAAAGACAATATTCGTCACGAAATTTAAGATATTCAGCCTCAGATGTTGCAAGATGTCATGAAAAATGCCTTAAAAAGAGTCGAAAGTTGCATAGCGAGACGCGGTCACCATTTAGCCGATATAATTTTTCAATCATAACGAGGAAAAAATGTAAAGACCAAGTCAACTTTCTGTGAAAACCAAGCTAATTTGTCTTTCCTTTGAGCAAAGTTAGAGGCAATCAAAATGATAGCAATACTTTTGCCCCACGTTGTATAAACTTGAACATGATCTGCCCAGCTATTTTCCTACCATTGAGGTGAGTGAAGCTTAATGACTTATATCTTTTTGCCGTAGTACAATATTCACACTACACCAAACTGCCTCTACCACAATACCACGTTTATGAATCTTTTTGACAGGACAATACCGCAGAATTTAAAATAGGTTCGAATGCTCTTTCAAGCGACACTTTAGTTTTTTTCGAAAAGATACGATTTCAGCAATCCTGCTTCAAGTTCCGCTGCAATAATTTACATATCTTATGGATTATTTTCTCCAAAGGCTTTTTCAATAACCGCTTTTTAGTAGTCAGTTTGTGCACTTGGTCGATTACTTTAATAGTAGTTTCTTAAATAATTTGAATTACAGACTCAACTTGTTCTACCGGCTTGTCAGGTTTTTTAAATAAAATTATTTTTGCGATCTCCGAACATGGAAATCGCGATCGTGTTTCGGAAATTGTTTTATATCAACATGAAGATTGCCTTGCGTAGCAGTTATTTCAATAAATCATGTCAAATATCATCAATTCCAGGAGCGTCTTTAGTCAGGTATATCAATTCATTGTTCTATCCACTGTATATTGTATGTCGTCTGGTTGAAATATACTTGCTATTTCATTTTGTATATATATTCTAAAATCTGACCTTCTAACCCATAGTGAGATGCTGGAAGATTAATTAGGAAAATGAAAGATTAATACAAGAGGCTTTTAGGAAAATATTTTCCAGTTTTACTGTTTTACAACTTCTCTATTATATGAAAAAGTGTTAGAAATTTTTACAATACATTCGTAATTAGTCTCTAGGCCCTAGAGTTTGGGTGCGTTTTAAACATCTTCTTGTATTGTTTCAATGCTGTGTTTGATATGTTTTCTTAGCGCTCTGTTAATACGGAGCCTGAGTTCCCATTTTGTTGCTCGTTTGGTGGATGTTTTTTATTTATTTTCTTTAAGTTTGATAAATTCTGAAAAAGGTGAGGTGATGAACCACACCAAATTTTACGGTTGAGGTTTTTCGGATGGAGTTTCTATATTTGCGTAACACCGATACGACCTGTATTATCACCTTTTCCCACCTCATCTTTAACTAAGCAGCGGTTGTCCCGAAACCAACAGGACCTGACCCACGTATACACGTGTGCGATATTACGTGAGCATGGCTCCTATTAATACGCGCACGAGAGGGCGCAAAAAGGGATCATATTAATTCCTGGGGGATGGCGCCGCGATAATGAGACCCAATTAGGTTCTCACCGCGCAGCACCGTGGTCCGTACGCCCTCTCCCGGCCATTACCCTAATTAACCGACTATTTGGATTTTAATTAAATCGTTTTGGATTGTTTTGAATTATACTACGACGACGAAGATGACCTTAACGACGAATATTAGTGGACCCTTTTGTCTTTTAGTGCTCGTTAGTTTTGCTAACCATCTCTTGTTTCCAGGGAATTGGGTTTGGCTCTATGTTATGTTCAAACTTCCCTGCGGCCCCAACATAAAGTAAACAAATAAGGAAATGTTGTTTTTATCTATAATAGGTTTATTATCACATTTTGAGGGAGAATTGATGAGGCATTATGTGACAAAATTCATTTATTTTCTGATTGTTAAGTTTATTGTTTTTCATTTTGGGTACATTAGGATTGTAAATTAATTTCCTGTCCATTAGACCTTATTTTCTTCATACATTTTTTTCAGCACTAAAGATGTTAATATAAGAGTCATTATTTGTAAGAAATTTACCTTAGTTACAGGAAAGGTGCTAATGAAAGTCATCAAGTGCTGTAAGAAATTTATAAAGACGTGATTTCACATTTTGAAACTACATTTAACAAAGTATGTCTTAGAAAGGTTTATTGTAGTGTTTATTGAGTTAGTTTAATGAAACATGACTGATTGCTATTTACATAAAAATAAAAAGGATAATAATACAAGTAGTATATTTTGATTCATTATTTTACATTATTTTCGGCAACTTTTTCTCGTTTTTCTGATAACATAGCGATTTTGTCGCATAGCGATTTTGTCGCATGTCAGCACTAAATCTGATGAGTACGCTGGGTACTGCAGAACTTTTTGTTCGAGATGCTGCAGTATATTCCTCACAACTTTGAAAACATGCAGTCTAGCCTTGTCATACAAGAGGGTGACACTAGGTCTGTAACTCGCTATTTTTAGTTTTTTTTTTTGTAACAATATGTCATTTAATTTGGTTAATCAACATTGTTAGACATCCACAATAAAAATTATTCGATTTTAATATGTCGCAATACTCTAAACCTAGCTGATCTCGTCATATGCAAAGTAAAACTTTATGGTCATGCATATTCCGCATCGGTGTTGCTATGGATGATCCGACTTGTGAATATAGATCCACTTTTCATATGTATTTACTGGAAAGTTGTTCTTAATTCTATTCCGGTTCAAAGTTTGTGGGTAGATTAATGTGGCATGTGAGATAATGTAGGATTTAATTGTCGATGGTCTAATAACCTTTATAAGATTTATAAAATTAGTTAAAACCTATATGGAAATGTTTAAATGAAAGCTACCAGAAGCTACTTTAAACCTGCTGTATTTATTGAAGTACATTTTGATTGATATAATGTGGCCTGACAGAGCAACATTTTCGTTCTTAACAAATCTAAAATACTCGAATGACAGAACATATGCAAAAATCCATTCTTCTACAAGTGTTACAAGCAGACAAATCGTGAGTTTTTACAATTCTTTTTGTTCATGTATTTTAGGATTTACAAAAAAAACTTAAAATTTTTAATGATATGATCCTATTTTAATTCTATACATTTGTTTATGCAAAATATTAAAAATCTAAAGATTACTTTAAGAGGATCTAATGTTATATACTTCATATACTCAAACATTAAGGACTTACCTAGTGATTCTGAAGTGTTTGTTTTTCTTCTATCTTTTACCATTGGAACGGAGCGACGATTCAAAGGGTCCCTCTTAGGAGGTTCTTTCTTGGGGAAGGTGATTAAGCTGCCAAACTGTTGATTGTAGTCCCTTCGCTTTTTAACGTAGGTGTTGATTTTTGCTGAACTTTTTCTTAGTATTGAAGCATTCTCTTCATCTCTTATATGATTTTCATTGGCTGAAAACATATTTTAAAATGATATTAACGTTTTTTAAATGTATGTCATTATACTAACCTTCGATTCGAAGTTTTAGATCTTCTTCCATTCTGCAGAGCGTATCTGACTTAATCTTTTTTATTTGGATTTCAATTTCCTCCAGTTCTCTATTTGAATCTCTCCTCCCCAGATCGACTTTTTTCGGTGCCTCATCTACTTCCATCATTTTATAATTTACATTATTTGATCTGTTACTGACACCATCGTTACGTTCTTCCACCTTTTTAGTCTTTTCAATAATAATTTTTGAAATGTTTTCTTTACAACTGGATAAAGAGGCGTCTAGCATTTTGTTTTCAATTGGAGATAGAATAGATGCAGCATCATTAACTTGTATTTGGTTCAAAGGTAAAAAGGATGGGATATTTTTGACAGTTCCTCTTTCTCGTAAATTTATGTTGTGATCCTTCTTAGAAGGTGCTTGGGATTCTAACGATGCAGAAGTGCCATTATCTACTTCCATTTCGAGGTTTTCGTCTTTGGGTATTATTTTATCCGAAACTGGATTGCTCTTTTCTTTAGAATCAATATCTTGGTCAATAACCATTCGATTAGCATCACTGGAGGTATCAGCTGTTTTAGTATTTTCCAAAGCTACATTTTTCGTAGTACTGAGTTCAATTTCTTTTTGGGTTAAGTTAGTTATGCTAGAACTAACTGTTGACAATGATTGGAAATCTGGTAGAACTTGAAGTTTCTCCACTGCCTCCTCGATCTTAGTTTCTGCGGTTGCGATTTTGTGGCTTTCATTCGGAGCCTATAAAAGGAAATTTATTATGTAATATAATAGATTAAATCATGATTATGGGTTATAATTAAGATGTGTATGAAATATTGTTTAAGTTATTTTAATTGACAGTTTTTTGTTCAAATTTAAATACTTTGTGAGTTAAGTAAAGGTTTTTTTGTAGTGTTAACTACATCCAAACTTGATATTCAGTGTTTTATTCATGTCTTTTATAGTGTTAAATCATATTTTGTCGTGTTAAAAAATAATTTTATAACCATTTCCTCTACAAAATCTACAGTCGATTAATTTATAATTTTTAATATTTATGGTAGCTACGCTCTGTCGAATACTACAGCAGAAAATCTGTTGATTTGAAAAAAATACGAATTTAATGCTGAATATTAATAACGCTTTTGGTCTAATGTTATAATTGTTTGACATGAAGTGAGTAGTTCCTAGCGATGGAAAATATTTTTAGTTATGTTTTTATGAGTTTTTTCGATTTAAAATTGAATTGGTTGAATATATTATCAGTCTTTGACCAAAAAATGGCTGCTCTTCTGATTCAACGTTTGTTTCTCATAAGCTTGTTTTTTGGGGCAGCATTAAAATTGTAAAATTTTGTTCGTGACAATTTGTAATTGTGGGGAATTTTGCTCCACTCTAAAAATACTTCGAACATATGTTTTATTGAGATTTTGGCCATTACTGACTGAAGATGCAGCTAGCACAAGAAGAAATAGTTTAAATTATAAAATATTGGTTAGTCCACCAATGTTTGAAGAAGATATTTGAATGACACGAAGTCTTTGTATATTCGAAAAGAAGACAGAAAAACTAGCAATTTTTGCACCGTATTGCTGTCTTGATAGATACATATACGTATCTAAAACGTATCCATTCTATTTAAGGGTAATAAATATAAATTTGTTTTTGATTATGTATTGTCAGAGAAAAATAATATATAAATTTAATACTTAAATAATAGAGGTTCTAATGTCTTAACTTTTTCTAATAAATGATTGTTTGTTTGCTTACTATATTAGCGATCAATTATTGATTAATTTATTTTAGCGTCAATCAATATATTACATTACTACTAGAGATGTTTGTTTTATATACATGTTTGTACTGAAGACAAAACGTAGAAAAGTACTAAAGCTGTTATATGAATGATAGTGGTTTAATTCGATTGGGAATTTGGAAACATTATAAACAAATACACAACACAGTTTAGGTTATAAAATGGCCAATACTTCCGGTATAAAAACATAATAGTTCAGTCACGAGATTTGCACATTTGTTGCAATAAATGTTATTACGATATTTGTTAGAAGAGCGAGTAAAAAATAAGTAACTGCAATAGCAGCTTCATTCGCAGTAGAAGAAAAATAAAACTGTTCAAAATTATCTGCTATATTTTGATTTAACAAAGATAAGTGCATAGAAGAAGAGGAGTTCATGTAATATAGTTTCAATAATCTAAGCTAAGTAGAAACTAGAGAACTTATTACAATCGTTTGCTAAGGAAAAATTACAATATTCTCATTGAAACTGTCACATTTTTTCATTTGGATCGGTTATATTAGCTCTGTCATTTTCTCGATCTAGGAAATTACTATTTAGATTTTAAGCTTATATTCGTTTTACTTTAGCTACAATTTGAAAAGAATACATTCAAAAAAGTGTATGCTGTGTTCTGTTCGAAATATATATATATAGACATATATAGTCTATTCAAAATAACAGTGAACTTACGTCATCAAGATGTTTAATGTATTGCCTGCCGCAATTTGTAAATTCGTTGTATCAGATAATATTTTACCTCTAATTTTAGAATAAAAGGGACACAGTGTTATCTGAGAAGTTCGAACATGTAACCGAATCAGCCAGCAAAGTCGCCCGGTTGTAGAACGTCTGCAATATTCTTATAATAACTACTATAACCTGTAGTAGTATTAACTGTATAATCGGCAAACGTTGTTTTTACGCTTTGCTTGTTTTAATAAATTTTAAATCGCATCTTGTTATTATTCTGATTGAAAATACCGAAGTCAGACAGAACAGATTGGGTCTCTAATCAGTTACTTCGAATAAGAACGAGATAATGGAGGCCAGCAAAATCCGTTAGAGAGGTAACCAATTTTACATTTAAATATTAATTGCTGTGGTTTTCATTGAATATGTTTTTCACTGAATATTAGTATAGACACGGTCAATGAAATATGTTAAAAAATGAAAAATAAATCTTGGATTCACCGAAAAGAAACCACCCTCATACGAAGCGGGTGACGACCTTGATCAAACCTCTATCAAAGATCAAATATATGAAATATATAAAAACAGTGACTAGTTATTTCAATATAAAAATAATTTAATACAATTGTTTCAGAGGAAACTGTTGAAAAGTTGAGTCTGGAAAGTACCGAAGTGGAACTTCCAGACATTCCAGAAATTCCAAGAATACAATATTTAAAAACATATAATAAAATCCAGGAATACTGTCAATTACTGTATTTAGATGAGATTTGATGAAATTTCAGGATATGACCAATATACCCAACTCATGGAAAGCTAATAATAAAGATAGTGTTAAGACGAAAGAAAGTTGCTCGAAAAAGGTAAACGTTGGAATAACAATTGATTAAGTTTTATTAGTCATAACATTTATTAATAACTCATTGCAGATATATTGTTCTTCATGTTGGAAACAGGAATGGTTAATAATACCTTCGGTTTGGATGAACTCGATCAGACATATTGAAGAAGAAACTGAACACTTGAATTGAAATTTTCTGAAGATGGGATTATGATTAAATTCTGACAATTTCTAAGACAGGGTGATAAGGGGTGGAAATCACCAAGGACGAATATATAATTAATATACGATAAATGTAGGAAATCTTATTGTAGAGTGTGAATGATTTATGTGCTTATATATGTTTGTATTGTTTCAGAATATACATGAGCATTTGGTAAAAATGTGCGAAGAGAGAAATAATACTGTTTTGCTTATATGGTAAATACATTAGGAAGAAGGCAGTGATTAAATCTAGTTTTATTAAAAAGGATGTACATAGGTAGTAAAAGAACTAACTAAGGAGAAATACAGTGATACTAAAATGATTTTAAAAGAAAATATTGTACCGAAGGAAACAAGAACTATGCGTAAAAGTAAATGTGCTCTCCCATGAAAGTAAAATATATTACTTGGTATAGAATTGTTAATTAGGTGGATTAGGCCCCCAGGGGGCTATATAAAAAATCGCACATAGAAATCTCATAGATGGTATGGAAAAGAGTTCAATGTAAATATAATCAAACACAACCCTAACCTACATACTATTATAACTGTATAATTAATTGTAGTTTTAAGTCCTTCTATAATACATGCATTAGATGAACTATAAGATTAAAATAAATTATATTCGATAACGGTATTTTTGTTTCATTATTTTACTTAGATTAGACTTTTGTTGTATGCCATATGGTATACAACAAAATGGTAATATTGCGACGTTTTGATGTTATTAATTTAAATGACGCGAGTTCACTGTTTCATTGAATGGCCTTATAAACACTTCTTTTAATATAAAAATGTATACTTACTTCCTGTTCGTGCATCCTGCCAAGTTCGTCTTCGACTTCTTTCCTAAACTCACCAACAACACTGTGAACAAACGGCTCATCCTTAGGAACAAAACTGTCCTTTTTCGTTTCACTTCCATTAGCACTTTCATCATTACCACCACTTTCTACCTTACCGACATCTAATTCAGCTGTCGATGTCTCACTATTCTTGTCCACTGCATCACCACCAACAATCGATTTAACCACACTATCGAACACCTTACTTTCGGCGAGCCTTATGTTAAAGTTTTCGTTTACAGTCCCACCCGTGTCATCGTTGCTAGAGCTGGTGTCGCTAGTACCCCCGCATTCGCTGCCAGAGTCGCAGTTTGTGCTGCAACTGCCGTTCGGCGAGCCTCGGCCTTCTTCAGCGCCATTTTGAAACTGGCCCACCACTTCGATATCCAAGGATTTGTCGTGGAACACTTTCTGGATGTTCTCGACACTGTCCAGACGATTGACGCTGTCAAATTTGTCCACAGGCTGGAAAGAAATGGACATTAATGTTTCTGACACTTGACAGTTTTTTTTCGCATTATAGCAGATTCTGATCTTTATACTTAGAATATATTGTAAAGTTTATGGTATATTATTGTCCATTCGTCGAATAAAATTTATTCTATTCGATGGAACAATACAACAAAACACTGTATTGCAAAAATTATCCCCACTATAAACAACTTTTGTTTAACCATAAAGGGAAATAGTCTTAGTGTACATTCATATGGTATTATTTTTCAAGGATTAAATCCATAAACGTAGCTGGTTGGGTGAACAATGACAAAATCAATAGGAGTTTGATCAAATTTATTAAATATACTTAGATAGTATTTAAGGGCATCGGGTACATTTGAAACTTCACGTTGAAGCGTCACTTTTCAGTATTTGTTATTTTGTCGAAGAGTGAAACATTGTTTGAGTATGTTGAGAATGTCTGAGTAAGTACCGAGTAAATCGTATTTGTGGGAAGTTTTACTTTTTCACTTTAATTTGAACAAAAAGGCGGCTGAAGGTCATTGAAGCTTATGGTAACCATGTTTCGTCGATTTTAACATGTGAATACTGGTTTCAACGTTTTAAAAGTGGCTATTTTGAGACCGCAGACAATGAGCGTTTTGGATAGTTAAAAAAAATAAAGACGAGGATTTGAAGGGATTATTCGATGATGATCCATGTAAGATACCAAAAAAAAAATTACAAGAGCTTTAGGAACATTGAGGCCAAGAGGCTAAAACATAAAATCAAAAAAATTATCAATAGAGATCGCTATCGACTAGAATTAATGCGTTTGATTTCATTTTTGACAGCGCTCAATTTCAAGTTGATAAGCCGGCGAAAATATACCGTCGTATTCTCCAGGCATTGCTCCATCTGATCACTACTTGTTTCATCATATGAGTGGAGATACCAAAAATTGTCCAATTTGAAGATAGCCTCAAGAGATCCTCCATTCTTTTGAGATGGAATCCCTAAATTGCCTGAATGGCAAATAAGGTAGAGGCTAATGTTGGACAATACTTAATACATTGTACAAATTTTTTAATATTGCATAGGCCTATAATTTATTAAAAAACAAGTTTAATGATGGTGAGGAATTACTACATTTGGAGTGTAATTTTGATTTAATTAAGTAATAATTTTGATTAAGATCATCAAGCATCGACAATAATAAATTGAACGATTTGGTCAACTTAAATATTTCTAGGTTGATAAGTTAGAAGTTAAAATCAACACAGCACCACTATGGACTGTAATTAATGAACTTAAAAGCAAAATTGTTGGTAAAATAATCGTTATATTCTCGTATTGCACTGTCCAATCGGATGATTATATATATGTAATAGTTTGGGTTCAGGCAGAAACACTCAAAAACTATCAGGTACATAGAATTATTGAACGTATCTTTGGTAGAAAAATAAATATGCTCTGTAGTTTTCATATGCCATGTTTGGCACGAATGCTTGATATATAATCTAAACAAAAAGATTACAAAGTAATATGTAGAAATATTAACATCCCATATTTCTTAGAATTAATTTAGCATATTCTTCAGAATTAAAGGAAGAATGAATAGTCTAAATTCAAAGAAATACGTACAGAGATGCTTCAAAATCATGTGCTGTAGTTTCATTGTTAAAAAATATTTAAAAATAAGTTTCATAAGACTTGCTATAGACAATGTTGTAGTAATACTTAATACAGAAAAACTCTATAAGAAAATTATGTATAATACAAAATATATCAGAATTAAAAAAATATATATAATCTTGGTTTCTGGTACCTTTAATGTGTTAAAAAACTCTGTCGACACTTGACTTATGTCTTGTGTTCTTGTTCTTTATTATGAAATGAATAATTAGTGACTTCCCATACATTTGAAATTAACTTATACTCACCTCATATTCCTCATTGTTATTGTTCGCATTATTCAAGGTTTCGTCGTCAAAATCCAGTGTGTGAGCCAGATGTTGGAATCCTGGATAGTTTGGATTGACGAAGCTCTTGGGTTTTAAAGTTCGGATATCCATCGAGGCACGTCTGGAATAGTCGTTACTTTCGTCAGAAGAATCGGCTGAATCGGATGGGTCGAAGAATCGGTCTTCATCCTGTGGGGAGGCTGATACCGAGGAACTGCAACTTTGGTGGGCTTCTGAAAGCAAGAATCAAATATTTCCAATTTCGGCATTCAAAAATTATTTCATAACTTATCTAGCTGTCTGTTATAGGTAAACATTTTTATTTCGTGTTGCGTGATCCACTTATAGTCTATGATTAATGGAAAACTTTCAATGGACAACAAGGTAAATTTAGATGGCAATTTGGGTTATTTATTAATGATCTCTACATTTTCTCGGACTTTTAATATTTAATTTTTGGAAAAAATTTATATCCTCTTAGCGTCTCTGTTTTATTATGGACATAATTTAACCCAATAAGTGCACAATATTTATTACAGGTTATATTTATATCTTATAAATTTTTCAGTTATGTAATTATTGTTCTTTAGATCACAATGAATGTTATAATGAACAAGTTATTCAAGATTGCTGAAACGATATAAAAAAGAAGTTTTTGCTACTAATTTGATGTATATTTTGTATCCATTATCTATTTGTAATTTGAGATAGTAAATAATATCTTAATAATAATATTTTTACCATCTTCGTCTATCAGAACATCATCTGGTGATTGGGGCATTTGATGTTGCTTGTAAAGTGGCGCTGTTTGGGCATTTTGCGCCCGAAACCGTAACCTCGCAGCCAGATTGCTGTTGATATTGATGCGGCTGTTTGTAATGTTGTTCAGCGCAAGCTGACGCTGATAGTTCAGTTGTTGTTCTTGGCTGTCGGTAGTAAGATTGGAGTTGCACCATCGCAACTGAAATAAACGAACGGACATTGAGTTGATTATTATAGACTGGAATGAATGAAAGTTCCTCACCTCTTGTGTATCGTTATGAACGTTGGTTATAGCAGCCACCTCTTCGATGGTGAGCTGCTGTATTTTCTTCGAGATGTTTTCGGTGTCATTGTTACTAACATTATCGTAGAGAGTGGTTCCGATATCCTAGAATTAAACCATAATATTTATATAAATACATTTAAATATAGTTAGTTACTACACAATACATTGGTTACTCTTCGAAAACTGGGTTATTGTGGATTAGTATTTGATACCTTGGATACTAAGAACATATTTCTGACATTATAGTTTATATAAATCAAATATAGAAAAATTGGCTATATTTTTGATATAAATTTTTTGTTTACTCGCTAAACAGTTAAATGTGCGCGATGACAGTGAAGAGCGTAGGCTCAAATGCAAACTACCATACGAACTGGTTAATAGACACATAGAGTGAAATTTAATAATTTCTAGAATAAGTTAGAATAGTATCTAGAATAAGATTTAGATTATAAACTGTACAGCAGATCACTTACTTAAGTGATCTTCTACATGTAAGGATGATTACATTATACAACGGAAATCAAACAATAATATTATCGCCCACGGGCAGATTGTTGAGTTTCCAAGAGATTAATAAAAAAATGTTTAATTTAAAATTTCAACGTTGATTTTTCCAATTTTTCCGTATTGCTTCCAAATTTAGAGGGTGCTACAGCCTAACGACGGTAACCTCGAAGTATTCCAAATGCGATACTT
Organism: Rhynchophorus ferrugineus; assembly: GCF_030347505.1. Taxonomy (NCBI): domain Eukaryota; kingdom Metazoa; phylum Arthropoda; class Insecta; order Coleoptera; family Curculionidae; genus Rhynchophorus; species Rhynchophorus ferrugineus. The sequence continues at coordinate 56,655,269 of NW_027472582.1, forward strand.
ATGTTCTACCTACAACATGGGGTAAAAGTCCCACTACCACTTTGTTTTTTGGTTTTCATAAAAAGTTTATTTGATCTTCAATCGCTTTTGATCCGCTATGCAACTTTCGGCTCGGCTTCGCTGTAACTGAGAAACACGTCTCCGAATTGATGTTTCTGGAGACTCTGTAACACTATCGCGGACTAGAGCCATATTTTCAGCGTTACGAGACGTCCGTTTTCTTCCAGAAAGAGACCTGTCTGCTCTCGTACCGTACTGTCAAAAATTCGCATGTAAACCATAAATTGTGGTTTTGTGAGGTACTGGACGAGATTAGGATATTTTTGATGCCATTTCCGCTGAGTGGTAATAATGGAATATGCTGGTTCTTGTTTCCATAATAAAATTTGGACGTTTGCACAACACAATGTTTAAAGCGAAACTAAGATCAAGAAACTAAATATCATATAACCAAAATGGCACACAATCAAAATGGTAGCGGGACTTTTGTCCCATCTTATACATGCACACAAGTCGGTTGTTAATTATCGGTTGTGCGTTCTTCGCCACAGATACAGTTAGAAACAACTATTATGTAGTATGAATTAAATCGGTATCGTCAGTTGTATGCAAAAATTATCCTATTTCCTTAGTTATTATTTATTTTCTTATGAGCGTATTGTATGTAAAGAGAGAAAAAAGCATGTAACTAGGATAAATGATGGTTACCACAGGAAAATTCATTAGGGAATAGTCTCCATTCGATAAAAGCGATGATACGATATGTTGTAGAGAGACATAGCTGAAAAGGGAATTCAAAACTGGAAAGAAAAGGTTCGGTAATGGCCTTTTTTATCTTTACCGTTCAGGCCTGATACCTGCTAGTACGTACATATATCATTCTGATATTTTCTATGCTTAAACTTCGAATTTGAAGGTCATATATTTTTTAAAAATCATAGTATATATTGGTTTGGGAACAATATTTTAATTGAGATCGACTAACTGGACTTACCTGTGTGTTCTGGGAATAATTACTATTCTGTACGGTGTTAAGTCGTTTCGGTGAATTAATTACTCCATTATTACCATTATGAACGACCTGGAGAGGTCCTTCTACGGACTTGAGCCGCATATTCTTGAATTACTGCAACCAAAATATGTTATTAATATTACATTTCAATGAAATTAAAGCTGATATATAATTACATGTGATTAATATAGAATCACTATAAAAAGGGGTGTTTGATATGAGGTAAAAATATTTTAATTGTAAGAATATGTATATTATGACCTGTGCATAATTTTTATTATTTCTATGTGCATATACCTAAATACACATGTGAGATACACGTGTTTCGTTTAGTGACAGTATAGAGTATAACTCGAATTGTATGTTTGGTGCGAATGAAGTGCTCTGTAGTCTCAAAGCTTTGTAAGACTTATATCTGGGTTTGTGTTACCTTTGAAGGATCGGACCATGATTGTAAGTATTATATTTTACTATGACATTCATATTTTATTTTACTATTGTTTCAATCTTTGCCTTATTTTCGGATTGTAGAACATAGAAATGGCTTTCTATAAGAAGAAAATACTAATTGAGGAAATTGTAGCTGTTCTTGAAGAATTAAAGACAGAAGAAGCCATTTATGCAGTCATCATACCTCCTGAAGTAGATGAACTTACTGATGAAGAAAAAATAGAAGATGGACGTACGATTATCAATGACGGGTGTGATGAATTACTAGCAGATGTGGTGGGCACATTTAAAATTCATGCTACTATAGACCACAAAACAGTACTTGAAACTACACAAAATACTTCTGAATAAACGAAACAGAAAGTGAGACAGAAGTCAAATGTGTCAAAGAAATAAATAATAAGTTTGGGAATTTGACACCAATACAAATGTTTGAACTTTTCTTAGACAAACCAAGTCTGGATGAAATAGTAGAGCTTTCAATCAAATATGCTCAATGTAAAAGCAAACACACATTTGCTATACCACGTGCTAACTTGAAAAAATATATTGATATCTTTATATACTCTGTTTATCATTCTCTTCCTCAAAAAAAAATTACTAGAGTTTAGATGAAGATAAAGGGAACCTCTCATACGCAAAACAATGTCATGGAATAGATTTCATGAAATAAAGAAGTACATTCATCTTTAAGCTAAGAACTTTTTTCAACGAACTGAATAAACGGTTCATGTAGTTTGGTGTATTTTCCCATAAGATATCGATTGATGAAGAGATGGTGCCATATTTTGGACGTCATTTTGCTAAGATATGAGGGAAACTAGTTTGGTTTGGATTCAGACTGTGGTGTATAGCCTCAGCAGGAGGATATGTGTATCATTTGACCCTTATAGTGGAGCTGAAGACTAATGAAAACCTGGGTTTAGTTAACCTGGTTGTAACAAATTTGTTGAAAGTTGTACCATATTTTCTGATAACTTCTTCACTTGATAACAACTTCTAACTTTGTTGTCTGAAATGAAATTCTTTGGAGCTGGTACAGTGAGAGAAATCCGAGTAGCGAAAAGCCTTAGGGGAAAGACCAAAGAGGAATTTTGATTATATATTTCATTATAACAACAAAGTATTTGTTGTTAGGTGACAAGACAATTCTGTTGTAACAGTCGTTACCAACTTTGATACCATCGAGCCAAGAATGAATGTAAAGATATGCAACCGGAAGGAAAAGAAGAACAACATAGTTCCTCAACCAAATGTTATCCACCAGTACAACCAAGGTATGGAATGGGTCAGAATTAGAGGCAAAAAATCCATTGATTTCCATTTTTCCAATGGAATTGACAGTGCTATTGCGAATGCCTGGAAAATATACCAACTAGCAACATATGCTACTCTTAGTACTGGAGGGAAACCACCAATCTCAGAAAACACCAACCTTGGACACTCCAGCAAAAACAGATTATCAGGAGCAGTTAGGGAGGACAGAATTGATCATATTATAATTCGCAATTAAGAAAATGCAAGGAATAGTTGCAAGATTTGGGAAAGCCAGACGGTCTACATATACAAGAAATGTCAGATTCACCTTCACACAGAGTGTTGTTCCAAATTTCATGAGTGATGCTCTCAGTTTGGTAATTTTTACATATAATCAACAGCTTTCTACATTCTGAGCAAATAAAAGTATGTGATCGAAATATCAACAATTTCTTCTTTTTTTTCAGGAAATTCCCAACGTTGCGCCAGCTCAACATTATGTTTGGTGCAAGTATGGTGCTAATTTTTAATATTTATAATGTTATTTCAATTATTTTAAAATCAAATTGATGACAAATTACCTTAATATTTCACAATTTTTATTTTTGGGAAATAATGGGTTAATTCATTCATTCATTCTGTATATGTATAGTTTAATTTTTTGTTGCTCATAAACATTCAACCGCAATATTTGAAAAAATGCATCTAATGGAATAATTAAATCGTTAACTCTATTATTGGAGAATTTAATTTGTTTGATAGAGAATTATACGCTTGATTTTCGGACTCTGTTCGAAACTTCCCGTTTGTTTCATTCGTTATTAATGCGTTGTGTATGAAACACTTCAACGGGAAAATGTGGTTAGTTGCATTTAAATTAATGCAATAAAATTTCCATTCTTTGCGCGTATGAATGTTGTTTTCTACCTTTCTATATTCTAAATAAAAACAGTTCTTTTTTAATATACTAATTATTTGTGAATTTGCTTTTTAGTTTCGTAAATATCACAATCGTAGTTTATGTATCATTGTCAGTCTATAGCTGCCGCTTAAGGATTCTTCATCAAATCTCGTCACTGTTCTTAATCGGTTGCAACTGTTCTGGCCTCGGACAATGTTGGTCACTTATTTTTCAGTTGCTTCCTATGATCTTGATCCATGTTTGTTCTGGAGTTGCTTGCTGAGTTTTCTATACAAAAGGTCGATATTGCTACAGAAGTTTGTGAGGAATTCGTTCAGCTTTAATTCGACGAACGTACCTAATGCATTGTAACCTGCGTCTCTGAATTAGCTTCTCAGCTGAATTAGCCACTGCTTTGATTATGCTACCTCATATGAATGATTGCTTTCATTTCTAACAATATCTCGGAGAGATACATGTAGAATTTGCCTTTAGCATCGTTTTTGAAAGATCTCAAGCTTACATATATTAGACTGTAACATTGTCGGAGCTATAAAGAAAGACTGGGAAAATAAGGATTTTGGTCTTGATTATAATATTTCCTCTCTTCTACACGTACCATCTTAGGGAAGCAGAACTCTTGCATCTTGGCTTCTTCGGTTTATTCACCCGGAAGTACATGACTCTCTTTTCTCTATTACTGATCTCAAATACCTGAACTTTTTGCACAAATTCTTATTGGATTATATAAAAATTTACAAAATCAGGAGCTCCGTCAGTTGTCAATACTTTGTTTTTTCTTCAGTAATTCTCAAGTCATATGGTTCTGTATTGCGAACTAAATCATGAAGAAAACTAGAAGCGTCAACGCATCAGCGAACATCAAACCGATCAAGGAGTTGCTCCAATGCAAAACTATATTACGTATTTTTCATTAAATGGACGTTTTATTTGGCTTAAAAAACACTTGTTTTAAACGGCTTGCGGGAAACTCAAGGTAATATCATGGCGATTTCAATAATCTTCAAGAATGCCTTAATATCGGGATGATGAGCTTGAAATATCAGTTCTTGAACAGTATTTTGCTTGCAGAAATAATAATAGATCAACAAAAATTTGACCATGAGATAATAATAGTAGCTGATCATAGATTCATCATCAGAAATCGGAATTTAACTCAGTTCGATATTCGTTAAAAATAATCGCTAGAAAATGTTTAGATGTTAATTCCATCTTTAAACGGCATTAATGTTTTTTAATTGCAATTGGCACAATGTAAGTGAAGGTGTTTTGAATAAGTACACTGTCAAGAATAAGAAATGTACCTTCTTCAGAATGTCAGTTCCATCCAGCCCAAAAATCCCTTAAGAATAGCCATTCTCGATAAGTTCATTTCACTAAGGAACAGATATACCCCTATCATGTGGCTGATATTGCATTCAAATAAAAAGAAAATAAGCGCGCTGACTAGATTGTATTAAGTGTTAAACTATCTTTTTTTCTGCTTGACTAACTAAAGTGGGATTTATTAGAAGAAAACCAGCTGCGGAAGATAAAGCAAATTTTCTACCATCGGCCAAACACAGTATAAATTACAAGGAAAAAGTATATTAATTTACATTCATTACATACAGGACTATATAACATAACAGAAGAATTACTTTGAAGTGTTTAACTTGTTTTAATTTTGTACATACTCAATAGTTTTATACTTATATTCATTATATCATTGATTGTGTTAAAGATGTTTTTTAGATAGAAATATAAGTTTAAATAATATTTATAGCCGGCTTGGTGGCGCAGTGGTGAAGGCGATGGAACAGTCCTCCTACTGTTGCGATAGCCGCGGGTTCGAATCCTGCTGGGGCATGGTCGTAAATTTATGTTTATAATTGATTAATGTTTGTGATTGTCCTAGGCAAGAGTGTAAAATCCGACAAGGAAAATGATCCCAGTCATGCCAGTAACCAGGCTGGGTAAGATCGGATGTCTTCTAAAGTTGGTCGCTCGCCAGTCGGTAGGCTTAATGCTGAGGACCGTGGTTCGGAGCCTACGTTAAACTATAGGTCCAGTCCAGATAAACCCATAGTTGGTAAAAGGAGACTTTAATATATATAATAAAAAATATATTTATTTTACTTTTGCTCCTGCCAATTTTATATTTATTTTTGTCACTCTGTTAGATCAGCATTTGCGTCAATATTTTTAATATAATTTATACAATATATTTTTTCTTAGCGCATTTATTCTTTATTTACTTAACTTAGTGAATACCGACTCTAAAAAGTATTAAAAGTTGTTCAATTCTTGTTTCAATTGTTTTTTAATGAAAAAGTTAGTTGGAAGATCGTAGCAGATAAGTAGCACTAACGCATTATCCCGAAATATAAAAGACAACCCTCGTATATAATATATAATGTAACTAACCTTGCGATATTCAGATGATCGATTAGGCCTGAGGTCATTTTAGTGAGTGCTTATTTTGATCAAATTAATAGGCGTTGTGGCATATTGTTTCCAAATTAACAAGAAAATAAATTAAAATCATATCACGGAACTGTAGAATAAATTGATAATAATTACAGATTATTTAAACGAGTACATTAATAATATAGTAATTTAATTTAATTTTTTTGTTAAAATGTAATCGTGCGGGGCCTCGTTATATCTCCAATTAACATTAACCATCTAATTAGTAAATTACCTGCAAAATACATAATCCCGCCCGTTCGCACAACACTATCAAACCGGTCTCGAATCACATAAAAGCCAGGAAGTTTATTTGACATAGTCTCAATGCGAACTAAAATAGTTCGAAAGCGCCAACCGGGAATTATTGAATAGGGAACGTCGAAACCATATGGTTTACGTTTGAAAGCTTCGCGCTGAGAGTAAACACAGTGCATTTTTTTTTGTTTCAGTGCATTGAACCGATTCGAAATATTGACTGAAGCTATTAGTCCGTGTATCTGGATCACAATTAATATGAATACTTTCATTAAATTATATTTGCCTCTATCTATTATGTATTTACATGTATTTTGATCATTTTCCGTTCATTAAAAATACATTTACCAAGAAAAATTGGTACAATATATATTGATCAATCAGTTCGGTGGTAGACATTTCCTTACTGTTGAATTTTTCTCACTTCGTGTAAATATCTCGAAACCGTCAATTCATACACTGTTAAGCTGTCTGATTCCTTGAGAGTTTGAGCTGGGCTTTCATTCAATAAGTCTTACAATTCATGGTATTCGAACTTTTTGGTCTACCTGAGCATTCCTTGTCATTGGTCCCAAAATAACTATTTTTAAACCATTGTAATCAAAACCAACAATTGGGATTTGACGGAGCAGCATTATCATAAGTTTATAAAAGTGTTCGATGGGATTCGGCAGTAGATTTGTTCAAAAGTGCAATTTTGAACGTTCGATGATGAGCATCTGTATGCATTGAGTACCTCAATAATACTAAATAGAAAACTGTTACTTTCTGTGTATAAATCTCAAAATTATAGAATTTCAAAGTTAGTTTAGGCTGCTAATAGTTGTTTACATTTATACTCTTTATTCTCTAACCGAAATACATATAAGCACCTAATAATATATAAACATTAATCATTCTTTATTCTTGATGCGTGCTTAAATTGTTGATCTGATTTTAAATGATACTTGAGTGGTTTGTATTACGTACGCCTGCGAGAGTTCCTAGTTCAAAAAGCCTTTGATATTTGCCATATTGTACCGGGACGTCATGTAATATATAAACATTTACTGCTTGTTTGTTTTTTATGCATTCCTAAATCATTACACCGACTGAGATGAAGATTTAAAAGGGTTTGTTCATCCTTCTACCGCTAATGTTCCTAACCGAAAAAATCTATATAAATTAGTAGTTGTTTTTAGTTTATATTGTTCATTATGAAAATAGAATCGTTAATTAGAATGTCACATATGAATCATATACATGACTTTATTGACACTCCATAAAGCAAAATTAAATGTCTAGCTGTACTCACTAAGTGCAGCACATACTAGCTCAAACAAAAAAGTTATTGGTTTTGTAACCCGTTTATTGAAATTAGTTAATATATTCATTATTGTTAGTTTTCGTCTCCATTTAAATGGTTTACTGAGGTTTGAAGGAACCGAATTATGTTTGAATAACTATAGGCAAAATGTCAAAAGTTTGTATTGGTAAGTAATAGGCTTCCATATATTTTTTTAATAAATATTAAAGAAATGATTGTCAAAGGTCTAACAGTAATGAAAATGGTAAACTTTGTCATTAGAGTGGTTAATGGACGCCCAGACGGACTTATTGGGCGAGTTATTACAAGGAACAATTTTTGTTTTTAGTGGCATCAATATAATTTGATATGACGCTCGTGGTTAGTTTCTTTTGAGTTATATGGAATGTATGGGCTATAGAAATTATTCAAGATCTATTCCCTAACAGGACGATGAAATTTTGGTCAGTGATAGAAGCAAATCAACAATTTTAAACATTTGAATTTCAAAATTCTGTTCAAATTAATGGTGCTGTTTTTTAATTAAAATAAATTTAACTTTTTTCAGTAATTAAAACCAATGGCTTGAATTATGCTTTATTTTAGTTAACATTTTTTAAAAGCGTTATTGTATTTCTATTAAAATACAGATTGGGAAATTAGGTATGTGATTAGCATCGACGTTTGATAGTAAATAATACATTCGTAAGGTGGATATATGGTACGTAATGGAAATTCTCACATAGGTAATTCATTTTCCCTAAATTTTATTTGAGTTACTTTGTCTAATACTTTCAAAAATAACTAGTAAGGTATATTTTTTGTTATATTTTGGAAACTCCTTAAAAAAACTGGGATTTATCTCGCCTGGATCCAGATATTAACGTAGTCTCGTACCACGGCTCTCGACGTTAAGCTTCCCACTGACCGGCCAGTGACTTTAAAGCCGAGAAAGTGAAGTAAGAAACAATCAGAAAAGATATCTGGTAAAACAGCTTACCTGATGCTGGTATACAGTTTTTTGTTCATTTTGTTGTTTATGGCCTTGTGTTGTGTACAGCATATATCGATCAGGATATTTTAATTATAAACGAAATAACGATATTATGAACAAATACCTCTCGTTCTTTATAATGCTTTCGTTTTTTATATTTTTTATATGATTAGAGCTTAGTTTGTTCAACATTTTGGCTATAACAACTGTTTTGACTAATCTGCTTTGGCATGTAGCAGCAATATTATTAATTTGTCCTAATTTGTTACATAAAATATACATAATAATTTCTAACTCATAACATCTAGCATACATAGAGTTAAATATGTCATCATATAGATAATTTTATTTTTAGTTACTGAAATATAATAGATGTGTTCGTATTAATAAAATGAATAAGAAAGGTATATTGAAATAAAACTCATAGTAAATTATAGTAGTGATACATATAGCCATATGTTATTTTGTAAATACGTGATTTAAATTTGTGACATCAAAATGCCCCAATGTTGCCGCATCAACTCTGAATTTTAGTTCAGTTTGGCTTTGACATACAACAAAATTCTAATTTAAATAAAATAATTGAACAAAAATGTTATAAAATATAATTTATTTTAACATTATAGTACAATTAAAAATTACAGTTAATTATACAACCGCAATAGTTTATAGGTTAGAGTTTCTTTCAAGAATATTGCATAAGCCTGACAAGCGGACGACTTTGACAGGCTCATTCGTTTACGTATTCGAACTAATCAGAGAGCATTGTGTTTCTTTTTAACTAGAATAAAATGAGAAGATAAATATTGTCTGATTCTAAAACGAATTTACAAATTGCGGCAGGCAATACATTAAATATCTCGATGACGTATGTACAAAAAAATATTTGAATATACTATGTAATCGTTACCTGTATGCATGTATTTCAAAATATTTTCCTACTATAGTTTTTGTCGTGCATTCTCCAGGGGATGTAGAAAACGAAACTCTCGACGTTATGGTAGTTGCAAAATAGGGCTGTTTCCTTCTATATGAAAAAAAGGACACGCAAACATGTCAATATACAGCAACCTTTTTTTCTTACCCCGAAACATTTCACAACAAGATGGCGTCGTAATAGGGGTTTTATCAAATTTCTATGAGCACTTTAATGTAATGCATCTAGCAATCTAATTTTATGTTACGTCTATATTGTAATGGATGACGAGGGGGGGTTTGGGGAGAGCCTTTCCAACCTTTTAATTTTTGCGTCACACCGCTAGGACGTGATGGAACACGCCCATTATGGCTAGGTCGTTCGTTCTCAATAAGGGTAATATAATATTAATAGTGTTGCTGATACGTCGTATAAGAAACGTAGTTTCATGTTCCTCTCGTTGAAGTGAAATAATCTAATTTACTAAAAGAAAACGCCTTTTCCATTATATTGAAAACTTTAGTTGTTTTTATAAATTAATTTAAAAATAACATTGATTATATATATTATATATATTGAAAATATTTTAACCGTGTTACAGCTACATTAATATTAGTATTACCGAGAAAACACTTTGCGTGGTCCGTTCAATGATGGCCCTGAGACCACTTTTTTCATTGGTTGATTTGAATTGGCCTACAAAGGCATTTGATTGGCTCATTTCTATAACGCGATTGTTTGTTTCTGTTTGTTTATGACGCAATTTTTGTGTGCCTAACAAAGTAAAATCAGCATTTTTGTGTCTTAAACATCGTCACTATTATTATAATGTGTCTTCGTTCTCAAAAGTGTTGTGTATTCACTGAATGTGCGGAAGTAAGAAACCAGATGTAGTTTTCCTTGGAAGAAACAACCCAACTTAAATAGATTAAGGGTGTGTGTGTGTGTGTGACAGCATTGCATTTATCTGGTACGTATAGAATTATTTATATAAAGCATTTGTGTTAATGTATATTATTATTTATAGGGATACAACAGAACAAATCTTGAAAATGAGGCAATGATAAAATTAGATTGAAGGTAAATGTTATTATACTACATGAAATGTTTTTCTTACCCTTTAAAAAGTTGTTTGTAAAGTGCCATTAATTTAAAAATTAATTATTTTGAAGGGGTTCATTTACTTGAAACAAATGTACATTGGTTAAGGCACTTATAATTAATATTTTGGCTTAACCGAGATAAACTTTTCAAAAAGGATGTTAAGAAATTATCATGTTTGTTTTATTATATTGTTAATAGATGCTTAAGTCGTCTTTTAACTCCTCAATTTTACCATAATAAGAGCACAGCAGTATTTTTGATATAACCATACTTTTTCATTTTTTGTTGCTGTTTTTTAAAGTATTAATTTTGGTATGCTTTTTCCATTCTCACGTATATCATACATACTGTTTTAAATGTCTGCTCCATAATTTTCACAATAATATTGTAAAATATTTATAACTAGCCTGACGTCAGACGTTAGTCAAGTGATGCATATGAAATCGTCGACCAATTAAATGCTCTCTTAATAAAATATTTTCATTATAGGTGCCTGTAATGGTAATTTAGACTAACCAATGAAACTCAGCGAAATAACGTTTTCAGCGCCTTCCTGATGAGACCACGCAAAACAATTCTGAAATTATTTGTATTAAGTTAACACTCTATATATTACTCTATGGATTGGACACGGTAACTGATATATCTAAAAAAATTAAAAATATAATTTGAATTCTAATTCACTGAAAAGAAACCGTCCTCATGCGAAGCGGGTGACGACTCAAGATCGGCTTGTTGCTACTCTACAAGATATCAAATATATGAAATGAATAAAAACAGTGAGTAGTTTTTCAATATAAACATAATATAATAGAATTATTTCAGAGGAAACTTTTAGTCTGAAAGTTATGGAAGCGGTCCAATGGAACTTCCAGACATAGCTTTTAAAAGAATACAATTTTTATAAGCATATAATAAAATCAAGGGCAACTTATTATTTCAATTTTTGTATTTAGATGAGACGTGGATATTTCAAAATGGTACCAATGTACCCACAGGCAAGACTCACGACAAGATGATAATAAAAATAGAGTTATGGCAACAAACATTGATGGAAAAATGCAAATGTTGGAATAACAATTCATTAGATTTTATTAGTCATAACATTTATTAATAGTTCATTGCAGATATATTGATCTTCATACTGAAAATAGAAATGGTAAATAACACCTTGGGTTTACATGAACTCTATCAGACACATTGCAGAAGAAATTGAGAACTTATAGAATTAATTAGGTTTTATTAGCCATAACATTTATTAATAATTCATTGCAGGTATATTCTTTATGCTGGAGGAATGGCTAATAACACCTTTCTGTTCGGATGAATTTGATCAGACACATTGAAGAAGAAATTGACAAATGTTGGAAACGTGAACAAATGTTAGATAAATTGGAAATTAACATGGGATTATGATTTAATGCTGATAATTTCCAAGAGAGATACGAGCTCATGACTATCGTCTTGATCATTACAGATATAAGCCAGTACGGTTGTATTGTAAAGACAAATATGTTTACAAACTTAGAGATCATTTCTAATATTATCTGACTTTAATCAGCATGGACATTGATGTGATTAGAATTACCCTATGACCTTTTGTTTATGACACTGATGATTATAATGATTGATAATCAGAAGGTGTAATTTTTCTTTTAAATTTTAATTGTAAATTGCGTAAAATTACGCTTTAATTAACACAATTTTTATACTCTTTTTACATATTTTGAACATTGAGATTAATCAAATCAAATCAATTACCATCAAAAATTATCGTTGATAAGAGTTTCGTTAAGTTTGAATTGTCATTATGCGTTGACATTACCTTTGGGTTATTTCGGCTGATCAGCACTATCTTCGTCAATTGTATCGAAGTCTAAAACGCGTTCAAATGACCGTTATCAATAACCATATGCTTCTGATGATGGTGTAAGTTCACGAGTAAATTTTTCCAAGCCGACATTTCTTCTATTTGAAATATATTAATGTGTGGAGTATATCATTCCATAAAAATCGCACTGTTTTAGGAATATTTAAATCACGAGACGAAAGGCTTGAGTGTTTTGAAATAAAAATGAGTTCATAATGCTCAATTAAAACGCAGACAGCTTGGGATTAAACTAAACCAAATGTATTGGCTAATAGGACGTAAATCTAAATTATCATTAGATAACAAGGTTTTGCTGTATAAGTCAATACTTAGGCCCATCTGGACCTATGGTATTAAAGTGTAGGGTACTACTAGCAAATCTAACATAGATATCCCCCATAGGTTCCAGAATAAAGTGTTGCGAGTCATCGTCGATGCCCCATATTACGTGTCCAACAAACTGATTCAACGCGATATCCTCATAGAACCCATAACGAGTGTGATTCGAAGTGCTAGTGCGAAGTACTCTGAAAAACTATTAGTGCATCCTAATGCACTCGCCAAACAGTTAAATGTGCGCGATGACAGTGAAGAGCGTAGGCACAAACGCAAAATACGATACGAACTGGTTAATAGACACAGAGTGAAATTTAATAATTTCTAGAATAAGTTAGAATAGTCATTAGAATAAGTTAGGATAGACTTTAAAATAAGTTAGAATAGTATCTAGAATAAGATTTAGATTATAAATTGTACAGCAGATCACTTACTGAAGTGATCTTCTGCATGTTAGGATGGTCATATTAGATAACAGAAATTAAACAATAATACTTATTGTCCACGGGCAGATTGTTGACGTTCCAAGAGATTAATTTAAAAAAATGCTCAATAAAATCAATATTAATATTACTTTAATGTTAGTCGATAGTGGAAGATTATAAAGTATATTTCGAACTGCTATTGTTAGATTCTCGGACCAAAATAATAGGCAATAATTAATTAAAATCAATTTTAAATTGAGTGCAATAGTTTCAGTTCGTTGAGTTGACGTTGAAAAATAATCATAGAATGCTATTGGCTATAAAACAGATGTTATAATATTTAAGTTGTTCGAATTCGAATGGATGTATTTATTTGGTATCTGATTATATGCATAACAATTAAGAAATATTTTTAACAAAAAAATTGAACCAACTACAAAAAATAAGTAAGGAACTCACTAAAATTTAAAAAAAAATCAAACTTAGATTTTTAACACAAAAAAAAATTGAAATAAAATATGTACATAATAATCGTATTAATTAAATAATAATAAAAAAAATCTTATTTAACCTATCTAGTTCATGTATTTTATCTAAGTCACTTTAGAATTATTATAGTTTAAATTACATTTAAAATTATATATTAATGCATTTTTTAATACATAATTGGTATATTTTGGATACACAAGAAATGATAGATCCAATTTTATTATATAAATAGCAAATTTGTTGATATTGAGTATATAAATAATATATTGTTGTAACTCTAATTATATAAAACAAATAAAACTTTAATGAGATACCAATTAGTTATTGATTTAAAATTGCTAAAATGAACTAAAACTACTATCTGTATTATTAAATATTAATTTTGTCTGATGTAGTGATTCTGATTTAATGTATTGTTCAAGTGGCAGTTGACCTAAAATGATCTATAGTAGGACAACTGCCTAGACAATCTATTTATTTATTTATATAAACCTATTTATCTATTTACAATATTATTTTTACTACTACCAACTGACAAATTTGAAGTCAAATCAAGTTGAAGAGGCAAACTGAATGGCTTTTGTACTGAACAACTTCCGATTCTCCGTCACATCATCTCAGCAATAACATTATACACATATATCTGATTATTTTGAATATAAGATATATAAAAACTTTGTACCTGACTTAGAAATTTATATTAGAAATGTATTATTTAAAATTACATTGTTAATATTAAAACTTTATGAAATGAATTTAGAATAGAAAAGATTTATTTAAAACTATAGATATATTAAGACAACAGAAGCCAACGGCCTATGATTTACTTTAGTGTAAGTCAAGATTATAAGGGACTCTAATATAATTACGGATGAAGCCATTATACCGGTACCTGTTAGTATATAAGATGGGATTCAATCCTCTTGGACTAAAATGCTCCAAATATCACTCGTTCTAAATAGATACCATAATTTGGATGCGAATAATAGAACTATTGTTTTCGATATGGAGATAATAATGTGCATTGTTCGGACTAATGATTTAAAATCTGCTACTGGGCAAGCCAAAACTATTTAGAATATGAAAATCTAATTATCTGCACAAAACAAATTGTTGATGGTATAATGCAATTTTATTTGGCCATGAAACATATCAATAAGAAAGGAAAAGAACTGTAATTAAAATTCAAAATAATATATTGGTTATTTGGAAGAAAATCTACATTATCCGTATATAAGTTGCTGCTGTACAAGTAGATACTAAAAGCTATATGGACCGATGAACTCAGTTTTGTTCATTCAAATTTGAGTTATGGGAATGTTCTTCGAGAAATAATATCAACGTAATGCAAGTCTTTCCGAATAAAGCATTGAGATGTATTGTGGATGCACCCAGATACTATACAACAATTACTTATACCGAAACCTTCGGATTACACCTATCATAGAGGAAATTAAAAGATTTGCAAGAAGGCATGAGGGAAACACTCCACTCCCATGTAGCCACCGAAGAACGTTCGGCCAATACTACATCATGGCACAGAGTCAATGGAATCAGACCCTGTCATCTTCTCTATTTATAGTCTATTCAATTTTTTTTACATACGTCATCAAGCTGTTTAATGTATTGCCTGTCGCAATTTGTAAATTCGTTTCAGAATGAGCCAATATTTTCCTTCTCATTTTATGCTAGTTAAAAAGAGACTATACTGTCTCATTAGTTCGAACGTAAATGAATGAGCCTGTCAAAGTCGTCCGGTTGTCAGACGTATGCAAAATTCTTGAAAGCAATAGTGATAAGAGGTTGTAACTCTAACCTATAAACTATTGTGGCTGTATAATTAACTGTAGTTTTTAGATGTACTATAATGTTAAAATAAATTATATTTTATAACATTTTTGTTCAATTATTTTATTTATAATAGAATTTTGTTGTATGTCAAAGCCAAACTGAACTAAAACTCAGAGTTGATGCGGTAGCACTGTGACGTTTTGACGTCGCAAATTTAGATGACATATGTACAAAATAACTTGAAATACACCATATATAGTAAAAAGCATTAAATGGTAGAAAGAGTGAAAATTGCAATTACCTATTATTTTATTAGAGGCTAAGTTAAAGCCAATATGTCTTCCTAGATAAGTACCTAGTCTTAATTGTCTACACCAGTAATAACTTTGCATAAATATTTATTTCTGGAAAAAGTTTCAAGTCCATTTTTAGTTCATCATCTGCTTTAGCTTTAAAAATGCAGAATATATTAGGATAGTCAGGATATGTCAATATTCTTGAAATAAACTAAATTTTAGCGATAAATGCATAGCAAAAAATAGTTAGTAATAAAGAAGTTACGATGTGTTTATAGAAGTACATATCTGGCCACTGCAATTAAATTAGAAGAAACAGAGTACAATTACCAACAAAGGGCACACTAAAAGTTGTAATGTATGTATAAAGTAAAATGACTTAAAAACGAATTATGTTACATCATGTTAGCCTATTATTTTATATCTTACTGATAATTCATTACCATCAATATATCCATAATAAACAATAATAATACAATAAAAAGTTATATTCTTAAGTAAAGTCACCACTATCGAATGAAGGAGTCCCTACTTGTCATATTTGGAAATCTGCGATTGCAATTTTTTTGTTTTAATAAACATTTATAGTGATATTATAACGTCTATTGTATATTTTTAATCTGTCGAAGAAGATAATAGTTGAGTGTCTATTGTTGATGGTGGTTGACGGTTTTACATATATTTAAAACAAAAAATTGTAAAATTTGTATCAATATATTCTCAGTAGATATAGCTTAAACTTTCAATTAAGTACAATTCAAAATAAAAATTAAATAACAGCAACTGATGCGAATGTGTTTTTGTTAATTATTTAAATGATTAAAATAAATTGATGATATTTTGATATTAATAAATTTTTTAGTTTTAATATCATAGTTTCTTGACAAAATGGCGCACAAACATTTTTATCGTTTAAATTATATTTAAAATTATATATTAATGTATTTTTTTAATAAATAATTAGTACATTTTGGATAGACAAGGAATGATCCATTTTTGTTATATAAATAGCAAATTTGTTGATATTGAGCATGTAAATGATGTATCGTTCTAACACTAATTATATAAAATAAATAAAACTGTAGAACTAATTAATCAGTGTACGGTTTTCATTACTTATGTTTAATTAGATACCAATTAGTTATTGATTTAAATTTGCTAAAACGTAGTTTATGAAACTACTGTCTATACTATGAAATATTAATTTTGTCTGATGTAGTGATTATGATTTAATGTATTGTTGAAGCGGCAGTTGACCTAAAACGATTATAAGGACAATTTATGGAATTATGTGGATATTAGTAATAAATCCATTTTTCGTCCTCAGTTACATAATTTACACTTGTCTTAACATGCAATTTTCTTATTATTGTACCGCTTATTCCGTTACGTACTCCTTTTGATCAATAAGTATTGTTTCAATATTTTCACTACGCTATTATTTGATTTTGACAGTGAGTTTTAAAAGTTTAAAAATATTGAGTATTAAATACAAGCAGACAATGAATGTGCAACAAATTTTGAAAATTAAAGACGAACGAAGCCATTATCGGAGATTCCTACATATAACTATTCTTATATCTATTATAATTGAAGAATTTGAGTAGAATACTGAAAGAAACACTAATTTTTTCTAGCAAAAATGCGATCAATATATTTTGAAGTATGACAACCCTTAACCACAAATTGTTCTCAAATTCAAATTTATTTAAAAAATCTGAATGGAAAATGTTTAAATGAGACGGCGTACAAATGAGATTACTATGTTGGTACAATCTTTATATTATTGCCTTTTAAATAAAGACGAACATCCATATCCAGAACAAGACTCGAACTTTTAACTTTTATTTTATAAGAAATGCTTTTATTGATTCAATATGTCTATTCATACACAACATACAACAGATTCAACATAGAAGTTGTGACAAAATCTAACCTTGTTAATAATTAGCGCTCTTGTTTGGTATACTCTGTGATTTTGTAATCCTGACACATTCATATTTGGAAGACCAGTCATTCAATGTAAAAGTCGGAGATTTGTGGCATAGTGTTCCCAACTCGCTCCAGTAGTGTTTAATATCAACTTTGTTGATATTTTAAAAACTGAAACGGTAAAATGTATGTTTTATGCTTCTTCTTACGTTTTCTATCGTTCAAACACATACGTTTTAATTTACAAGGGAAGTTAAATAGAGCAGCCAAATGGTTAATATTTTGGAAGTTACAAATTAGTAACAAATTGTGAATGTTCCTTTACTGAAACCAATTTACTGGTGGAAAAAGCTTCGGCTTCTAATTTATCCCGAACTTAATTTTAATCATCGTTGAAGGCGATCATACCACATCCAAGCAAGACAAACGATTACTTATCGCCTCCGATTAAACGAGCTCCTTAAAATGCCTCCAACCATACCTCTACACCCGCTAGGAGTGCTTATCCGTGAACTAACCTCTAAATTGGAAAGGAGCGGCAAAACTATCACCTTTTATTATTGAAAATGAAAGAGCGGATTACTTAGCCAAGAAGAGGGAGGGATCACTTACTGAATACTTCCTCTTCTGGATTAGAGATATGAAGAACCACTGTATTGCAATCCTTAGACATCTAGACCAACTCAGCTGGAACTCAGAAAACAAGCTTTGGGAGGTGAAAAAAGAGTATTATACCACTAACATCAGCAGGCGCAATTTGAGCTTATTCTCGCGTCTCATAATTGGTCACTACAAACTGACTCATGAGTTTCTCATTAAGGTAAGAAGTTCACCACTGTGCGTCAAATGTGGTTCCTCACTGTCTACTAAACACATACTAATCGAATGCCGAACATACAACTCGCAAAGACTGTTGTTCAACCAGGGAGAGACGATGGACCAGTGTCTTACTCTGGGATCCTGGACAAGCTGATTAATTTTATAACCTTAACAGGACTATTACCAGTAATATAATAGTGGGCATCCATGTAATATCATGCACGTTCGATTGCATTTTTTATATCTTATATCCTTATCACGGTCATGAGATTTTTGCTTTTACATATTTTACTTGTCATCTTGCAATATACTAGTAAATAACATTGTATACTTTAACTGATTGATACTTAAAATGGATACTGTAAAGGTATTGTAAATGTGTTTAAAACGAAACGAACATAAATAACAACCCTTCAAATTACTCTAACAGATCGTAATGTGTTAGATGTCTTAAACTTTTCTTATCTATCGATTAAAACGTTCACAGTTGCATGGTCTCGAACTGGGTCAGACAGAATCGGTTGTCCCACAGTCGACATGATAAAATTTCTAAGTTCTCCTATTAATATAACAAGTTTCCAGCAAGTTTTCTTGCCGCTGACGCAAAAACCGGACTGGAAAGTTCTGACAAGTTTTCGAATATTAGACCGCGATGGTATTTTTTGGTCATAACGCTTTCATTAGATCCAATGCTTCAAAGAATAAAAACACCGGGTCCTTTGATGGGTTTAATTTTGATTTTAATTACACGATGTTATAAAATATTAGTTATATTAATATAATTATTGCTGTAGAGTAGCTAAAATTATGTTCTAACAAAAATAGTCTAAAATATATTACCTTTGACTAAGTGTCTACAGTTATGTTTAAAAATATTATAAACAATTAAGCAATAAATAATATTTAAGACTTAGATACTTATTAGTTAGAGCAATGGTTTATTTGAAATTGCAAGTTTCAGAAAGTTGTTTACATAATAGTTGTTTCATTCACTAATAATAAAATAAAGCATATCTAATGGAACTAGGAAATTAAATACTACTTACTAAGTTTAATTTAGCTTCTTATGATGCAAAATTAATTTTGTTTTTGAATTTTTTCCAAACTTATCATAGTTGTAACATTTTGGACCATATATGAATCTAAATATTCTTGAAGAAAATGCTGATTTACAAAAGAAAAAATATGGTTCATTAAAATACCTTATCATTAATATAGTTTAGAAAATCGTCATTAAAACTAGTGACACTATTCTATTCAACACATTATTTCCAGTTGGCGTCTCGTTGTTTTCATATCTGAAAACATATATTCACAGAAAACAATATAGATTGAACGAATAGGTGATAGGAACCTTAGAAGCTGATTTCAGCAATGTGCTGAAGTATATTGAGTTCACATCGTAACTGTGTTAAATACATCCCTTCCTACGCAGGCTGACGATGTGTCTTATAATAGAAACCCATTTCCCTAGTTCTCAACAACAAAAGAAATGGTACATTTGAGACGACACAGTAATTAAGGCAAAATACATATATCTGCTTAGAAATACAGAAAAAGGATGGGTAGCAGTCAATAGCAGAAATATTTTTAATAAAAAAATTGAACCGACTTCAAAAAATAAATAAGGAACTTACTACACGTATTTTATATTCTACTATACACACACAATTTAGCTTAATACCTACATAAACCTATTTATCTATTTGTAATATTATTTTAATTACTACCAACTAATGACTTTGAAATTGGTGTCGAGCCCAAGTAATACAAAAATAATAATACAATTTTGTGACATATACAAAAAATTAAATTACCAATAAAACAAATCTAAATTAATATAACTGTATGGGTTCGGCGCGGACTTCAAAGTAGTCCTAAAAACAATATTTTGAGCAAAATCGAATAACTTTGTACAGTGAGTGTTGAGGATGTCACAGAGATAAATTTCTAAAATAGTTAATAACACACAGGAACTAATTGATATTAGTTTCGTGAATCATTGATATTCCTGATGATGAATTATTAGTTAACCATATTGAGCCAGCGTTATTATGAACCTGATTATTATTATTGATTGCACAAATTAATTCAATAGTCCTTCAAGCTAGAGGGAATTGGCAGACAAAATGGGCATTCATGGTCCATCGAGTCGGATACACGGGTTATGACTTAATTATCAACCAGCGTTCAGATATTTATTTAATGAATTACACCAAGTAATTCAACAAGTATTAAAAAATCGTCAATAATATTAAATCCAGGATGCCAGTAATGTGTAAGTCTTGTAAAGTGAATATAATGGTAAATACAGTAATAACAGAAGTAATAAAAGCACAAGTGTAAAATAGCGCTCCGAAATCGCTAATTCCCCAAGCAGTGCTGTCTTCTTGGAACTAGATATGAGATTATAGGAACAAATATCGTGATGCTACGATGAACGCAGGTTAAGAACATCGAGTTCATACTTAAATCTACTAATTCTGAAAAATCAAATCTGTTTTATATGATGAAATCGTGTTTTTCATAAACAACAATATTTTGACCAAAATCTAATAACTTTAAATTATTAAAATTGTTAATAATGTTTGTAAAATTATAATATTTGTTTCCCGAAATAACGTTTTTATAACATCTGTATTTTTATAGCTTTGATAATGGCGTTATTTTGGGTCTCTCTGGGAGACTGTCCGTTAGTGTTTGATCACATTTTGTTGCGGCTACCTAGCCTCTGGCTCATTTGGAACATTGAAAACCAACCAACCATGGTTATTGATTAGAAAGGAAGGTGGTTTGCAGATACAGTATACTTTCAGAGTAGCTGTGACATATACGCCACCTTAAATAGAGTGAATTGATCAATATGATCGAAGGTACTTCAGATATTTCATTCTATATAGTATGTTGTAAAAATAACTATATATGTAGTTAAGATAGTTACTTTTATAATAAGTACTTATATAGATAAAATATATTAGTTTCGTGAATCATTGATATACCTCAGGATTAATTATTACTTAACCATATTGAACCTGCGTTATTAACATATGACCTTGACTATTATTTTTTTATGAATTACACAAATAATTCATCGGTCCTTTAAGCTAGAGATAATTGGCAGACAAAATGGACATTCATGGTCCTTCGAACCGAATACACGGGCTATGACTTATTATTTATACACCAGCGTTCCGATTATTATTTAATGAATTACACCAAGTAATTTAACAAGTATAAAAAATCAAATAATATTAAAACCAGGACAGCAGTAATGGGTAAGTCTTGTAAACGGAATATAACGGTAAATACAACAATAACAGAAGTGATAAAAGCACGAGTGTGAAATAACGTCGAGTTAATCTTGGAAACGATTTTCCAGAAACAAAAAGCCGATGATGTCGAACATTTCAATTCCTTGTACCGATGATACAGTTTTAATAGTTTCCGTCGCATACGAATCAGACGGGACAGGTCTAAAATTCGATTCGGATCATGAATAATAATTCCCTACGTGACAATGGGAAGGTTTCGCGCTGGGCCGTTGTCCAGCACGTGCCCGAATCCCGAAGCGGCCGCCGTCAAATACGCAGTTGCCGGTAACGGTCGCAAACTCGCTTCAATCGGTCGTTTGATCAATGCGCGAAATAAATGCACAGAATGAGCGGAACCGTGCCGGCGTCCATCTTATCCGGCGATGGGGAACGTGCCCCGCCTGGAAATGTCCAGGCCCATCTCGCCCAGCTTATAACTCGGAAAATAACTGAATTTATTCGGGGAGAGGTCGCAGCGGCAAAGGAAAAAGCCTCCGACATCTTTTTATTAGGCCCAAATTGCTATCTACGACCAATATCGTGTCGGGCGGTTTCTTGAATTTTAATGAATTTTTCGCGGCGCTCTCCCGCTCCCATAGAAAATTATTTCGGGCCCTATTTTTGTCTCTCTTTCTCTTCTCTCTCTCTCGATCGTCGTATACGTGTCACAAACTTAATTGTTCGCCTCTGATCTGTTTGGGTTTTTAGCCTCGAAATTTAAATTTAATGCTTATTGTTATAAAATTCCAATAAACATTAATGTTTTAAATGGCTTAAAAGTCAACGTATTTGGGTTTGGAATCAATTTATAGCGGGTTAGAATAGAACACATATATTCTATCCAAAGTACCAGTAAACTCACGCCCTCAATATGTATATTGTTGCAGCTTATTGCAGTTTGTAAATCTGTTTTAATACAAGACAATAGTTTCCGTCCCATTTTATTTGTGTGCTATTACAATGCTGTCTGATACGTTCGAACATGTAACCGAATCAGCCAGCAAAAGCCGTTTGGTTGTCAAATATCTGTAAAACTCTTCAAAGCATTAGTGATAATAATTACAGCTTCTAAACTGGAAAACGTTGTTTTGGCGCTTTGCTTGTTCTGATAAATTTCAAATCGCTGCTTAATGTTTTTGATTAACCTGGTCGCAAATGGCGATGTCAAATAAATGTTCAGTCAAAAACAGATTACGCGTCTAATACCGACTAGGAATGAGGCAAGGGGGGCCTGTTCTCACCAGTAAAATGCATTAGAAAGGTAAATATTAATACTATTAAATATTATGCTGCTGGGGTTTTATTGGAAATATATTATAATTATAAACCATATCATTTTGAACTAACTGAAAAGAAAATATCTACTTACCTTGATGTTAGTTTTATTCAAGATTAAGTTTATGAATTGTATAGAAGCGATGAGTAGTTTTTTCAATATAAACACAATTTAATACAATTATTTCAGAGGAAACTGTTAGTCGGGAAGATTCGCAGAAAGCTGAGACATATGCAGCTTTTTAAGGGATGTAGAAGATCCCATCATATACTATTGCCTAAGAGAGGATTTAAATGATGTAAAAATAACCCACAAAGAGGTCTCATGGCATTTCCAGATACTGCTTTTAAAATAATACAATTTTTAAAAGTATATAACAAAATCAGGGAAGACGTATTTCAATTTGTGTATTTAGATGAGGCATGGATATTTATAATGGTCATTCATGACAAGATTATAATAATAGTGTTAGGAAAACAAAAGTTAATCGAAAAAGGTAAACGTCAGAATAATACATTGAAGAAGAAATTTTCAAAAGATGGAATCGTGAGCAAATATTAAATAGATAGGAAATCAGCAGCTTAGTTATTCACTAGAATGAGACTTTCTGAATCTGAGACTACGATTCAGAAAGCTACGATTTGAACGAATGGAATTAGGAGTTAGTTGTAGGAGATTAGCTTAAGACGGACTGTTGCGCGTCCTCCAGATTATAAAATGAAAAACTGGCAAAGTTAAAAGACTTGACACTAAAACTTATTAGTTACAAGATGGATGGGTATATACAATTAGTGACGACACCCTTCACCCTATCAAAGTGGTACCAACTGCGCGCTCATTTGACCAAGTATTTAAATTTTGTTTGTCAATGGAGACTGTGTATCTATATTTTGTGTATTGTGGGAGCACTGTAAAGGCGGTGTGTGTTGTTCGAAGATTGTTTGTATTTTAGTTATGTGAAGACTATTCTGTGTGTATATTTTTCGAAGACTAAGGGATAGATTAGATGGATACATCGCACTTTATCCCCTATCGTTCCTCCCTTGGGTACCTTGTACAGAGAAAGTAGGCTGGCTTAATCATTATTGTCACAACTTGACCAGTAGTTATTTCTAGGAAGAGAAATACCTATCAAATGATGATTTTCTTGTATCTGTAAAAATATGCTCCTAAGAATTCCCAGGAATTCACGTTTCCAATGGGTTTCCAAGGTCAATATGCTTCTACGAATATATTGGTTTATTTACACCACTATTTCTTTCAAAGGGATGAATTGTTAACGAATTCCTTCAGGTTCTTGTCGTTGACACTTTTCTAATCTCAAGGGTTGTTCGGTTCCAAATATGCTTGATTTCATACCTAAGTTTTTACGGTTTTAGAGGATCAATATCTTGTCTAAATGTTCCGAACCAATGCACATGTGTTTTCAGTATTTTTTGTTGTAAATAAATCTCACATAAAGAAACTTCACATAAACACTGAATACATATACATTAGAGGTTTAAACTAATTTCTACACGAACAACGCTGTAGAATTGACGCTGCTATACATATAAATGCGGCTGATATAAATAAATTCACTCACAACAAAAATTAAGAAACGACCCATGCAACTATTACATATAAGTAAAAATAAAATGAAGGAATGCATCCTTGAGAATCAAATTACAGGCCTAAGAAAAAAAACGCTCAACGGTTTTCTAGCGTTTTCATCAAATACTAAATAAATAATCAGAAATTATTTTATCATCAGAGAATGATCTCCACCTGTACATTTTCGCGTTGGTAAAAAATTCAAGAACAACCTACATACATCGCGATATCTTGCCGGATTTCTAAAGCATGAAAAATATACGAAGATCCACTCGACGGAAAATGTTATTATTATAAAAATGTGATACGCTTCCGGCAGTTTCATTCCCCATCCCATTTAATATTCATTCGACTCATCTGCTCGTAAAAATAGAATCTTCCGTCATTCCGCCACCTCTTCCGCGCCTTCTTCGCGCGCCGACCCGCCGTCTAAATCTTTAATTCGTACGGCCGGAATCGCAATTGGCGTATGCCATATCCGGCGGCAACATTTCCCCGCCAGGTATAACGGGAAATTAATTTTCGTCGGCGGATGAATATATCGCGCGGTCGAGGCGGAAACGTAACCATATCTCGAATGCGGTTTTCCATCAGACGGAGAAATTGCGACCCACCCCGCGTGCCGGTCGACCGTTTGGCGTCCAGCGAGATACGGCCCCCGTTATCCTCGGGGTGGTTTCAGCGAGATTCGTGTTTGTTCGCTGCGAACGAATACAAATGCAATCGTCGACGTTGTTTGCTTTGAATTTGGAAAAAAGGAACATGAAAAAAATTTGGTTTTTGTTGAAGTTGCGAAACTTTTGACTTGATTGTTTTATTCATCTTGGACAAATACAGTTATGACTCACCTATGATATATTATGATTACAACAGATCGAGTTACTGTGATTAAATCGCTTCGGGTACATTGGTAATCAACTTCATATTGAAGTCCCAATGACAGACTTCACTTCTCCCTATATATCATTTCGTCGAAGTGTGAACAATATATTTTTTCAGTGCGTTGAAAATGTTTGAATTTGTACTGATCATCGCTTTCAGCATGTGAATACTGGTTTCGACGTTTTTAAGAGTGTTTTTTGACACCGAAGACAAAGAGCGTTCTGGTCAGACAAAAAGTTGAAGACGAGGATTTAGACGCATTATTTGAGGATGATCAATGTAAAACGCACGACAAATATACAGTATTGTTGGGAGTAACATAAGTAACAACCATTTCAATCGTTTGATGAATATTAAATGATCCAAAAGGTTGGATATTTTGTGCCGTATTAAGTGAAGTCCAGAAACATTGAAATGCGTTTGGTCATGTGAGAAATGCTGCTTCAACGGCAACATGGGTAAGCTTCTTGCATCACGTTGTTACTGGTGATGAAAAATGTGTCCATGATGATAATTCAAAGCAAAAGAAATCATGGGAACCGCCTGGTCATGTGTCAATATCAATGGCTGTATATTTGGTGTGATTAGCTTGGTGTTCTACAGTATAAAATGATACGTTTAAATTGATGCACTGCATGATAAACGGCCGGAATACGATATAGTTTATACAAAACAGCAGTGACGCACGTCATCAATATGTGCGTCTCGAAAGTTGTAAATTCGTTTTACAGTCAGACAATATTTTCCTTCTCATTTTATTCTATTTAAAAAGAAATAGAATGCTGTTTGTTAAGTTTGAACATGAGCCCGCAAAAGTCGTCCGTTTGTCAAACATCTGCAAAATTATTCCAGATATTATAATTACGGTTTATAAACCGGCAAACGTTGTTTTAGCACTTAAAATATCTCGAAAAATAGCAAACAATATAATCTTAAATTTGCCAAAAAGAAACCGTCTTTATGCGAAATACGTGACAAATCAATATCAGCTTGATGTTAGCTAGATCAAATATTCAATCAAATCGATGAAATTCAATTGAAACATAATTTAATACAATTATTTCGGAGAAAATTAGTCTGGAAAGTATCCATAGAAAGTCAAAAGATATGCAGCTATTTGAGGGATGTAGAACATCCCTTTATACACTGTTGCGTCATATAGGATTTAAGTGGTGTAAAGATACTTCACGAAGGGGTTTAATGAAACTAGGCGTTGCTTTTAAAATAATACAATCTTTAAAAATATACAACAAAATCAAGGAAGAATTATTATATCAATTTGTATAATTAGATGAGACATGGATATTTCAGAATGGTACCTTGGGTCACTCATGGCAATATGACAATAAATATAGTGTGAAGACAACAAAAGTTGATGGAAGAAGGTAGACATTGTCATAACATTGATTAATAATTAATTGCAGACATATAGTTTTTCAGGCTGGAAACAGAAATGGTTTAATTCCTGGTGCCGAATTAGTGTTTTCCACTAAGTGCAAGGGGGACTACCATGAAGAAATGAACCATATTTTTGTAGTAGTATCAGCTTTTAAAGAACTTGGAGGAACCATCAATTATTGTTATGGACAATGCACCATATCACAGTACACTGATCAACAAACTCTGCAATTAGGGAATGGCTTAAAGTACATAAAATATGTTTTGAAGAAAATTTGAGTGTTAAATAATGAACTATCACAAATTGTTACTCGGTAAATATAAATGAAATATTTAATTGCATTTTATGTAACTTGCTTTTTTAGATATAAGCTTGAGAAAAGATACATGGTAGATCAGATTTCTGAACGTCATGGCCACAGATTATTACGTCTTTCTCCCTATTACAGCATATTTAATCCAATTGAAGTATTGAAAAGAATTACTACAATATGAATTCAGGTCGAGGAGAGGCAATAAAAGACATTATTTCAAAACAAATTTTTAGGTAATAATATACTACTTAACTTGATAACGTGTATCAACATGTTGCTTTGCGATGGAATAACAAAATAGTTTTTCAGTTACTAAATAATATACATTTTCCGGAAATGTATATTAATTCATCAGAATAGTAGACAAACCATATTTTTTATTTGGTTATTTGACTAATTAAGATTAGTCAAGTGATCAATCAAGCTAAATATATGGCCTCGTTTTGAACTTTTTCAGTCGTTTGAAATTGCTTGTCAGCAAAAGAAGACTCTTTTCTGCTAGCTGGCGACGAAAAATTCATCTACCACGATAATGCCAAGTCCAAAAGTCATGAATTGGTCTAAAATCATATGCATGGACATAAAATCTTGTTCTGTGTATGATCAAAGTGTCTACCAAAGTCAAACCTACCAAAGAACAAATGAAACGACGTATTGTTGCAAATGGGACCCGCGATGGCTAGAAATAATGGTAAAGTTATCTTGTTAAATTCCAACGCTCATTGATACACTGTTGCAGCTTGAATAGAATCACCTGTAGCACCCAGTGTATTCACCAGACATAACGTCTTCTTCTGAATACCATTTCGGATAGATGCAGCATGGCATGGTTGGGGCATACGATTTTCAAAAAGTTGAAGATATGTAAGAATTGATCATGTATGTTTCAACACGGTATCGCCATGTTGCCAAAATAATTCAAAAAATTTAATTGGATTTAAATAATGCATTCTTCAATAAATAGTGGCCATTACAGTAATGATTTTTAGACATGTGTTCGAAAATTTATATCTCATTTAAAGTTAACAGCGGTCTGGAGATCTCCAAAAATAAATTATAAATGTTCATTGAAATTCATGAAAGAAACTACCAAACTTATATGCTTCTATCGCATAGAACATGTGTCTATTGTATGCGTTGACTTTTGTGAAAATATTCCACTTATCATGTTGATCAGATATTGCTTCATCGAGTTTCTATTTGCTTGATTCCATTCTATTTGGTGTTGTTTCATTACAATTAAAAAAGTAGTACGTCAGAACTACGAAAAATGGACCGAATTTTAACAATGTATAACAATTCTCCTCATAAATCATAAAATTAAGGTAAATAATAAATCGTTTTCATAAAGTACTGCTGCGATAAAAAAATGGTCGCTAAAAGGTGGAGAAATCCTGGTAGTTTATGAATTTTTCACGATGGATTTGCTTAACTAGATTTTTGACTCAATCCTACAATCAAAGACCTGTACATCGAAGAGATCGATTTCAGTTAATTAAGGAAATTTAAACCGAACAACAGAGTGCCTTAAAAGACTATTCAATAATTGTTTTGAAGGCTTTCAAAAACGTTGCAATAAATGCCTCCTATCTATAGTTAGTGGACTGTTTAGTTCTTTTTTAAGAGCCTTAATATTTTTTGATATTGGTGATATTATAATTTATTTAACTATAATATTTTTAATAAACTTATTGTGGAATATTGTGCAAACTTGTTTTATAGATTGATAAGGAAGCTTGCATTTGCTAATTGCTAATGTTATTTATTAAGACTAAAAAGCAAAAAACGAAGATCTAAGAATTAAGTACAAACTGGCGAGCTTGTTTGTATAACGAGCTTAGTTATAATGTACTGTTACATACTTGCTTTGCTTCGAATTCTGTGTGAATAGAGACTTTGTTTGACGTAGGCTTGCAGAATCTCGAGGGTATACAGATTTGTGTCCTGATTGGAGATTTCTTGAAAAATGTTGTAAATTATATAATGGTAATAAAAGAAATAGCTGCAGCTTTTCTGAAAAATTGGTACGTATATATCCGTTAATTGAAAGAATAAATATCGAATGTAAAATTGCTCGAAGCAACCACATTAAAATCAATATTGTCGTTTCCTCTTAACTGCGAAACCTTCCCCTCCCCCCTTCGCAAAACGGTCCTCAATAATTGATGGCGTTCGCCGACGCAGCCAAACTCATCCTTCCGGGGAGCGCAATTAACCGCAATACAATAATTAATTTACCTTTCTTGGAGTCGACGGGGAACCTCGACGAAACTATTCGGCCAATTTTCGGACGAGTCTTAAGAACGCAGCAGCGAAATTAACGTCTCCGCAACGGGAAATAATTTATTCCGGCCCATAAATTATCCTGCTGAAATTTTAAATAACGCAGGTTATGTGAAGGAGGCATGTTATGAAAAT
Source organism: Rhynchophorus ferrugineus (assembly GCF_030347505.1). Taxonomy (NCBI): domain Eukaryota; kingdom Metazoa; phylum Arthropoda; class Insecta; order Coleoptera; family Curculionidae; genus Rhynchophorus; species Rhynchophorus ferrugineus. The sequence goes on from NW_027472582.1 coordinate 56,685,065, forward strand.
TTCACGGAGAGGTATGTGTGCTTGTTATATTAAATATTCCTTATGGTATAACTGACATTGGAACGAGGATGCTATACTGCACTTTGTCTACATAAGAAATTTAATATAAAGGATAATTTAATGAAAATATGGAAAAAAAAATATTCAAGAGTAGCGTAGAAAATACTATATACACAATTTAATATATTTAAATGTATTATTCTAGTTCAACGTCTTCAATTTGGATATTTATTCTGTAAAATTCTGTCATCAAAAGTCGTCCGTTTGTCAAACATCTGCAAATTCTTCAAAATATTATAATTACGGTTTATAAACCGGCAAACGTTGTTTTAACACTTTGTTTTAATAAATTTCAAATCGCCGCGGTTTTTATTGAAAATAATTTTGGCGCCTTGCAGCTGCACTGAATATTAGTACGGACACGGTCACTACAATATCTCAAAAAATTAAAAACAATATAATGTTAAATTCACCAAAAAGAAATCGCCTTTATGCGAAACAAGTGAGCAGCTCAGATCAAGATCAGCTTGATTTTAGCTGCATCAGACATCAAATATACGAAATGTATAAAAAACACAAAAACATCTAAATAAGCAAATCTAATTTGTTGCTTATAATGTTATACTTGTTTACTTTTTTTAAACTATAATTTTTAAATAAATCTGAATAATTATACTGCTATACTGTTACGTTGGCCGAAATTTTTAAATAATTTATCAAAGGAAAACATCTAGTTGTCTTTTTTCTATTAAAAAAATCAATTTATTTCATTACAAAATTTTTATTGACGCCTTCCAGATCTTTCATTAACCTCTTGGTTCGATCGAAGCCACCATAATATGACAGAACAGCATCACTATTTTTAGTAAGATACGTTCTTTCAAAATGTTGACAAATATTTTTCATATGTTTTCATAAATATTTTTAAATTAATATGTAGTTTCCAAATTATTTGAAAAAATTCGACTTCAAATACTTTAAAAAAAGTTATAAAGCAGTTTATAGTTACAGAAATATCTGATGCGACACAACTCGTTATTTTCCATCAAATTATATCGGAGTAGTTCAAAATAAAAATTATCAACCGAGCAGGAAATTATTTAAAGGAGAAGGAACAATTTCCTGGCCAACGTTATTGGATATTGATTTTCAATTAAAAAGGCCATACTTTAGATTACGAACAGTGTAATTCATTCTCCCGTGTAATAACATTAATTCTCATAGACGTATCGGTGCGCTTGTTTTGTTTCCTCCATTGTAGGAATTTAATCTGCTCCTTGTGTTAATGTCTCTTTTGTTTTGTTTAATCTAATAATTTGGTGTGATAAATTATCGGCTACTGTAATTTATTCGGTTATTTCTTTCCATTTTATAATATATTGGTCATAAATAGGATCATGTACGATAGTGCCTGATTTCTAACATACATTATTTAACATATAAATGGACATATGAACCAACATATTATGAACATTTAATATATACATAGCGTAATATAATGAAGAGATAATTAGACAAAGAATGTTAGCGATTTTAGTAATAATATTTCAATTTTTTAATGAGAAAATGCTGTTATTTCGAAAAACCCAGTTTAACAATAACTAGGCCGCTATAAACAATTGTTAATTAAGCCAGTGGCGGTGTTTTAAATACTTTAAAGTTTTAGGAAAGTTTCATTTTATCACAATTAACAAAAAAGGTCGCGATAAGTATTTTTATAGATGCACTCTGAAGGCTTAAAGCTTCGACCTATAAATTAAATTTAAAGAACTTAAAATAGATGGTATTACTGTGTATTAAAACGCATCATGTACATTTGTAACCTACTTCATGTTGAAGCCCCACTTACTTCCAAGTTTCACATTTTAGTATGTGTCATTCCGTTGATGTGTGAATAAACAATTTTTTCAGTGCGTTGAAAATGTCATGAATCTATACCGGTATATTGTGTGAATCTTATGACAACTATGCTGCATCAACTTTTAGACGATTAAGTGGAGTGATTTTGATACCGAGTACTAAGAGCGTTCTGAACAGGCAAGAAAACTTGAACACGATAATTTGAAAGAATTATTCAATGAAGTCATCAATGGAGATCGACCACAATTAATGCATTTGAACCGAGCACTACGCGAAAATCAGCCGAAATACGAGCAAAGATATAACAATGTCATTCTTTAGCATGACAACGCTCGAATATACATTGCAAAACAGGCTGAAGCATGCTTGGAAACACTATAATGGGAACTGATACTCAACCCGCCGTATTCTCCAGACCTTCTGGTTACTGCTTGTTTTGATATATGAGCCTGATACATGAGATGTACCTATCAGAGCAGTGTTTTAATGAAGGTACCAAGGAATTGGCTATTAACCTTTGAGATGTGGCTATCCTCAAACAATGTTTTTTTCGAGATGAAATCTGTAAATTGTCTGAAAGATGGGAAAAGGTAGGTAGCGCTATCGATGAACAATAGATTGTACCGATTTTTCACAATAAAATTTCAAAATTCTTTAAAATATATTAGAAGCCGTCTATGTTCATTATTATTAAAATAAAAGCAAATAAATAATAACTGAGCAAATAGACGAGATAAAAGAAACTATATAGATAATAAAAAATCAATGTATGTGTTTAACATCACCAATTAATAAGTTCAAGATAATAATATAATTTCGGTTTAAATACTACACACGTGACATGGCTTCCAATTATTTACTCTTACCTACTCAGTCTTTAATTTTACTCTGGTAATGAGAGTAAAGCAATTTAAAATCTTCTGTAATAAATGTTGGGTTAGAATTAGTACCAACATAAAAGCACTAAAATCATACTTATATCATATCATAAATATATCAAAATCCAAATCAGAAAATATATATAGGTATATAAACATTGTAAATCTATAAAGATAGGAGAAATTGTTAAAGCGATGTCATTTCATAAGAGATAACTCAAAGATAGTTGTAAAATATCAAAGAAATGCTATAATTAAAATAATTAGAAACCGTTTCTACGTCGTTTTATCACCGTAGATGACATTTCGGTCTACCATCATAAATTTGAAGTAAAAGAATGAGAAAATGAGTGATTTTACAGTTCTTTTGGATGCAGAAGCAATTTTGCTCGTGGATAATTTCCAAACTAATAAAACATTATACTCAGAGCAATATTGTATCCTTTATTTTTGTACAAGAAAAACTAATCTACTTAGGTTAAAGTTAACAATACACTTATACATTGAACAATATCGTGTGGTCTGGTTTGCTTCAAACTTCTGCGTGTTGTCCAGTAGCTGTATTGCTTCCACGTTGCTGTTATATAGTAACCTTACTACATGTTTTAAGACGAAATCTTCGACCACTTTTGGGTATCAATTTGATTTCGACGTCATAGTGCAGCTCTTCGTTGATTACGTAGCGATAAGCATAGGTAAATAAAAGTAGACTTTTGTTTTGGGTGCGTTGGATTATTAGTTGGTTTGTTGTTTTAGTGCAACCCCATATTTGCACCCCATAGGTTTTATAATTAAGTGATAAACCAATCTCTTTGATTTTAGGCCAAGTTGAAGGTATCTTTTGACTAACCAATACAGTTGCTTGACTTTGAGTCTAATTTGCTCTGCTTTTTGTCTAACATGATATTTGCAATTTAACTTACCATCGAAATGTATTCCGAGATACTTAGATAATTATGCTTGAGGAATCGGGAATTCATCAAGTGATGTAATTAGTTTTTTTTTGTAATCTCACGGCAAAGCAAAATTTACATGGACATATTTGGCTATTAAGCCGTATTTCCCAGTCTCCAGTCCATTTCATTTGCAGATCTTGTTGACGGTTACTTATACTGTATCGAGAGACTTAGGCAATGATACATCCTTTGAGATGATAACTATGTCGTAGGCAAATGATCAAAGTAGGAGTGGTGCTAAGACATTACCCTGTGGAACTCCAGCTGAAATAGTTTTAAATGTTGAGAATGCCTCATTATGCGAGACTCTAACTTTTCTTTCGAAAATATATTATTCTATTTATTCCATGATAGCAATTTGCTCATTTTATAGATTAATCCCAAATGCCATATCCGGTCAAAAACCTTTGAGACATCTAGGAATATTACAGGGTAATATTTCTTATCTTCGAATGCCTGTTCAACAACCGTTTTTAATCTGTGCACTTGATCGATTGTCGAGTGAATCTCGTATTTCTATAAATGATTTAATACGCTTTAACAGCAGTTTCTCAAATAATTTTGATATCGTAGGTAGCAGGGAAATAGGCTTGTAATATCTTACTTGTTCTGCCAGTTTGTCAGTTTTTTTAAAAGCATAATTATTTGAGCGACCTTAAGACATTCCGGAACGTGCTTCAGTATAAAACAGGCATTGAATATATTTGTCAACATGATTATTGTTATTCGTTGCAATTTTTTAGGATTGGGGTTTGCTGTCAATTTCTGTGGCAACTTCCATTGGAGAAATCAGATTTACAGCTGCCTTGGGCTGATGCCTGAGGATTTATATCTAGTATAGGTTCTATATTATTCATTTTTTTTTTCATCGTTGAATCAATTAATTCTAATTATTATTAATGGACGTTACTCTAATAAATGGTCTTTTAAATCTCCGAGTTGCTTTCCATAGCGAGTAATCTTTGTCTGCTTCTGGGTTTAATTGATTTACATATCTTTCGAAGCATTTCTATTTATTTTTTATTGAATGCGTTAATTTAATCTAATAATCTAGCGAAATTATCTTACACATAACATAGTTATTCTTACAACTCATTTTATCATAGCTTCACGAATTGTTACCGTTTCTTTCTGGATATAATTTCACTCACGGTAATTTATGCTGTCAGTGGTTAGTAAATCGCTTTCCGTCATTTCACCCGCGACATGTCCTTCTACGACACCGCTTAAAGTCCATAAGTGGCCCGTCAGTTCGGACAACGTATAATTTTGACAAATTGGTTTTTTGTTGGAGGCCGTCGCTGTACCTCTTCGCCATTTTATCCGATAAACCTACCAATAAATTAAATTGTCGGCTCGCCAAGCTTACCGAGCGGACCTGAAAATAGCAAAGCCTTGTTTGCTTAATCTCTATGCCTTATTTAGTGGCAGTTAATAGGCCCTTCGCGTGATACTGCGACAAGCGTTTCGGTACTTTCCGAGTTATTATTAGGTTTTTGTTTTTCGCGGGTTACGCGAGTGTATTGACTCTTTCGGCGACGGTCCTTGGAAAGTCACCGGTGTTAGTTCGGACGTGTATATGGAAATCAGATTTTCGTGCCAGTATACGAAACGTTCCGATGCGATATTTGCCGACAATATTCTGTGAGAATTGTTAATCATAAATAAATTACAATGCATTTTAATGTATTATTCTCGGCAATTAAATGTCCTTTTTAAATTTATATTCTTGATTAGTTGGCTTATACTCGATTTATAGCCCCTTTAATTATTTTAGGAAACATATATACCATTAGGCAACCACAGAGCCATACTATATTCTTCACTTCTATCTAATTTACTCCGCATAAACTTCAAGACTGTTGGAAGAGCACTTTTGGCTTCCTAAAATTACTAGCATTTCTTCCGTGGAGCTTTTGGCCATTTATAAGGCCCTATCTGCCCTGGAAAAGGAAGAGATTCTCCACAATGTGACGAATGCCAAACACAACAGAGCATCAAGCACATCCTTCTGGAGTGTGATAAGTTTGAGGTACTGAGACAGCAGCTCGGAATGCCAAGGTCATTAAAACAACTGGTCCAACCCAAGCATGCGGATATGCTTTTAAACTATTTAACGGCCGCTGGATTGGTACACCTTTTGTAATTATTTTCTATTGTAATTTGTTTAGTATATTATTTTTGAATGTCATTTATGTATACTTTATTTAAATACATTGTATACTGCATACATTGTAACTCGACCCTAAATAGCCCAAAAGGCTGATGGGTTTTTAAAATGATAAATAAATATCTATTTTACTCAGTGTGTTGTTGTTTTCGTTGAAAATAGTTGCAGAAGTCTATTCAATACTTATTATAATAATAATACAATAACTCTATTATACTACTCCGCTATTTCCCATCTATCGGTTTTGGTTTAAAAGTTTTAAAAGTGGTTGTTTGATCTCACTAGCAAATAATGTCCTAGAGAATCCAAGTAAACAATAATTTTGTTTAAAGAGGAAATGGTTATCGCTTGATAGGGCATAAGTACGTTATTAATAATATATCCAGTTTAATTTCTTAGTCAATTTTATAAGTTGCCATATAGAGCCATATCGTAGTAACTAATAACCAAAAGAAGAAGATTGTGACAGCAATATTATCTATAAAGTATCAATAATTCCGAGTGGGCTAAGAAAATTGAATGCTACAAAGCCTACACATGTGAATTTCATATACAAAAAATATACTCTCTGCAAGTAATAATTGGTCCTAAGGTAATAATTATATATTCCCAAAATATTTTTTGAGAATGAGGTCCCAGATCAGCTATATTAGGTTATTTTATATCACTTATATGTTAACTGATGATGGATTTATGATGCTTGGAGAGAAATTTTTTGAAACTAAAATAACAGAAATTAGATTGGACCATTGGAATGCTCTTGTGGTCTGGAATATATAGGAAGAATGTTTTATTCTGTCTAGAGGATACAAGTATAAACTGTATAAATCAAGGATTTAAAGCAGTTTCGACTGTAATGCAGATATCTATATATATGTTTTTAGATATTTATATTTTTTCACATTAGTTTTACTTTAATTTTAATTCAAACGTTATGGTTTTGAAGGCCTTGGATCTGTTTTTAACATGGATATAATAAGAAATTAAAACGCTTCTTTTTAATTATTATTAATTATTGTATTACTTTACTTTTATTCATTATTGTAATTTAAACGAAGCTTTTAATAATATAGGTACTATTTTGATTTTCGGTACAAGGAAAACTAATTATATTTGATAACATTTTTGTTTACTTATTTTATTATATTAGAATTTTCTTATATGTCAAAGCCAAACTGAACTAAAACTCAGAGTCGATGCGGCAACATTGTAATGTATCGACGTCACAAATTTCCAAGACTCATTACTAAAAAAACTTTGAATGGACTATATATCGTGTATACGTATTACTATTGATTTTAGCTTAAGTTAATTTAATTTGATATTAATTTGATCTTTTAATGTTTCTTCTGCAGTCCCTGCTGATTGTTTGAATTGGAGTTCAAATGAAAAGTAGTAATATGTTAAATTATAATTAAAAATACACTAATGTATCTCTATTTCCGGTGATCCTTCAAAGTATTTTGTGTTATTCGAAATAGATGTTATCAAATCAGTCACCGATTAGACCATTTCAATACATTGGATTTGGTTAAAGAGTACATAGCAAACATTTTTATTATATAAGTGTCACAATTGCATGCACATCACTGTGCATAATAAAGTGTTTTTGTGAACGCAACTTCATTATTTAAGAAATATACAAAATTTTAATGTCTAAAAAAGGTCTAACTCTAACTCTAATGGTATTACTGCACCCGCTTTATACTCCAGATGTTGCACTGTCCGATTATCGCATTTTTTTAGGTATATTCATTCGTGGATTTCATTCAAACTGAAATTTCTTTGACATGGTTTTCGTCCCTTGCCCAAAAGTTGGTAAAATAGTATCAATGAATATTATGAAATAAACTATGTTTTTATAAAAAGTCTATTACTATTCTATTAATTTCTAATTGATTACAACTTCCATCGTTATTCCATTTCTTATCTAATTTACTAAACTTTTATTTTTGATTTATTGATTTTACATTTTATATACAACTTGGGGCAAACGTCCCGCTACCATTTAGATTGAATTTAACTTTGCTCAAAGATAATATAAATAAGTTTGGTTTTCACAAAATTTTATTGGGTCTTCACATTTTCTTTCGTTATGATTGAAAAATTATATCTTCTAAATGGTCACCGCGATTTGCTATGCAACTTTCGGCTTTTTTTAAGGCCATTTTTCATGACATCCTGCAACATTCACATAAACTTTTGATTTTAAAAAGCCCCATAAAAAGTCTGGTGCTGTTAAATCTGGAGATCTGACTGGCCATGCTAAATCGCCACTTCGCAAAATAAGTCGTCGTGGAAAAACGTCATTCAATGAACGAGCTGTGTGTCGCAGCCCCATCTTGCTAAAACCACATGTCCTCTAGTCCTTGCTCTTCCATTTTGGGCACAACAACATTTTGAATCATGTCTTTGTACCATTCAGTAGCAACATTATTGACGTGGCCACTAAGAAGAAATCATTTCATTCATCACTCATTTTCAATTTAGAGAAAAAATCTTCAATTTCACCAGACAGCCTTAGGATTGCATTACTATACTCAACTCATTGATCAGGATCTCTCGGTAGCAATTTTTGGACTAATTGAATTTTGTACGGGAACATTTTCAAATCTGTTTTCAAAATTCGCCCTAAACTGCGTGCAGAAATGTGTAACTGGGAATCACGTCTCCGAATTGATGTTTTTGGGATCGTACCGTACTGTCGAAAATTGTATGTAAACGATAAATTGTGGTTTTGTAAGGCATCGGACGATTAAGACATTTTTGACGCAATTTCCGCTGAGTGGCAATAATGCAACGACTATTTTCATTAAATTTTGACACTATTTCTGCTCGTTCTTGTGCCGTATATGTATCCATAATAAAATATGGATGTCTACATAACACAATACTTAAGGCGAAACTGAGCTAAACTTCAAATAATCAAAAATGGTAGCGGAACTTTCGACTAACCTATTATTTAAATTTGATAATTTTAATGATTATGCTTCGTTCTATAACATATTCCTTATCTACATTTTACTAGTTACTTTATAGTTATGTTTTTATTTTATCTAAAAAAGTATGTTAATTCAGAGAGATAAGAGTACACTAATTTATATCAGAAATGTTGCTTTATATATTTAAAAATTTCTAGTAGTAGACATGTGTAATATAACAAGGAATATTTTCCAGGTATTTCACGAATGTTGGAATAATGTATAAAATTAGACTATGAACAGACTTGGTGGAAGGCAATAAACCATCCTCCAAATAAAACTCCACCCAACAACGTTTTGCTCAACTGTAAAAATAGTTGAAAATGTGCACGTACGCGAATAGCAAATTGAATAAGCGGCGATGGTTAAGGCAACAAGCCGGTCGATTCGCCATAAAGCATTTGCTACTGCCAACTTAAACGAAATATAACGTATAAAAAATCGATTAAAGAAAATCCAATAAGGAGCGAAAGAAGAAGAGCTAAACTGAACCGAGGCAAAAATGATCCGAAAGGTGTTTGAAAGAAGACGGAATTTATCCTAATAGGGTCTAATGAGGGATCGTGCCTCCCTATTTTTAAAGGGAATATTTGAACCTTTGACCTTCAATCGGAGAAACCGAATAATCCTATTTGGTACAGTGGGCATTCGGTTTTATCTTGTGTTTGTGTCTTATTGTGAATTGTATTCTTCTGGTTAACCAACCTCAATAAATAATATTACATTATAAATGAGCAAACACAAATAACACAAACATGCATTTTTAATGATATTTAACGCTCCTTTTAGCCAATTACGGACAACTCATTGATAACACAAGAGACATATCTCCAGAGAAAAGAGAGATATATTGTTTTCCCATGTTCTAGGTTTGTTACTTTTATTTTGAAATAAATAAATAATTTTTCTAAGGGAGATCGTCTCAAATTATGGTAATAATTAAACAATAAAATTATAGAAAACGAGACTACGGTATTACTGTACTTGAAAAAGTATAGTAAAAAGTGTGGTGTAAATAAAGTAATGTAAGTCAGGGAAAGAAAGGATATAGTGATATGAAGAGAACTGCAATAGCGAGAAAAAAATATAAAAAGCAGTTATAAAAGGTAACAATACATCAATCATTGTAATCATTGAAAGAATAAGTAACAGTAATGGTCCTACTATGATGAAGTTCTGACATTTTAGAATAGTTAATAATACAGGATCCTAATACGAATAAACAGAAAAACTGAAAATAATAACAGAGAAATTTCCTACGTTTATAAATAAAAATACCGATAATATGAGATTCCAGCTGGCTTGGTTGATAAGACGACAGGATCATCTTCTTACTGTTGAGATAGCCACGGATTTGTATCCTGTTGCGGCATGGTCGTCAATTTATGTTTGACAAGTGCAAAATTTTACAAGGAAGACACCTGATAGAGGAACATAAGAAAAACATTGTCGCTTACGATAGTAATCACAAATAATTGTAAATATTGTTAAGCTTTTCCTGTGTGACTTTCCTTGAGACTAATTTAAGTAAGAGTAAAATTGCAAAAGCTGTTAACAATTAAAAAAGTTTAATAACTGGAAGAGGTAACTTTATATACTAATTGAAAAAACAAAAAGTAGAAATACACTGTGACCCTATGGCACACCTTCCTTAGCTGAAACCATATTCTCCTACTTTAAGCGCGGTTAATATTTTGTAGTGGGTTATATGGATGAAATAATAATCGAACACATGATGGTAGTGCCACATGACATGCTTACCATGGACTTGGCATGAACTTGGCTTGATGCTGAGTTTCCGGACACTCCCCTAGGAAAATCAACCAACAAGGATTGGTATGCTAAGTTTAGACGTGATGAAATGAGCACTGAAGACGGTGAACGCAGTGGATGCCCAAAAGAGGTTGTTACCGTGGAAGACATTTAAAAAATCCACAAAATTATATTGAATGACCGTAAATTGAAATTGAATGAATTATCAGACCCTCTATAGATATCAACTGAACGTGTACATCATATCATTCGCGAATATTTTGTTATAAGAAAGCTCTGTGTAAAGTGGGTACCACGCTAGCTCACACTAAATACAACGACGAGTTGATGATTCTGAGTAGTGTTTGAAGATGATCAAGCGTAGTAAACCAGACTTTTTGCGTCGATATGTGACAATGAATGAAATAGAGCTCCATCATTTCACTCCGAAGTTCAATCGACTGTCATCCGAGTGGACTGCACACGATGAACCCTCTCCAAAACATGGAAAAACGCAACAGTATTTTGAGATGCGCATGGAAATATTTTCATTGACTACCTTGAAAAAAAAGGACCATCAACAGCGACTATTACATAGCGTTATTGGACCGTTTGAAAAACGAAATCGCCGAAAAAGGCTGCATTTCTTCGAATTGTTTCCGCATTACCGTATTCTTCAGATCTGGCCCCAGCGACTATTTCCTGTTCTCAGATCTCAAAAGAATGCTCGCTAGAAAGAAATTTTCGTCGAATGAAGAGGTGATCGCCGAAACTGAGGCCTATTTTGAAGCAAAGGACAAATCGTACTACAGAAATGGTATCGAAAAGTTGGAAAGTCGCTATAATCAGTGTATCACCCTTGAAGGTAATTATGTTGAATAAAAAAACTAATTTTGCCAAAAAAATGTGTTTTACTATGGTAGGCCGGGGACTTTTCAATGACCTGTTATATAAAAATATGTTATAAAATAAAATTATATATAATGTATATAAAAACGTTTTATTTTTGTTGCCAGTTATTTTGCAGTAAATGTTTTTATTATAACTATAAAAATTATACTTATGAAGATATTATTATACTAATACCTTTCGGAAATATTGCAAATACAAATTAAAGATGTTTCATTTAGAAGAGTAGAAATTCGACTACTAGCTGCAATTAAACAATTAGCAATGTTTAGAGAAGACTTTGTACCCTAAATATACTAAAAAATAATTTGGAATCCCGAAATTAATCATTACCGACCGACAATTATTATTATCGATACATGAGTGATCGATCTCGAGCATTAGTCCAATCATTGTGCTTTGTAAATTTTTAAACGGCATCAATGTTTTCCGAGCCTAACCAATTTCCTTCTTTCGGGGTGGAAAATTTCCTCGGCGGCTTCATTGTTGTGTTGAGGGTTAATGGAAAATCGATGCCCGGACAACTCACCTCTGACTTTTTACGGCTGGTCGCGTCTCGCACGTTTACAATAAATGGCAGGCCGCAAAGTATCGGGCACCCTCAAACCCCCCCGGCCACCTCCGACGTCGTTCGACGTTGTAAATAAGTTCGATAAGCTGCTCTTTTTGGTGCCTTGCTGCAAAATTTAACTGTCAACACGAACGGAACGTAAAGGTGGAGCGACTGTGCACTTAAAAAAAAAAGAAATTGATCGTCTTTATAACCATAAAAGGTTTTTAAGCTTATATATGTTGGCTTTTTATTAATTTAGTCTATAAAGTTTGAATAAAACCATTATTCTATATATACATACGCGTTACTTCTTTTTTAAAGAATATTGAGCGCATGAATGAGTATGAGGTGTGACATAATTAAAATCTAAATAACAAAGAAATGTATAAAGCTAAAATTTATATATAATATGTACTGGAAATTAATAAAATAAAAATCAACTCTACAGAGGTAATCACTTATATTTAATTTACAGTTTCTGTCGGATGTATATCGTTATTCGTGAGTTTCCTTGGATAATATTTCAAATTTAGAAGCTACTTAAAGGAAAAATGTAAGAGTGGCTATTTCATATCAAAAGTGCAGCTGCTACGACTTAATTAGTAACGATTTATTAAAATTATTAAGCAATATTGTTTAAACTTTTGTGTTACTTTTAATTATTTCGGTATCGTTGGAAATATTGGAGAACTAAGGAAAGTTGTGATGACATATTTTAGAAATAGTATAAGCTATATATATAATTTTATATTTTCTTGGACGACAAAATGAGTGTTTTCGCATTTTCGAAAGGTACATTCTGTTGTGGACAAACTAAAAAAAAAAAGAAACGTTAAGGAGTGGAATAAAGAAGGAGTACCAAAACATTTTCTAATAAAGTTATTTCTTGCCAAAAAAGTTGATTTTGGCCGATTGTTTTTCATTCAATATTTTAGGTGGAAAATTTAATATGCTACAGACTGAAGATTTCTCAATAAATTTTATGGATCAGATGATGGAGAAAAATTAAAGAGAAAGGTAAAATACATGACCGATATAATAAGTTAGTTGCAAATTATAAATTTAGATAAGCCAAGGTCTATTAGCCATGGGAGATATTGAAAAAGGTATGATTTAACATAATACCATATATAATAATTCTATTTTAATTGTAATTATGGAAATTCTTAAAAGACCAAGAAAACAAGGAGTAAATCAGCATATTTGGTAATTCTGAAATAACTAACTCAGTCATCACTACATAGTATAAAACAAAGTTGCCTTTTCTGTCCCTATATCCCTATGTGCGCTTAAATCTTTAAAACTACGCATCGGATTTTGATGCGGTTTTTTCAATAGATAGAGTGATTCAAGAGGAAGGTTTATATGTATAATACATGCATAATATACTAAGGCAACATTGCTAATTTTAGAGGTTTCTAACTTGATGTCGTAAATTAACCTATTTTTTTAGGCTTATTTAGCAATTAGCAAAAACGCTACCTAACCCTACGAGTTAGATCAAATTAATGTACTACCGTATTGTACACCATAAAAAGGTCTACAAAAAAGTCCGCGATGGTATATGTTTATCTTTTAGGGATAACCCACATTAACCATTTTTATTGTTTACTTTTTACGTGAGAAAATGGCTTATTTACGAAGCTATTTTAAGCAATACGGCATTAATCCTTATAGAATTAAGTACCTTAAATACAGTGTGCAATTAATATAGATCAATGTGGTTCCTTACAGCATGTAAATTAAACAAATATTTTCGGAGATATTACAAATTTAAAATTTGCGTTTAAAAATGTGTAATGTAATAAAAATTGTATGAATTTAGATATTCCAAAGATAGCAGGAAATCTTCATAGTAAGTATAGGGGAAGAGGAATTGTTTTACTCCAAATTTAATGCGTGCAGGCCAAGGGCAGTAATGAATGAACCAAAAATACTGGATCGATTTTAATCATGTTTTCACTGAGTGACATAGGCATATATATTTTATGCCCGTGCAAAGTCGGAGCGGGCCGCTATGTTTTTATATACAACGTTCATATTTTTTCTGTAGTGTATTTAATTTAGTATCAGCATTGCACCCGTGCGAAGCCGGGGCGGGTCGCTAGTATATTATAATTATTATTTAGTTGGAGATTAAGCTGGAAATCTTCAATCTATACGATGTGTTAGTATTTAATTGACTGATATTATTGGTTCAGAGTATCACTAACGCGTGAGCATTTTTTGGAGAGCATAGACACGGACTAAGAAACATTAGCGAGAATTCAGAGGCTGGAACCCCTCTGTCTGTGGCCCACAAAGCAATAAGGCAACAACAACAATTGAAATGTTTCTTTGGTTTTAAATATTTGAAAGTAACCTTTTCACCAACGAGGGGCTCTGAATCACGGTCCTCGGCATTAAGCCTACCGACTAGAGATCATTCCTGAAGCCATCTGGTCTTACTCAGCCTGGTTATAGGCGTAGGTTAATGGCATGGTTATCCCTTGTCGGATTTTCCACTGTTGCCTATAAGGACATTTACAAATACAATCACAAACATAAAGTATATCCATGCTCCAGCAGTATTCGAACCTGCGACTATCGCTATAGTAGGAGGACCGTCCTTTCGCCTTGACCATTGCGCCAACGAAATTTACCAATGAATATTAATATTTTTAAAGAGCGTTAACAAAAATATTAGATATTGTTTATTTCCATTTAAGTGTTACAATGTTGTAATATATTGTCCTGGTTATATTTTTGAGCTCTGTCGCTTTTCATGAGATTAAAGAGATATGTAAATTAGGTATGAAAGTATTATTAAAAATATTCTCTATATAATAGAATATTTGTCTCATTAAATAGTTTTATTATTTCTGCAAAAAGTAAATAGTAATTAGATTGTATGATATCTAAAATTTTATGAATTAAATAGTGTTTGAAAAAACTGTTTTGTTGCCAACACTGTCATAGTTTGAGATTATTTTAAGATGGGACAGTTAGGCACAAGTGTGGCGGATTTTAGCTTAGAACAACTCAAGACACGTAGTCATCCTTATAGTTATCGTTGCACTAACAATCAATACCATATTTCCGAATTATAACTTTTCGAGTTTTTAAGTTTTACACAAATTATACATCTTATCACTCCCAGTCCTTGTCCCATTTACAATTCATCTCGCCTTATTCATATTTTCTATAACGCTATC
Source organism: Rhynchophorus ferrugineus (assembly GCF_030347505.1). Classification (NCBI taxonomy): domain Eukaryota; kingdom Metazoa; phylum Arthropoda; class Insecta; order Coleoptera; family Curculionidae; genus Rhynchophorus; species Rhynchophorus ferrugineus. The sequence goes on from NW_027472582.1 coordinate 56,700,318, forward strand.
ATGTTTTATTAGCATACATACTATCTATTGGTGTAGATATCAGCCTAAAGCAAGTTTCCTTGCTTTCTTTTAGATGTTACGAACTTCTTTTGATAATCTCTAAAATTAAAGGTAAACACTTACACAATATCAAGTAAAAACCTAATTGTTAACTTTTATTATGAAGATTCAAAATATTGAATTTTATGCAAACTAAAAAAAACATGTAATGGTTGAATATGTTATTTATGTTATACAATACGAAGTTATCTGAAGAAACGTTTTTCTGGGAATACTGTTGACTGTAACTGCTCGGCAAAATGTTGCAAATTTTGGAAAAGTTACACAGAATGGCTTAAATTAGATGTCACAATACTTTTCAGATGTTGCTGCTTCTATATTTCATTCATTCTGACAAGTTGTGGATCATTTCAAAGAATGACAAGTTTTTGAATGTAATTTGAATACCACATAAACACACAAAAATTACACATAAACCTTGAATTTCAAAGGGGAAGCAATGTTATATATATATATATATATATATATATATATATATATATATATATACAAAATCACCATCCGAAAATATATTAAGTAGAAGTAGATTTTTCTGCCTAACAAAAAAAGAGGAAACAAAGCGTCTACACTTAAAATATCGGAATATTCAAGTTTCCACGTCATAATTAAAATTATCAAAGACATGCGCCGATATTAAAGCACTCCGAACTGAAAATTTCCAATAGCGCACATACCTAGGAAATTTTCCAATGTTCAAACTCCAATTCACCATAACGACGCCCATAAAAATCCCAACCCTTTTGAATTAAAAACCGCCGAAGCTTGAAAGGGCCCGTTTCGTCCCTAATGAGGTCAGAAAGCAAAATTTTCTTTTTCAATTAATTGGCTCGATTTTTTTTCGGGCTTTGTTCGAGGGCCTACGCGATTTTTTAATGACACCAAATTAATTAATTATTTTGAAGAAAAATACAATATAATATACATTGTCATACTTTTTAACTTATTTTTTATTTTGTTCACGAAAGGTTTGAAAATGAATATATTGTTTCTATATGTTTGTTGTAATTTTTAGATACTTTTACCATTTATTTGAATTTGTTATATCGTTGTAATAATCGTAGTATTAATTTTATCTCTCTTTCAACACTCTCTTTCAAGAATTATTTATATTATAAATGAATTATTATACATTTATTTCATGTCATATGTTTTTGTAGAAAGATTCGTTTTGGTCATCAACATAAGTCTCGCTATATATTTAAGTACACATGGTCAACAATAAAGATCTATCCCCATTTGTAGAGTGTAAGATAGATAATTTGGTGCACCTTAACTGCTAGAAGAGGAAAACAAGAAAATAGATATTTACAAAACAATTAAACAGGCTGCTGATTGGTCACCGCCAATTTACCTATTCCTTCCTAATGGATCGAACTGGGAGGTCTCTCTAATGTTAGTCTCTTATATTTTAGAGAAATGCAGAAACTTACTATCACAAGAAGCCCTGACTTCGATGAGCGATGTATTCTTGCCTCAAAATCTGGCAGAATTATTTCATTTTATTATTTTATTTATTTGTTTGTCGAAATATTCTTATTGCTGTTGTGCTTGATGAAATATCGCTCTAAAATAATACTTAAGGCAAATTCAACGTGTATCTCTTTTAGATTATATTACGAAGAAGTGAGAAGTGTTGATGGTCCTTCCTTTTTCAAGGTAGTCAATGAAAATTATTCTATGCGCATCTCAAAATATAGACTCCATAATCTTGCCAGCCGACTGTTGCGTTTTCCCACGCTTTGGAGCGGGTTCGTCGTGCGCAGTCCACTCGGATGACTGTCGATTGGACTTCTATATGGATGCAAAAACTCGGGTTTATTACGCTTGATCATCTTCAAACACTGCTGCGAATCATCAACTCGTCATTGTTTTTGGTCGAAAGTGAGCTCGCGCCACTTTGCACATAGCTTTCTCGTACCCAATTATTAGTGAATGATATGATGTCCACGTTCAGTTAATATTCTTAGAGTGTCTGCTTTCAGATTTAATTCAGTTTCAATTTACGGTCATTCAACATTATTTTGTGGGTTTTTTAATGTTTTCGTCGGTAACAGCCTCTTTTAGGCGTCCACTGCGTTCACCGTCTTCGGTGCTCATTTCACCACGTCTAAACTTAGCTACCAATCCTTGATGGTTGATTTTCCTGGTGCAGTATCCGTAAACTCGGCATCAAGCCAAGTTGTTGCTTCAACTGTATTCTTTCCGTTCAAAAAGCAATATTTTATTAACACGCGTAATTCCTTTTTATCCATTTTTTCACAATAACAAATGTCGCTTCACTCAAAATGCTATAATTCACAAACTAATGATTAAACGGTTGTCAAATTTATACACGCATCTTTTGAGGGTTAGAGCTAACTAAAATATCTTCCATCTATATGTCAGGCCGGGGACTTTTCAATTGACCACATATCTTCTAGCATGTTCACTGGCAACTGTTTGTTAGGTCTGACGACTATATTGTGGCTGTCATTGTCGTTTTTAACGTTTTGACTAAATACTTGTTTTGATGAAGAAACGTTTGTAATTATTAGATAAATTGTTTCCTTCCTTATTAGTTTATGAGGACAACAATTTCCACCTTCGGATTGACCATAAAATAAATTTGTAAGAATTGATGATTTGCATCTAGTAGTGCTAACAGTGCCCCTATTAAGTGATAAATTAGTCTTTGTTTCTGTCATTGTTTAACTTACTTTTGACACAAATTTTAATGTTACCAAAAAACTTTTTTTTGTGTTACTCTTTGAAAATGAACATTGTCCTGCATAATATGGCCAAAGAATATCATTTGGATACAACTATTGTATTTTAAAATGTAGACCAAGTAGTAATTAAAATCATCTCGTATCCTTTATGCTGTTCAATTGTACGTTCTCGTAGCAATGTAAGCCTATCTATTTCGTTTCCAGACACTCTCAAACTCAATTGTGACATACCAATAAGACTATTGTCATTTTTTGTCTCTCGCTGATTATCAGTACGGTTTTTCTAATTCCACTTCGATGATCTAAGTCAGTTTGTCTCCTCATTGGAATTGTTAATAAAACAAATTCCTTGCACTAAAGAAACGTTCTTGTGCCCAGATAATAACTCGTATGAAATACATTTATAAGGTATGCTATATCATAAGTACTCACTCAACTCTATTCTTGGTAAATCTTTGCTTGACCCCAAATAGAGTATGATTCGAAATCAATTAATTAATTTTCGGGCCACTTTAAATACATACCACTTATCTTAGTAATTAATTTTATATTTGATGTTTATTATCGTACAGAAAACCAAACATAATCTATGATAAGTATGCCGGCTAAATTCAAATATTTTTTCATTCTTTCATCAGATGAAAAAGTTTCCAACGTGATAAAATACATTCCATTGTTTTTCGGCTGGCGTGAGAAACATTTTTGCAAAAGACGAAAAAAAACCCAGCCGTGTTTTATTAAAACTTTTGATTAGTTTATAATAAATATATTTCCTTTGCGAATTAGGAAACGCAAAGTAGCAAAAAGTTTTCGATAATATCGTAAAAAAATCGCGCGGCATTCCCTTTATAAAATTGAAGTCGCCTTCATGTACTCCATATGAGACTCGTGTTTTATTTCAGGTATATTACACTTGGTTCCAGCAACTTTTCCCATTTAAACTTTTTTATATTTTTGATAATATACAACCGTTGCGGTCACATGGTGATGCTATTTTTGTTGGAAACAGTATGTTTGGTATCGTATTGATCATTCTTGAATCTACTTTAGATTATTATATAACAGAGACGAATACTTATTTATTGGATAATTCATGTCTTGACGTATAAAAAATAAAGTAAAATTTTCTTAAATGATGAGGAATTTGAGTTCTTTTGGGGTAATGGGGACAGAACAATTTATGATGAATAAAACTTTTAATTATTAGAAGTACCCGTTACACACTGAAATGGATATAGAAATAGCAGCAATAAATCTTACAAAAAATATACAGGAGGCAGCATATTCCGCGACTCCTAACAGTGACACATTTCCAAGAAAAAATACACATATATCATGCACAATACAGAAAGAGATAGCAGAAAAAACTTACGACGAAATTGGCAACAGCAAAGGACTGAAGAGAATAAAAGAAAATTTAGTAGGGCAATAAAAGAGCTGAAAGAACTAATCCAAATTGAACAAAACCAAGGCATTAAAGAATACCTAGAAAACCTGACATCAACTGAGGCTACAGACTATTCGTTCGTATAAAACAACAAAAAAGCTAAGGAGATCCCAACAGCATAACCCACCTATTAAAACAAACGAAAATAATTGGGCGAGAAGCAATAAAGAGAAGGCCGACATTTTCTCAAAACACTTAAAAAATATTTTTAAACCCTTCCAGTCTCAGCTACATAAAGATGAGGAAAGGAAAATAAAATTACTAGCTTTCTAAATTTGCCATTTCAAATGGCTTTACCGCACGAGAGATTAACGGTCAAAACAGTTAAACAAACAATAATGAGAGCGATTAATATTAAAAAAGCTCCTGGTTAAATACTTAATTACTGGAAAAATTTTAAAAGAACTATCAAAAAAGGGTATAAAACTATTAAAATTTATATCTAATGCTATGCTACGAATTAATTACTTCCCTAGTATCTGGAAAGTAGCTAAAATATTAATGATTGAACCAGGAAAAACACCAGAAGATGTGACCTCCTACCGACCTGTAAGTTTATTACCGATAATCTTGAAAGTTTTAGAGAAACTATACATCAAGAAGCTAAACTATATAATAGAAAAAAGAAAAATTATTCCAGAACATCAGTTTGGCTTTCGCAATAAGCATGGGACTATAGAACAAGTGCATAGACTTGTAAACAAAATAAACACTGACCTAAATGCCAAAATATGTTGTTCGGCTGCTTTTCTAGATATATCTCAGGCTTTTGACAAAGTATGGCATACGGGCTTGCAGGTTAAACTAAAGAAACTTCTCCCTCATCCGGACTATCAGTTACTAAAATTGTATCTCCCTGATAAACATTTTATTGTAAATCAGGGCGATGAACATACCAAATTAAATCCCATATATTCAGGAGTTCCGCAAGGTAGTGTACAGAGTCCAGTACTGTATCTTCTGTATACGGCTCATCTGCCCACCACAAAAATAACTACTGTGGCAACATATGCAGACGATACAGCAATCTTAGTATCCCATGAAGATCCAGTTACAGCATCAATAAACCTACAAACACACCTGGAGCAAATACAGTTATGGTTGAAGACATGGCGCATTAAAGCCAATGAAACAAAATCCACGCATATAACGTTTACCCTGCATAGAAGAACATGTCCACCAGTGAATATTAATTATCGTCAACTCCTCCAAGCAGAGCATGTTAAATATCTTGGTATGCACTTATATCGACGCCTAACCTGGAAGAAGCACATACTCTCTAAACGGAAACAACTTGGACTAAAATTATATCAAATGTATTGGCTCATCGGGCGCAAATCCAAGTTATCATTAGATAACAAGGTATTGCTGTATGAGTCTATACTCAAGCCCATTTGGGGCATATATATCCAACTATGGGGTACCGCTAGCAAATCTGATATATCTATCATTCAACGGTTCCAAAATAAGGTATTGCGTGCCATTGTTGATGCTCCGTACTATATTTCAAATAAACTGATACAACGCGATATTCCTCTAGAACCTATAACGAGTGTAATTCAACGTGTTTGTGCGAAGTACTTCGAAAGAGTGTCAGTGCATCCTAATGTATTCGCTAATCAGCTAAATATGCCACGTGGTAGTGAAGTGCGTAGACTAAAACGTTTAACACCACCTAATCTGATTACTGGACATATGTAGACTTTAGAATAAGCTTAAGAATAAGACTAATTAATTAAGATAATATTTTATACAGAAGATTGCTTAATGAAGTGATTTGCTACATGCCATGTATATATAATATAGACAAATACTTATTGCCAATAGGGCAGATTGTGGACTCACGAAGAGTAATAAAAAAAAGTACCCTAGTAAATTAGTTTCATTCGTTAGTCGCTTTCTATGATGTATTTGTTTTCATTGTTTTGAAGTTTTAGTGAAAATAGGGTTTTGTTGGATTGGTAATATTTGAAATTATGGAGTTTTAAAAGAAATATGATATTTACAGATTCATTGCAAATGTTTCAAAATTAATCTCTATTATTCGATCGTATATCTTTATACTCTCTTATATTATATATCTTATGCTCTTTATACTTTATCCAACTTTTACTTTGTAGCAATAATTAAATATTTGTTAATTTTATTACTAGTAGTTTGAATCTTGAATCATCTGTTCATCTTTTTTATCTGATGATGACTAAAGCAAACCTGTCAATACTTTTAGATACGAGAATGATACGTTTTTGTTTGTCTATAACGAAGCTTCTGGGAACACAATGAAAATTGGTGTAGATTTAGATCAGAGAGTATCTAGAAAGTTATAGTGGAAGTGTGAACGGTTTAAAATAACAAATTATTTTGTGTTACTTTAAAAACTATTTTATTTTATGGAAAGAAGTGGTGTAAATCGCAGAAAATGGTGCCTACCACCATCACCGGTCAACAGGACGGTCTTCAGCTTCTTCGAAGGGTGTTCGCTGGGTGAAGTCCATTGTTTTATCTCTGGTGCATATCCACAAATGTATCCATATTTTGTTGAAGGTGACGAAACGACACAGAATTTCCTTCAGATCGCGCTTAAACAGCGTTAAATACTGCTCTGAAGTTGTCTCACGATTGCGCCTATGATGTGGAGTGTCTACTCACTCGGTACCTATTTGCCCTCATGCCCAAATACTATGCAGGATATGACCCACTCGGTCTTTGAGATACATACTGTCTCACCTACCTCGCGAACCTTCAATCGGCAGCCTGCCAATAACGCTAAACCAATTTATGACGATCCATCCAAGCGCTTTTTGTTTATCTGCGCGATTTCTCTTCCAAATACAACAATCGAATCACCGAGCAATATTACCCGGTTCTACACGTTGCCGAAACAAGACTACGGGTCCGATTTGGAGTCGGCACGATAGTAAATTTCTCTTGCTACAGTGACGCAATCGGGCAGTGAGGCTAAGTACTCATCGAACCGCCCTCTTATATTCTAATATAAACCAAAACCTTTCGTCTAGATTTTTCATTCATCATACAATTAAGTGAAAGATAAAAAAGAAATCTTCTCTCTTAAAGAACGAAGTACGTGGTCATTGTACCGTTTGAACAGCTTGCAGTTGTAATAAAATTATTTGTAAGTATCGCTTATAACTTCGTCCGCCAGTTTACCGTTGTTGATGTTATAAATAGTATTGTTTCCATCTAAATTTCCATGGTATATTCTATATAGAATGGTTTCGGCTAAGAAACCTTTCAATCCACCTTTTAAAACCTTGTAGCTTCAGCTGTGATACTTTTTCCGAATTCAATTTAACTACATCAAACAATACATCGTGTAACTCTGGATGATTGTCAATCCAACTCCAATGATTTTCAACCAATTTTTTATAGTCCATAATTCCATACAGAAAATCTCAAAAATAGAGTAAACAAGTTACGTAGTACTTTTTGATTAAAACCTCAATACCTAATTATAACACAGATATTTTCAGTCACGTATCTAAACAAAATGCTGTTAAGTTTCTAATTAATTTTGATTTGTATGTACATCCCATATGCATTACCTAATGATTTCGCTTCCGTACAATATTCAGATGCACTGGCGATAATGGAAATGTGTATTGCCTTCGTACGTGGATAATTAATTTTCTTACTTTACCTAAACAGCCACCGTTAGCGTAGCCGTTCGATATATAAATTTACGGCGAAATCTAATATTCCTCTTGTTCCATAATCTAGCATAAAATATTGCAATCTCGTAGATACAGTGAGAGGCCCACGGCCTAGACGCTGGTGTGGTATCACGTGTTCAATTAGTTGCTGCTGTCGCATATGAAGCAGATAGTCTGCCACCCAAAGCCCATTCGAGACTTAATTTCTTTTATAATTAAAGCTCATTCTTATCTCGTCTCGAGTAAAAACAAGCAAGAAAATATTCAGAATTACGAAAGGGACTAAATTTTCCGGTTATTTCAGGTAATAAATTAATCTTATTATTTTTTTATTTCGGTATTATTTTTATTTATAAGTTGCAAGTAGGTAATATCTCTTTTGTTCTAATTAAGTTCTTACTAAACATTGTGGCTTAAGTCATGGCATATATTTGAGAAAAAATATAATTAAAAATATGATATATCTTTAAAATTCATTGGCTTAGGAGGAAAAACCGGTCTGAAATAATTATGTTAAGAATGGTCGAAATCTTCAAAAAATTATATATTTCTTTTAATTGGAAAATATGTTGTTAGAAAATTTAGATTTCAGAATGCTAAAAAATCTGAATATTCCTTTTGCACATAGTTATAATGGAGATATAACAGTAATATTAAAAATATTATAAATATGTTAACATTTTTTATAGTGAAAATTAGGCACTAGGCACATTGGACTGATCAATTAAAGACGTTATACCCAATCTTATGGCCTTAAATAAGTTCTTGTTGGGTTTTTATTATTATATATTTATTAATATTGTATCTAATTTTAGAGAATATAGCATTGAAAGTATGGCTCTTTCTTCTTTACAAATATTCTGTTTTAGGTACCTGATAAGTTAAATATTCTTAATAAACTATTTCTGCCAGTCGATAGATCAATGATCAAAGAGACTGGGTGGTCCGTAGTGCGATATTCTAATTTAGTTCAGAACAAACACAGGGTGTCTAACTTTAGTTTCCGTTTGTGATATTTTTCGTGATTTAAAGGCAATATTGTAAAATCCGAAATTAGCCATTTTACTTCAATTCCACTTCTGGAATTCCTTCTGGAATGATCTGTCTAAAAGTTAGGTCACGTCTCATTCGGTATGATGAGCTCTGTAGAGTGTAGTTTACAGCATATGTTATAAATATTCGAGCCAGAAAACGATTTTTTAGGAAAAGGAGATTTTAAAATCTAAAATAGTATCTAAAATGTTACCACTAATGTAATATATTACTTTTTGGTCAATAAGAGTTCTAATAAGAGCAATATTTTAATATATACAAATTTATTACGATACTAAGATTACTAAGGGTCGATGATTTAAGATTGATTGACTAAAATTATTATGCTGCGGCATTTTGATATATATATATATATATATATATATATATATATATATATATATATATATATATATATATATATATGGCTATTTGCCATAGAGCATAATTTAAATATCATTTGAAAAACAACTGTTGTGTGGAAACTTCGAAACTTTTCTATAATATAAGTCTTTCGTATATATCAAAAAAGCCTAACGAATAATTGATTACTCTATAAGTATTCTTTGAAAAGAAAAATGATTTTGTAAACAGAGTTTCCTTTGAAGTTTTCTCTTACATTTTTGTTGTTTTGTATTCGGAAATAGCACAGGGTGTAGTTTAACAAAACACACAATAACTCTTAGTTTGACCAACACGCCGAGGAACCAGATTAAACATAATAGTTAAAATGTTAATTACCAAAGTTATACGTGTATTACGATAATTTATTGAGAAAATTGGTACAATGTATTTTAATCAATATATCTTCTATAATTTTCTACAATTTTTACCATTGAGGCATCAGTTGACGCCCGATTTGGACAAGTGATAATCATATAGTATATATAGAGGTCTTACTTAAATAGGCAAAACCGAGGGAATGTTTTGCGTGGTTCATCTAATGCTGGCTTTGAGAACAATTTTATGATTGGTCCATTTGCAAAGGAATTTTATTGGCTCATTTCTATAACGTGATTGTTTGTTTCAGATTGTTTATGACGTTATTTTTGTGTGTCTAACATAAAGTACTATCAGCTTTTTTGTCTCTTAATTATAATCACTATGATTTGATAATAATGTATTTTCATTCTCAAAAGTGTTGTATATCCAGTACATATGCGCAAATAAAAAAAACATATGCCGTTTTCCTTGGAAGAAACAACCCAAGTTAGCTAGATTAAGGATGTGTGTATAACTTAGCATTGTTTTTACCGGGTACGTATACAATTATTTATATAGAGCATTTGTTTTTATTGTTATTTGTAGGAATAAAACAGAAGAAATCATGAAAATATTACCTACATTTTAAAACCAAAATGTGTTTAACCAAATTGGTTCATTGTAAAATTACATTGAAGGTAAATGTGATTATACTACAGTAAAGTTTTTGTTACCCTTTAAAAATGTATTTGTAAAATGCTACCAATTAAAAACTTAATTAATTTGAAAGGGTTCGTTTACTTGAAACAAAAAATGTATATCTTGGTTAAGATACTTATAATTAATATTTTGGCTTAAGGCTACTTAACCGAGATAACTTTTTCAACAAGGATGATAGACAAATATATTAATACAAAATAAAATAATACAATTTGTAGACCAACCAGATGAGCTTGACTTTACAGACAAGAGATTATCATGCTTGTTTTATTATATTATTATTACTAATATTATTATTATTTTTTAGTTATATACATTATATATTCATTATATACTGATATTTTAGCTCTTTGATATTTTATAATATTTGCATTTATATATAATATTTTTATATTTTTTTACATTTTTTTTATTTTAATAAATTGTTTTGAAAAATTATATTTGGGTTTTATTTCAAATTTAATTGGTCAGCAGAATGCGACGTCAGAGATCACGTGATGCGTATGAAATCCTCGACCAATGAAATGATTTACTAATAAAATATTTTCTTTACAGGTGTCTGTAATGGTAATTTAAACTAACCGATGAAATGCAGTGGAATAACGTTCTCAGCGCCTTCCTGCTGAGACCACGCGAAACAATTCTGAAACTACTTTTATTCAGTTAACATTCTATGTACTAGTCTATGGTGGTAATCAGAAGGTGTTATGTTCGGTGAGTACGTCGGATGCTGCGACAAAACGTCGAAACGTGTGGTGGACCATTACCTTACAAAAGTAGTAGAAGTGTAGGTCTGGAACATACGTTGGATTCAAAATTCAAGGATATTTTTCTATTCTTTGAGCAAATGAATCCGCATGTCAAGACATGTTTTGTTTTGAAAGGTTTGTTTATGAACAGCTTAAATCCATTACAAACTTGAAAAAAATAAGAATATATATTAAAATACTTAAGTTACAGATAAAAATAACAAGATATAGGATTATAAGAATAGAATAGTTATGAACGTTAACAAAATGTTTTAGAATTATGTAAAGATATTTCTTGTGAGAATTCTTCGTTCCGAATTTGATTACAACATTACATTCGATTCTGTTTCGAAAACAGTGGAGATTTCATATGCTTTAAAGGCGATCATGCTTGATGACTTTTTAACAAGTTACAAGTACGTTGTGGATCTATATGTAATTGAAACGATGACTCTGCTTGATTTGGTGGATATATTTTATTTTATCCGTTGTTTAAGCTCCTCTCTCAGGTATTTGGTGGTGGCTGATAAGACTGGTTCAAGAAACTCCTTTCCGCAGCTCGATTTGTTCAGATTCTCATGGACGTAAATACTATTGTAAATATGATTTTCTCATTTAAATGAGACAGAATAGGAAACTCTTTCATCAGGTCTAAATTGTGATTTCGCTTGGTGTCTTTATTGGTACAGTCTACCTCTAATGGGCATATCTTTTGTTCTTATTTTGTTTTGTCTTGAAAATATGGTATAATTTATCTCCTATAATGTGTCCAACAAGCTGTCTTTAAATTTTATCTATAGGGACCATAATTTATACCAGTGCACTCTTTAGATTTATAAGAAGTGTATACGTTTACAGAATGAATTTCAAACAAAAATTAGTAAAACTAACAGTATACTTTGAATGCTGTTGTGCCGCATCATTAATTTTGCATCTGTTTCTTACTATTATTGGCCTGTTTTGGTAAAAATATCTTGTACAATTTGTTCATTTGGCGTCGATAGACACCTGTCGCAATCGCTTTATTCGGTTCGTTATAAATTACACTGTGCTTCTATGTCAATGTTGATGGTTCTCCATGTCTTTTTGAATTTGTAATTGTCGTAGTAGATACAATATAAATTTTTACAAACAATTACAGAAAACTTTTTATGAAACCGCTATATTGATTCGTTTCTAAATATTATTTTCATTTAATTCCTGTGATAGTTTCGGTGAAGCCGGCGATAGATTTCTTCAGATCAGGCAACAAAAATAAGGAATGTAGAAAATAGAATTTGGAGTTTCCATGATTAGCGCCTATGTATATCCAATAACTTAATAATACTAACAGGAAAGCTGTTAATTTAGGTTATTTAATAAGTGCTTACATTGATGCTTCCTATGTTCACCACTAGTCACGACTGAACAAAATACATGTAGGTAAGCTGTTCTCAGAAATTTCTGTTTAACAAGAATAAGATACCGATATAAACATCGAAAATCTTGTCGTTTTACTCGAATAAAAACGATTTGTTACTTCATGTTATATTAGCCTGCTACCATTAATGAAAACATTCTGTCCCTGGTCGTTTTTTCTTCTCTCTGTTATTATGGAACATCTGGCCGTCCCCCAGTTCAGTTAACTTTTGTTCTTGTTTTTTCGTCAACGGGCAAAGTAAAATTTTCGCATTAGTTTCATCAAAAGTCTTCCCTAAGCTGTTACTGCCGGTGTTTGTAGTCCAAACCGTTGCCGGAATCGCAAAACAAAACGTGATTTTATTAGAAAAGCCGGCCGCGTGTCGTTTACTCCGTGCTACTAGGGATTTTTATTTAAACACCGGGGAATTTATTTATTTCCTCGAGGAGGTTTTTGTTTCTACGGCTGGCGTAGGGACTGGCACTTTTTTCATTCCTTATGTTATTAGTTAATTTTAAAAAGTGACAGAATTATTGCAGTTGTCTGTATTGTTATGTGAATTTAACATATTAGTATTTTTTATATTTTCCTTCTTTATTTATTACTTAACAGAAGGAGACGAAAAAATTAATTATGTCATTTTTATAAAATTAGTGTAATGAAGATTATTTCCTGGTCCCCCTCCATTGGTTTCCTTATATCTCCTTCAAAACCCTCTGTAATCCACTTCTATTGAAGGCGTAACTGTACCCACGTCCTTTCCTTCTCTCTTAATAATACTCCAAATCCAACTGTTTCTAAGCTGGACTATGACTCCCTACTCTTCGCCACTGTTGCTCTAATTTATATTAGATCCCTAGATGCCATTGAAAATACTGCCCTTAGAATATCGTTTGGTGCCTTTCGATCCTCCCCTGTAATTAACTTGTGCAGTCTTACATCCACCCCACCTTTTTCTTGCCGTAGGAATGTACTTTCATTGAATTGCGCTGTGAGATCGCTTGCTCTACCATCTTCCTTAAATCTGGCCTTCACTTGGAGTCATCCACTCGTACCTCTCATATAATCGCTGATCTTCCTTACAGACCTGGAATTGGCTTGTTGCACCTCCTCCTTGATTTCTACCTCAATTTTCGCTCTTGGACCTTCACTACCCCCTTCATAAACACATCCTTATATCAATTTTATAAAAGGGAACATTGTCCTTACCTTATGCGCTCCAAGTTATGTGAACTTCTTCACTCTTACTCTATGGCTCCAAATCTCGCAGCGTTTTTGGCAGTGTATTTGTGGTGGAAAACTGGTCATTCCGCTTCAAGCTCCCTGAACAGGGTTCAGTATTGACCACTGAACCATTCGTGATATTTAAAGCTTTATCCTGCATCAGAACACAATCCTTCAAAGAATGGTTATAAACGTCCTGACCGACGCCCCCGAAATGCTCTTGAATGTTTCCTGGAACAGAACTTCAACAGACAGTGGTCACCGACTCACTGTCAATCATCCGTACTCTCTATCTGAATGGGATTAGGACAAGTTTACAGTGGATCCCTTCTCAGGTTGGTCTAACGGAAATGAGCGCGCATATAGTGCGGCTAAATCGGCAATCTCGTTTCCTCTCCCCATCACGGATGTTCGTGTCTACACTGATTTTATCCCATTCGTTTTTTGTTTCACAAAGCACGAGGTAGAACGTCGTTAGGACCAGAAGACCAACCACAACAGGCTCTTTGAGGTTAAATCTGATTATTTCTCCTCTTTTCGCCTTCCTTCTCTTCGTCACCGTACCGTACCTTTGAATCGACTGTGATTGAGCTGCTGTTGATGGCTTCGAGCCCGCCTGCTCACTGTGAGTTTTTTCACTGTACGTCTATTCAGTCTACCACGTAATGAATGACTGTCCACGGCTCACCCAGATTAGAAGTAAGTATGGGCTGCAAAATTTTAGAAATGCCTTAACAGGAGAAAATTCAGATAAACCCCTCGGATTTCTACGAGAAATCAATTTTCTCCATAGAATCTACCTTATGCGAAGTAATTGTTACTGACCTGTTTGTTCTCTGGATAGAACCTCTACTTCGTTATGCTTGTGTGTGTAGTTCATTTGTGTTCATTTTTAAATTGTATACACATTATATTTACATCTATTTGTGTTATTAATTTTATTTATTTATTAATTTATTATTCTATATACACACTTTATATCTGCCCCCGTCATATCAATGGCCTACTATTACATAAAACGACGATATCCGTCAAAACGGTAAAAAAATTAAGATTATATTCAGTTATAATACGTAAAAAGTTTAGTACAACCAAAATAATTAATTAGCTTCCAATTTTCAATTCTCCCTGTATTCCTCTTTTCAACCAGTACGACTGACTTAGTGGCCACAGCTGTTTATAGAGTTCCACAGAGTTCTAATTACAACGGGGTATGGTTATGATTAAGTTTTTGATTGTTTGAAGTATCATTATTCATACAAGGAAAATCATCTCAATTTCGCCAGTAACTTAATGCCGTGTATCGTGGTTCGGTGATCATGTTAAGAAGTAGGCCTACTCACTTAAAAATTATGGCAGCTTGACGTGACGGAAATCCATATATCTACATACCAAAGTACCAAATAAATTGTGTGATATATTGATAATGGTGATATAGGTACTAATCAACTAAGTTATCCAGAATAATTACTGAATGCTATGCGAATATACTGAATGATTTCAGTATATTAACTATCCGGCTTAGTTGGCGCAGTGATAAATGTGACAGGACGGCCTTCCTACTTCCTGCTGGGCACGGTCGTAACTTTCTGTTTACGTTTGTTTAGTATTTGTGATTGTCCTAGGCAAGAGTGCAAAATCCGACAAGGAAAATGATCCCCGTTAGGCTAGCTTCCAGGCTGGGTAAGACCGGATGTCTTCTGGGATGATTTTTACGTTGGTCACTAGCCAATAGGTAGGGTTAATGCCGAGGACCGTGGTAAACCCTTATCAGTAAAAAGAGACTTTAAAATATCAAAAAAGTATATTAACTAACTAACTATTTATACCATCAAAAATTAATGTCAATTAATTAAAATGAAAATTACCTTAATTATTTCTCCTCTCTTGTAGTGATTTAGCAACTGCACATCCTCTATAACTTTCCGGATGCGTTTCATTACTGTTTGCACATTTCACCTTAGCTTCTTTGGGTCTTCTACACTTTGTGGTGACAAACATTTTATACATCTGGGTTCTCTTCTGCAGAATTTTTGTGTGTGTCCATGCAATTGGCATCTTTTGCACTACGGTATTAAGTTTGATTTTTTAAGAGGTTCGATTTTAATTTCGACCTCTAAAACCCTTCTAATACCAAAAATAGTTTTTGCGTCCGTATCATGTTCAAAGACTAACATAAATAGGCGTAATGGCTTCTTGTGGCTAAAATTTATCCTTTGTTATTTTTGGTCCTTTATTTTATTACAATATTTTTCGCATTTAAGCATTTAAGCTCAATTTGGTTTAGTTCTGCGTTAACGTGGCTCTTGCCATAACTTTGATGTCTCTGGCTTTATTTGTCTTCACAAAAGTGCCAATGCAACTTCAGCAATAGTGAATGTTTTACGATATTCGGCGTTCAATTTTATTTTCCCATTGTTTAGCACCGTTGCTTTGAATACTATATAGTTGACCCTCAGGGTTTCGTAAAGGAAGTCAAAGTCCGTAACATTACTTACGATAATTGGGGGTGGTTTGTACATTCTGATTTCTTTATTTGTTTTATTTTTAATCTCTGCAAGAAGATCTTGGGGTATTATTTTCCCTCCTTTTTTATTTTTAACCATTATCCAGCCTACTTCTTTTTGCAATTCTTCTTCATATATTTTGTAAAATACTTTGAAACTCCTCTTCTAAGCATTGTAGCTGGTATTTCGATAAATGTATCCTTTTTGTTTGTCCTGGCCATGAGCTTGGAACGGTTACGTCTTCCACTTTATCATGGAAGACTAGAAATTCCCTAATATCGAAATCCGTCTCAGTCATTTTGGTAAACTTCACTAACGACTTATACTATCGACACTACAATGGGTACTAAATGTAAACCTTTAGAGTGCAGGTCTATATATGGTATAAGGGCTACAAAGCCTATTCAGTACAGTATAGTACCGAACCAATCAGATGTCTTCGTACCGCACCTTAGCTCCGCCTGTTTATATCAACATTAAAATTTTAAGCCTAATATTTTTAGTATTCTGCTGTGTAGAACTAAATTCGACTAAAATAGTAAAACTATGATACTCCATGTTACATATCCAATAAATATATTGTTAGCAAATATTAGTAGAACCTAAAACCCTGTCTTAAACCCGATTGAGAACCGATGTATTATATCTCTTCTTTAATTGACTACCAATAACTAATGTGAACAACGCATTGAGCTAAATCAAGTCCTCAGATTCGCAAGAACAAGCATCTTTATGTAATTGAACCCAAGAGTGTAAAGGGTACTTTATTCTTTTGATATTAATTTTCATATCACAATATTTTACGTCGTTAGCTTATTAAAATTATATTGTATTAATAATTATGTTAAACGTAATACTAACAATATTGTCAATCCCTATATGATCAATATCAGAATATTGCATTATAATTGATTATGACTGACAACCCCTGATATTCAATATTATTTTCGCTTTGTTGTTTGTTTAGTTGCTTTTGTAATTAGCCGATTAATTCAAAATGATTAACTATATATATATATATATATATAGAAGAATTAACGTGATTTTAAAAAAAAAAGAATATGTGATGGAACATCATACTATATTTTATTCATTTTATACGTATATTTTTCTAACGACCTACTTCAAATTTATTTTAATGAGGTTAAACTCTCTACCCTATTGAATTTTCCCGGAATATATCTCAGGGAATTTTCAAGATTTACGCTTGTTTTATCGGGGTGAGATATATTAAACCGTGTGGCGATATAAATAAATAAATAACACGATGTGGGCGGGATGTTCTAAACGTTAGCGCTACCACCTCCCGGCTCCGACACGGTCGATCTCTAATGCGGTAATCACATTACCGTTACTGCTTCTCTTCCATGGAAACTTTTACACTTTTTTCTCTCATCTTGGCGCCTGCTTTTTCTTCCGAGTATGACATAGCCGTACCGTTGCCTCAATGGACGCCAGAATGAGAAAAAATAGTTCTGTCGGGGAGTTTGTCGGTCATTTAAACATAACCAATCAATTTTAGGGATAATAATATGGCTCAGTCAACGGAGGTAAAATGAAATGAAACAGTGGTGTTTACATTATGTGACCGTTATTTATAGGCGATATAAAAAATGTAGAGAATACAAAATAGATAAAACGGATGGCAGAGGTGTTATGTGGAGACGAGGCTTGGGCAGTTGGTGGCACGTCTAAACTGAACGGTGGTCAGATACTGAATGATCAAAAATACCCTTCAATAATCTCCCAGATAAACGTCTCGGGGTTGCCAGCTATTCGGTATCGTGTTCAGTTGGCGCTGCTGGCACTCCGCCCTTCTTCAACATCTGGGATTATATTTCTGAGTATTTTGTAGACCGTTATTCCACTACGTAAAATTCGACATTCCTCAAGGTCGCTACACAATTTTTATTATTTTGAGTTTATTAAATAATATTTCATAATTCATTTATGTGATATTTATTTTTTTCAACTCACCAGTTTTATATTTCATATTTGATTCCTGTGCATGTTGATGAACTTAGGATGAATATACTACGACGATAACATGCAAGTAACCTTTATAAGTTAGACAAAATTTTTATTTCTTTGTCGAATAATGGCAATCTAATTAGTTCAAAAATAAACAAAAAGAAATTCAAGCAATAAAAAATGGCGGTGGAGGGAAGAAATTAAATAAAATTGTTTTCCGAATGTTTTAAAACTTTCATTGAAATAACTAAATTTGTTATACTATACAAATCCTTGATCTGATACCAACTCTTTCTAGTACAGACGGAGCAATCTGCTGCAAAGGATGCTGAATCCCTCAGGATTTATCAAGGACACACCAATATACCCGGGAAGGGGGTAGTGCTGTTGGAATCTGTGGTTACGGAATTTATTTCAGGTTTATAAAAATGTATGAACTGCCACCTTGATTCTCTAAGGGGTAAGAAAAACCTGGCGTATGGAGTGTGCATCGGCAAAATATAGTAATATGATGAAGTAAATGAAAATTATGACAGTATTAAGTTAGATAATTTAAGTAAAACCAAATTCGACCAACCTCTAATACCCACCAGATCGTGCTCTTTTAGATCATAGCTTTATCGATGGAAGATTAGAACTATTTTGATAAAATGTTCCACGCATAATTCAATTTCTACCAGGATGATGAAAAAAAGGCAACAATATTTACTTCAAAAATGTCTTGAAAATTTGTTATTTTTGCATCGGGGGTCTTTATGGATGTTTTTTTTATTATTTAATTATTACATTGTTACTAGTCGTTTCCGACTAATCTACAATTTGTCTTTATGATAACTTAAATCTAGGTTTATAACTAGCGGACTCATCGGCCCTATCAATATATATTAATATATCTATATTTCAATTCCAGTTCTTTTCTTTTCTTCTTTATATGTTCCTTCCAGGGAAGTTTTGCATCAATATTCATTCCGAGATATTTAGCGTTGGTGCTATATCGAATGATAATATTATTTAATCTTAATGGTGGTTGTATGGTCTGATTGTAGGTCAACTGCACATGTACAGATTTACTTTCGTTCATTTTTATTTCCCAAGGTGTATCCAAGTTGTAATTCTCGTGATGCTTCTTCACTATTGCCTCCGACAGCTATAATCGCAGTGTCATCAGCAAATGTAGCCATCGTAATATTCTCCAATTGTGGTATATCACAAGTGTAGAGTAGATAAAGCATTGGCACCAGTACACTTCCTTGTGATACACCTGCTTTAGCTTCTTCTTGATTGACTCTAAACATTCTGGTTGTAATGTACGATTTTATTAGTTGGGTGTGTTGTTTTGGTAAAATTTTCTGTAGTTTATGAACAAGGCCTTCATGCCAAACCTTATCGAAGGCTTGTGCTACATCTAAGAATATAAGCTGATCATACTTTTTTACTTCCGTAGGCTTTTTCAATAACATCTGTTATTCCGTGGACCTAGTTAATTGTTGAATGCTTGTTAGTAAACTCAAACTGGTAGGTATTAGTTTTTTTCTCTATATGAATTATGAGTGTTTAAAATCCCTTTGGTGCTTAACAGATGGTGTTACTTGTTCTGAAATTGGTAATTATATAATAACAATATTGTTAAGATATTATAAATAGAATATTTTAGACTATTGATATGGTGTAGAGAACTATTAGAACTCAAAACAAAAGTTGAAATAACTTCCACTAAAATATAGCATTTTAAAATATTTTAATACGTGTTTTTTATATGGTTTATACATATTAAGAAATTAATACGCACAGTTTCTAGGTTATTTTCAGCTTATTTAATTTAAAGATTTATTTTAAAAACAAAAAGTCTTGTGCCAAATTATTGTTTATTAAATTATGAAGTAAAAGTATGTATAAGAAAATGTAAAAAAATAGAAAAAATCTAAAACTATTAAGTAAATATCGATTGTGAGAAGAAACGGGCGAAACAATTGAATATTTAATTTGCCGCTATATAATAAAAAGTATATACCGATTATTTATAATTGGCATGATGATACATTTTAAAAGAGTATTTCGTAATATTCCAGAGTAATTGCTTTTTTTAAATAGATTATTTTTGTGGGATATAAAGTTTTTTAGGAAAAATATATTTTTTTAAATATATTTTAGAGTATCTTTCTTAACTACCGGGGTTTGCTGGACTAGACCTACTGCTTAACCTGACTTCCAAGCCGAACTATTCCTCAGCATGATTCAAACTCGCGGATATGGAAACAGTAGGAAAACCGTTCTGTCCTGTGCCAACTAAGCCCGCTGATGAAATAGTTAAATTAGATATATGAATTACTATTTTTTAGACATATTATTTCTGCTTTAAATAAATGTATTGAGGGAAGGAAACCTAACTAGATTCCTTCTAGTTTAAGGTTTAAAGATTTTTTTTTATATAGTTTTTTTTTATAAACAACAATGTTAGACGCGAAAGCATAATAAACACAATTAAATTTGCGTGTTAATCAGTTAATTAATATCATGGTTTTGGTGTGAATTTGCCACACAATAAGGCCCTGTACAGATGCAAACAAAATGAAATGAAAAACCAGAGATTGTTGAAGTTAGGACAAAATGGCATTTGCATGGTATTCTATAAAACCGATAAAAATATATTTCTTACCGTATAATATATTAGATAATGATATATCTGAAATAAAAAAAAACTCAATGTTTAAATTAGATAGATAAAATGGAACAGTAATTAACATATTATAATTTGTGTTTACATTACTTAATGGATACACAAAGTGATCCAAGATTTCCCCTTAAAACATGAAATATTATTGGTAAATCACAGCAACGTGGAATATAGCTACTGGACAACATGCTGGAAATCAGAAGATTTAAGGGTATCAAACCACATGAACTTGTTTGGTGTACAAGTGTATTCTTAACTTTAGCTTAAGTAGTTTAGTTTTTTAATTCGGTAAACATATACTGATATATTAATCCCTTATTCGTCTTGCTTGTATATTAGTGCAAGTACAACACAACAACAGTAATAAATTAATTTGTAAATTAAGATTCTACTAAGCGTATCTAATTTAAGATGTAATTAATAGAAATATATTTGAGAGTTAAAGCGTTTTAATTACAAAAAATGCTCATATCAAATTGAAAAAAACAGAGATTTTCGAAGCTAGCACAAAGTGGCATTTGCATGGGATTCGTCTATAAAACCGATAAATATATATTTATATCATCGCCTGGTTAGTAAAAAAACCAATGTTAAAATTAGATAGAATAGTAACCAACAAGCAATTAATTTAAATCACTTAAATCCAATGATTATGGCTAATAATTCGTGTTTACATTATTTGAGCTTCTAAGTTAAAGCGTTTTAATTATAAAAACCGTAAAAATTGTTGAAGAACTTTTAATAAGCCGACATTTTATACAGCCATTTTGCCACCGTTTTATATCCGATATAAAGCGAGGAATGATCCGGCACGCCGCTGATGTAAAGCATTAGCCACGAGAACAAAGTAAAGTAAGATTCAGTGTACTTTTAGATATTGGCCTTTGGCTCTTGGCAACTCCTTTTACGAACTTTTAAAATCTTTTCTGTGGCCCCCATTTGAATTCTCGCCACATAAACTTAACCCAAACGCGATCCGAGACCTGTGGGGTGTCATATTTCGCTCTTTTGCCTTTTCACATTTACTAATTGATCCCGCGCTTTTGTTCTATTCAATTAATCTTTTTAACTCGAAGTATACTGGAATAATTTCCAGAATATACATTTATAAAACTTAGATTCTTTAATTTGTTATTTTTTCTTCTTTTTTTATTATATTTTTCGTTCAAGACGTCCAATATTTTTTATAATGTAATTATTACGGCTCTACAAATATATTTTTATTATTTACGAGCACACGCCACTCAGATAACAATTAGTTATTAACAATAACTATCTATAGTATATTTAAAGTTTTCCTGTGCATACGTCATCACGATGTTTAATGTATTACCTGCCGCGATTTGTAAATTCGTTTCAGAATCAGGCAATATTGTTCACATTTTATTCTAGTTAAAAAGAAAATACCGTAAATAATAGATAGTCAGTGTTACAACTGATTGCGCCTTTAATAAATTATTTCGAAAACGAATGAGGTAATGGAAGCCGCCTTTTGCCCGCAACTTCCGTTAGATGTATGTATTGATGATATTAAATATTATAAGTTGTTGCAGTTTTAGTGAAAATGTTTTTTAGTGTGTTGCTGCTGCGCTGAATATTAGGGAGGATACTGTGACTAACATCGCTTTCAAAATGAAGAACTGTGAGATAATATGTTGGATTCAACTAAGAAAGCCTGTCTATATACGAAGTAGGTGACGAATCCTGACCATCTCGTTATTGGCTCTATTCGAGATCCAATATACGAAATGTATAAAAGCACAAACTATTTTATCGATATAAACATAATTTAGTAAAATTATTTCAGAGAAAATTGTTAGTCTCGAAAGTATACATAAAAGAGTTAGGTACATGTAGCTTTTTGAGGGATGTAAGATATATCTTCATACGCTCTTACAGGTAGGATTTAAATGGTGTAAAGATAACCTCCGAAGGGGTCTAATGGAACTTCCAAACATTGTTTCAAAAATACTTAAATTTTTAAATGCCAAGGAAGATAAATTAATTGACTCTGTGTATATTGATGAAACGGGGATATTTCAAAACGGTTCATTGGGTCACTCTTGGCAAGACAGTGACAAAAAATGTGAAGATGAAAGAGAAAAGAAAAAAATAATTGATGGAAAAATATAAAAGTCGTAATTGCATTTCATTAGGTTTTGCTGGTGTTTTCCTCCAAGTCCAATTGCGACTAGTATGAAAAAATAAGCCATAACATGTTTTTGTTATGGGTTGAAAATCAATTGTTAAGGGACCTGGAGGAACCATCAGTTATTATTATGGACAATGCACCAAATCATAGCAAAGTGGTGAAAAAAATCCCAACAATAGCATTAACCAAGGCTTTAATGAAAATATGACTCTCAAAACATTAACTACTACATTCATTAACTTTTTGATGAGACTGGTAAAAATAGAACTATTTCACATTGTTACTAGGTAAATATAAATGAAATGGTTCATTTCGCTTTTTGTAATTTACTTTTTAAAGAAATACGCCCGAAAAAAGTTATACAGTATATCAGATTGTTGAAAAATATGGTCACATAGTATTACGACTTCCTCTCTATCACTGTATGTTCAATCCAATCGAGTTGCTACCCCCCACCCAGTAGCAAACAGTTGTTGTAATAGGCATGCTGGTCCAGAAGGATATTCTATCAAGAACTATTTGGATATGTGGAAGGAAGTATTGTCGATCAGAACACTAATAGTGATGAGAGTGGAAGCAACTAGAGGTATGCACATAATTAATAGAGTATAATTGTAGAAAATGGTATTGTAGGGAGTAAAAGATTTGTTTGCATAGATGTATGTCTGGTTAGAATGTATGTGGAGTAGATGAATTCTAACTATTTTGTAAATATGGTAAATTTCTGTATTATGTAATTCAGTGATTAATTTTATTTAGAACGGTGTACACAGGTAGTAACAGGAGAAATAAAATTACTGTGATATCAAGATGACTTGACAAGCAAACACACCATCGACAAAAACAAGAACTAAACCTAAAACGTAAATATGTTCTCTAATGAAAGTGAAATATTTCTCTAATAAAAGTGAATTACTTTTATATATAATTGTTAATTAGGTGGAGAACGCCTCCAGGAGGTGATACCACTGTATAAAGAAACGCGTCTAGAACTCTACTTCATGGGTGATGTGAAATAGAGTTCAATGTAAATATAATAAAACAACTCTAACCTATAAACTGTTCTACCGGTGTTAGAATTAGGTTATGGTACGCTTAAATCCGAGAACCGTCAGCCGGAGTCCAAGTTAAACAATAGGTCCAGTTAAGATAAAGTTGATAAAAGGGAGACTAAAATTTAAAAAATCAAGTAACTTAAAAGAAAGGAAACTTTAATTAATCGAGAAATATTTTATTATATACTTAACTTAACTATTCGTCGTGAAAATTCTAGATTTTGTTTCCTTTAACCTTCCATTGGATTCCATATTCTATTTATAACTAGTTGCAGTTGATTACTTTTTATTGTAGCATTTGTTTTGTTGATTTAGATTTTTCACCACACATGTGAATTGAGAATTTACATGGATTGGTGAAATAATTGCGCATGAAAAAAGTGATTATGTTTGAAAATTGCTTTTAAATGATAGATCAAGCTTGCCAAGGATTCTTTAATACGATGAGTACTTAAGTTAACGACAGTGTCAGAACTGATTTGCTCATTTTCGCTTCAGAAATTTCGTTATTAAAAATGAATCTCCCTTTGGCCGTCCAATCGTTAAAAAGTCGACAAAATTTTTAATAATTACTACGGAGTTAAATATCGACAAATATAAATATAAATATAAACAAATATAAATCGTTAAATATAAATAATTGTTCATCATGAGATGAATCATGAACTTGGACAAACTATTAATTCGGCTACCTATTACTATTTTGAAAAACTCAAAAAAAAAATTACTTTATACACAACCAACATTTGTGGTATCTTCGCATACATGCATCGAACGTTGTCGCTGAGAACATTACCAACTGTTGAATATATTAGCTGTGTAAGCTGCGTTTATGACCGGAAAGACCGAATGAGCCTTGGAGCCCTGATGGCTCCATGGCCTGTTTAACGTCGGGGTTCATTTTTTCTTATAGTTTGCACGCAATCATTGAAAACATCTAGATTCTTCATAATGATTAAAATTATTTTAAATTTAAAATCAGTTAAATGAATCAGTCAGTCAGTTGAATATACATCAAAGCAAGTTTGACGTACATTAATATATTTAATATATTCGATTAATTTAATATATTCGAATTATATATATTACACTTCCATACAAACTGCAGCCATATATCATTCATAGAATTTTTGCATCTTTATGAATAAAATAGTATCATGTAAATGAGATTAACTAGAAAAGTTAAAACTACTTAATTTTAAAAGAATACACGGGTATAATAAATTGTTAATAACGACAATCTTTCACTCTGTCAAGTGGGGCCAGCTGTACGTTTCCTTGGCTAGGTACTTGAATATTCTCGTAGAGTTGCAGATACTATGGAAGACTTATAAAAACTGTTGAAGGATGTGTGGAACTGTTGGATACTGTGTGGACTGCGCTAGAACTTTCTAGTTCACCTTATTGAAGATGGTGTGTATGTCAGGCCCACTCTCAAAACATACTATACTAAACTGTACCATATGTATCATGTAAGAGTTATCCCATGTACTAAACAAACTCGATGCCAGATAGCGACAATAAAACGTGATCATACAAAAATTGTAAATCTGCCAGGTAGACCCAAATTTACCATCACGAAGCTATAAAAATGCAGATATAACTAAAATTGTAATCCGAGAAATAAATATTAGAATTTTCTAAACATAAACATAACAATTTAATGAGTTAATCTCTGTGAAATCCTGTTCAAGTATTTTCTACAATTGTTATTAACGAATTTAACTACAGAGATGCAATATATTTATCTTCCTTGTTTGCAAAGTAGCCCTAATGCGAAATAAGAAAAACAGATAAAATAGAAAGAAGTAATATGTAATATAATTAGTGGTCTGTATAATATGATACGTATATTCGGTTAATATATTTTATCAAGTGTTAAGAAAAGCATCTAATCTATTTGGGAACCAAGTCTGCCGTCCAAAACTATTTCTATATTTTGTAAATTCTAGTGATTCATTTGAGCGTTGAGTATTCAATGGTTACAAAATTAATTTATTTCTTTATATCCCATTCGCTACTATTAATAAATAATTTAAACGTCGACATTTGAACGAGTCAAAATAACTATATTATTCATTATACTAGTAATAATTTTAAAACGTTCCCGTACTTCAATATTCTGAACATTAGATAGAAATTTAATGGAGTATGATTAATAATGGAAATAAGCAATTTGTCCGATTGCCATAAAAGCATTATATTCATCAACTGAGCGCCATTTTTAAACGACCAAGGGAACAACATTTAATTTGCGGCAACATCAAAAGGCCACATTAAGCTAACTGTACGACATTTTTTAAAAACGCGCGGTATAATATTTGAAATGGGTTTCGTTTCGATTGCTTAAGCGATTCATATTTTTAGCAGGTTATTATTTTAGTATGTATTTTAGAATAATAATCATTCTATATCAAGCCGTTGAAATATATAAATATAGAGGTAATAACTCGACACAAAGAGCAAATATATAAAACGCACCAAAAGTAAAATGGTTATCATGTGCTGATAAATTATGCTAAACTTTTACATGTGTAAAACAAATATACAGAAACATTTTAATAATATATGATATTAGATTACTATTTAAAAGAGTTATTAGTTATTAGTTATTTATTATTAGTTATTTAAAAGAGTTATTAGTTATTTAAAATATTTTGTATTGTTGCTTAAAAGCTATTTGTGTATCTTATGTGATCAATAGAATAGGCCAAGTCTAGACAAACTGTATTTGGAAATACATGATGTTTTATCTTCTATATATATGAAAATAGCTATATGTATATACGCTGGACCGATGTGCTTAATCTCGGTTTTGAAATATTCGCGAAAGTTCAGGGATGGTATACATGGTGAAAAAATATGGAATAATTGCCAGAACAAAACAAATTTGTCTTCCTTACAAAAGGATAAACGTTTTTGTTGGTTGTGGGCTATCCGGTGCCTATTTTGTGACTAAAAATGTTGAACATTTATTAGATCTACAGACTATTGTTATCAAACGGCAACTAGAATATATAATCTACTGTACATTGAAGATGATTTCTCGGCATCGACCGTTTAATATTTTACCATGAATTATATTTCATGTAAATGTAGGTATTTTTCGTTACTGGTTGTGTTATAACAAAAATCAAAAACTATATTATCTTTTTAAAAATTATTGCAATTTTATCTTAGGTGACACAAATTCCCCTATCCAACGTTCTAGTGTAATTTTTTTATATTTGGCAGCCTTCTAATGGAAATCTTCAAATAGCTAATAACATTCGAAAGTAAGAAGAACAATCTTACCTCCTTGTTCGTGAGAACAACATTTTCTAATCCATTTAGATTTCCGAGAGCGTCTCTTTCAGATTCGTAATATACCATGCCAAAGTATCTTTATCAGAACAACGATTTAGTCAAAATGTTTTAAATAGCTTATTATCGAATGCTGACAGCCATAATATCGTCATCAGACCTGACAAGACACTTGGCGGTGAACACGCGAGGAAGTTTAATTCACCTACAAAATAGACAAAGTGGCCGTTGTTACTATTGGAGAAAATTTGCAAGATAAATATAAGTCATAATCATTTAGTAGTAAATAAATAATTTTAAAGATTATTTATGATGCATCAGTTATGTGAATATGATAAATAAATAATATAATATGAAAAATAATATGTAAAATATTAATTAGTTTGAAATTTCAACTTCAGGTTTGTACAAAATTACATTATTTACTGTGGTATTGATTATAATGCAATGTGATAGGTATATAAAAATTAATAAGTCCAAAACATGAATTAATAACAAAGCAAGAGCAAAGATAGCAAGATAAAAACTGTCACACTAATAAGAAACAAATAAAGCCATTTTCTAATAGTGTAAGGTAGATTTAGATACTTGTAACATTGTCGCCATTTAGTTTGAAATGTTAGCGGGATATATTTCAGACTAGTCCTGAATCCTACCATGCCAACTAGTTGCGTCTTTTAATAGTCTGGGCACGTTGAAAATGCGCTGCCAAGCAATAGATAGTGATCTAACGTTATCTACGCTTTGTCCTCTGAGTTATTTCTTTAATTAAGAACCGATTCGTGTGCAACGTAGGGTGCTCACGAAAAATTTACCGAGATGTGCGGTAAATGGATGGTGTGAAGAATGGTGGCTTATAAATTTTGTGTGTTCGTAAATAAATTTATCGCGAATCGATAGACGAATTGTAAAACGAAAATAAATTTATCGGAAATCAGACCAAGGATTTAATTAAATAGTTCTGTACTATAACGTAATATACTACGTTGTTCATTAACTTTGGAAAATAACTTAAGGTATAAGTTTGTTTATTTAATAACTATAGAAATAAAATTTCCGGATACTGGTCCTGATGAGCTATATTTTGATACTACTGATACTACTGAGATATATTTTGCAGGTTTTCCGGAATACTACAGTGAGGGATGGAATCAAATAATATATTATTGAATCGTGTACTAAATATTAAAATCTTTTTTATGGAAATTCAATTATAATCGGGCGTATAAAAAATTATACAGTAATTAATAGAAATGCTTTATATAAAGTAATCTGCAGTACCTCAGTAGTATATGCTATATTCTTTAATTAATTTATATGAAAGTATCTATAATTATAAGTATATTAATTTATATATCAGTGAAATAATATATTAATTACTATACCTGCTGAAATACTTTTTTGGTATTTAGTTAATTTTGACTAGTAGTATTAATAGTAGTATTAATTATAGTTTATGTCCGGTGGAGCATTTCTTGGATTCTAATTGGTTACATAAAATATAAAGAAAACGAAAGCTTGGTTTAAATACACAGTGCTTCTGAATATGCTAACTGCTCTTTGGTTTGTTAGAACTTCATTGATGTTAATGTCGAATTATTTCTTCCTATGATTTAGACTTGTTTATGAATATGATAAAATTAATGTATTTCCTGTTGCGTTTTATTGATGGATTTGTTCCTGATATTGAAGGTGATACATAATAATAATATATATAATAATAATATATATAATAATAATATATATAATAATAATATATATAATAATAATATATATAATAATAATATATATAATAATAATATATATAATAATATCATTGTATATGAAAAGTTAATTGAACGAAATTGAAGCCGAATATAAACTACACAGAATTCATTATTTCTCCGATGAACAGTCAAATCTATAGGTACGAACTGACAGCTCCGGCTATGATATTTGCCATTTTGTTTGGATGTTCGATTAGCACAAATGTCACTGCAGTGTATATATTGAGTTGTATCATGTTAAGTGCTGTTTTGATCACCGATTGAATATGAATTAAATTATGTTGCAATGTTTAATAGTGACAATTTTTATAGACAATCTATTGTCGTATATATCTCAGCAACTTTCAGCCTTGTGTAATCATTCTGTTGAGAATTAGACCTGATGCTGCAGAAACATAATATTAATAAAACTTGCACGTGCATCTAAGTAGTGGAAAATTGCGCAAATCATTATGATTCTTAAAGCAACTATATCGTCAACTATATAAGTACATAAAACATTACGCCGACCAAAATTATTGCTATTAATAATATACAAACTAGGAACTATTTATAAAGGCTTTAAACCAATTTTTGAAGAATAATTTTTATCTTGGTGCACCAAATTGGATTTTAAAATAAACACTTGACATTTGATATATATGTACTCATGTAATTGAAAAAAAGGAAATTTTTATGCAAGAAAACTATCTATGCGGTTGAACTACAAGGACCAATATTGCTTTATACTTTAGTATACTTAAATATGCAGTAAGGCAGTAACAATGGCCACATCTAATGATAAGACTGCCTTATTAGCTACAAATGATAACCTTAAGATATCTGTAAAAAGATTATAAGTAGCTGAATAACATAGCTCCATACACGATGAATAAAATTAAATGAGAACAAATATAATAATTAAAAAAACACTCTTTATGAGAATATAGTAAAATACCTTGGATATGATACTCCAAGGCTTTTGGCGTCCATTGGAAAGATTATCTTATGAAGAAACGAGCAGAGCTTTATATGTGATCCAACAAATTTGGTGGTTGATGGAACGACATTTCGAATTATCATTTTACAACAAATTATTATTATATAAATAAATTTTGAAGCCAGTGTGGAGCTACGGTGTGAAACTTGTGGCTGCTGAAAGAAATTTAATATCAATATGTTCAAGATTTATGGAAACAAAATTTTTCAGAGCATTGGCTATGCTTCGTGGTACATTATAAATGAGGGTAGATATAAAGATATTCAGACGTACCTAAAGTAGGCGACGAAATGAAAAGGCTTGCAAGAAACAAGTGAATTTATATTATATAAAAACTGGAAAGTAATGCAACTAAAATAATAGACTTATCCCAAAATTATGGAGATTAACATTTTTGAACTAGAATACTTAAGCTATGTGTCGAACAACTGTTGTTTTAAACTTATGTGGAGTTGACCAGTGTGTGTACGTCTATTAAACTCTATTTAAACTTAAGTCTGAAATCTTAGTTCTAGACTTGAGCAACGTTAAAGAAAAATTACTACAGAGTAAATAACTAGCTGTAATATATGAGCCATGTGTTTCGTAAGAAAAAATTTCTTACCGTGATTTGTAATTCTTTTCAGTATCACCTTCACTAATATGACAATTTAAGTTATAGTTCATTGACTAAGAAGAAAATGTAAAATAGGGACTAAAACCTTGTACATCATAAAGTTGAAAATGTTTTAAAAACCCGAACATGAGATCAAACTCATGCGTATCTATAAAATAACTAAAATACCGATGTATTCGAATGCAAATTTGTGTAAAAATATCAAAATATTTGATAAACAATACTTGTCGACACTACTTCCGCGTGAATAATACGAATGTATATATTACTCAATTTATATACCAAGTGTTGTATTTTTTCTACTATGATTAAAACATGATCGGTGAAATGTACGAAAACAGATGATAGACGTTTCAGGGTACATAAAACATGGTAAACTACATCGGCGACGAGCAATAGTGAGCAAAACCCAAAGTTAACTGAGAAGTACTGTGATCGGACAAAATAAAACTACATCAACAAAAGTAGCAGCAGAATTCAATACTCGTTTGAATACTGCTGTTTCGATAAAAACAGTATTGCGATAAATTCACAAAGCTAATATTTATGGAAGAGCTGCGACTGTGAAACCCTTTATAACGGAAGTGTATACGTTAAGCTGCGAAAGGTGTGGTGCAATGATCATTAAACCTGCACACTTGATAATTTGAAAAATGTGCTATGACCAGATGACTCATCGTTTACACTCTTTTTAGAAACAACCAGGTTTATGTATAAAAAAACCAAAAAGGTGCGCAGATCCTGACCGTCTACTTCCAACAGTCAATCATGAGGGAGGTTCCGTTATGATTTGGATCGCAATATCGCAGTACTCATCTAGAACTCTCATTTACATCAGTAGACTGATTATTGCGGATAAATATATCAATACTCTTAATGACGAAGTTCTTACTATGGCTAGCACATTGCTACCAAACACTGCTATATACATAGATGAGAATGCGTCCATTCGCAAAACCAAAGGGATCAGGCTTGATCTGAGGAGTATCACAATATCACCAAATATCTTTCCCTCTCAAGGAATCCAAAAATACTTAGAAAATTTAACGCCAACTGATGCAACTGAATATTCTCTCTGGAAAGTAATAAAAAAGATGAAAAAACCTCAACAATATAATCCACTCCTTAAAATAGATAACAATACTTAGGCTAGGAATGATAAAGTTATAGTGAAATTTTTCTCTAAACACTTTAAACACACAAAAAGTATTTAATCTGTTCCCGTCTGAAATATCCGCAACAGATGATAACATAGATGACTTTCTTTAAATTCCATCGCAAATTGATCTGATAGTTGAGGAATTTACTGTTAAGAAAGTAAAACAAACAATACTGAAATATGTCAATGCTAAAAAAGTTTCTTAAAAGAGGAAAGTGCATCAAGTTACTAACGTTTATTTTTAATGCCATGATAAGAGTAAATTATTTTCCAATAGCACTTCCAATAACACTTGGAAGGTGACTGATGTCATTATGATTCTTAAATCAGGAAAAAATCAGAAAACGTCTCCTCCTATCGTCCTGTTACCTGTAATCTTCAACATTTTTGAAAAACTATACTTAAGAGACTAAAAATAATCACAGAAGAGATACATATTATTCTATACTATCGATTTGACTACTGTAATAAATATGGAACAACAGAACAAATACACAGATTAGTCAACCAAATTAACAAGAACTTAAATCATAATATTGCTCCACTGCATTTCTTGACATATCTCAAGATTTCGCCACGTTAAATTGAAAACGCTTTTACCTTACATGCATTACTGAAAACTACTGAAATTATACCTCATAGACGGGCATTTTGTTGTGAAACAGGATGACGAATATACTTATCTACATCCAATATATTCAGATGTGTTCTACAGGACAGTTCCCTTGGTCCATTGTCATTTCTATTATATACAGCTGACCTACTGACCTCAAGAAACACTATTGTTGTTACATATGCAGAGGATATACCGGTTTTATCATCACACAAGGATCCAATATCAGCCACAAGAATCCTCAAACTTCATCTAAACAAAGTCGTATTGTGGTTGAAAAAATGACGTATTAAAGCAAATGAGACAAAATCTACCCATGTGACACTTGCCCTTTCTAATATAGAATAGACTCCCCGTTAAAAATGAATAATTATGAACTCCCGTAAGTAGACAATGTTAAATATCTGGGAATATATTTAGTCAATACTTAGGCCCATTTGGACCTACGGTATTGAACTATAGGGTATTACTAGCAAATCCTACATAGCTATCCCTCAGAGGTTCCAGAATAAAGTGTTACGAGCCATCGTCGATTCCCCATATTACGTGTCTCTATGTGACTGTTAGTGCATCCTAATGCACTCCACAAACAGGTAAATGTGCGCGATGGCAGTGAAGTGCTTAGGCTCAAACGCACTATCATATGAACGGACTAACAGACACATAGGGTGAGATATAATCATAACTAAAATATGTTAGAATGTTCTTTAGAATAACTTAGGATAGACTGATTCAGAATAGTATATATTAGAATAATATTTAGATTATAAGTTTGTACAGCACTCACTTCGCTTACTGAAGCGATCTTCTACATCTCAGTATAGTTAAAGTATAACGTAAATCATAAAAAAATACTTATTGCCCACTGGCACATTACTGAAGTTCCAAGAGATTAATAAAAAAATCATTCCCAGTTAGCACAATCACCAAACTCAACATAAACCATTATGGGGAGTTTTAGAGCAGACAGTGAGGATTAGATTTCAACGTCATTGAAGCAACTGATTGATGTTTTGGTATAAGAAAGGGACAACATTTCGTTAAGACCACTCAGATATCCGCGAAGAATTTATGCTCTTTTGAAATCAAATGGCTGTTCAACATCTTACTAATATTTAAATATTGTGTATATATTAAGCCTTCATATAATTTTGTCCATATCCAGTACATAATATGTGTAAAATAACTTAAATTACTGTATATAAAGTACACGTAAAATATACCTTTACTTTTATTTAAAAAAATGGATCGATTTTATCAGTTTGATACGACCCTGGTGACTACAGGACGACCACATATGTCTTCGTGATATTGCTCCTGAGTCTTGTTTGTCTCCGACTGTTGCAACTTTTAGAACGAGAACAAAGAAAATTACGGGGACAGTTCCACAAAGGAACGGCGCGCTACTAAATTGGTCTAGGTTTTTGTTTCGAATTTAATTTTAAACTTTAATCAAAAGTCACTTCGTCGTGCCGCGTTCTTTTAAATAAACTTCCTATTCGATAAAAAAGTTGCTGGAAACTGGGCCGATTTCTTTGGGATTTAAGTTTTTCTTTGTTGAGAATTACGGAACGTATCATGCTGGATATTGGGGAGATGTACTGCCTTGAACAATTTGTGGTGCTTTGTTCTATCTATTTCTAGTTCTGAATAAATAATATAAAACATGCCGGGTGATAAATCCTGAGTCTAACTTCTTTCTGAGGGAATATGAATTTACCCATCTAGTTTCTTTTCGAGGCAGATGCTTTTATTGGTATACCTGCATTTTTGTACATTTTGAATAGAACGATGAATATTGTCCTAATTATGTTTTGACGTTAAGTAAGAGTGAAAGTTGCCTCAAATGATAATAATTGCTATTTCAATATTTCGAATATCAACTGAATGATTACCAAGATATCAACATACAATAACAACATACGATAACAACAATAGTTTCTTTAGTGTTTAATTTGTTCAGAATATGTATCTCTATGGGTAGACTGTCGAGATATCTAATTTAGTCCATTAAAAATACCTTTAAAACGGCTTATAAAAAATTAAAACAGATCTGGCACAAGACGGAACGTGAAAATAGCATGCATTTTTTGGACGTTATTAAGCAGGCACTCGAGATACAAAAACCTTTCTCAGAAATGTCAACAAATCATGCTGTAGAAATAAGTGTTTGATATAAACTTTCACACAGGGATAATGCATTCTATCCACCAAATCGAGCAGAGTTTACGTTTTAATAATGTTTACAGCTTCACGCACATAGTCATTTTACTGTCAAACAAGAGCTCAGAAGATATTCACAATCATAATCTTTGCCATTCTGTATCATTTTCATCTATCTTAAATACTATTAACTTAGTATAATTAAGTTATTTATATTGTAATATAAATTGATTTGAAATTTAAATAAATGCTTAAAAGTAATTAGGTTTTTGCGAATTAATATTTGTATGTTTAATACGTTTATCCTCTTCTAAACACTTCAACAATATTTGTTTCAAGGTTGAACCATTAAGTTAAACTTACCAATTTATAATAAAATAAACGCTAACAGAATTGTTAATCTTCACATCATTTTTATAACACTATATTATTATTGTATTGTTATATTATTATTATTGTATTGAATTTTATATTAAAATAGTATATTAGACTTAAAGTGTCCATATCTCCTAGATGTTTAGTTAATTCCAATAACAATTTTTATAATAATGCAATTTTGCTAATGGGTGTACAAAAATTCCTTTCATTATTTCGAACTTTACTCGAGCTTCATATTTCATAATTATTAATACCTTTTTTAATGGCTTATGATTTTTTGGCATAAGCATGGTATCTTTGGCAACTCTGAGCAATATTCTGTTATCTGTATACTTAGCCATTAATTTTGCAGAAATCGTAGTGAATTTCGTGATTCCTAGGCAAAATGAGTTCTGTGCAATTTGAAGAATTCGCATAACAGAATCAATAAAATAGCTAGTCAATAACGAATATTTTTCCAACTAATTCTAGCTATTTCTAAGTCATAAAACCATTCTAATTGCACTGCAACCAAGTTGAAGAAATTCAATAACTATTTAAAAAACTGGAAGGAATATGACAATGGGAACTGAAAATATGACGAAATAATGAACTAGAATATGTATTATTTATAGCTGAAAATTCAAAATACCAATCTGAACAATTATTAAACAACATTACTATCAAATTCGTTATTAATCAGTGTTGAATGACTTGGATGGCCAACATATATGAATGAATATCGCGTTGTATTTGTCGGGGAGACAAAAAAGAGTTTTCTGTTTCGTTTTAGCCATTAAGTCATGCCCTTCATATGGTGGGATTAGTAAGATATAACATATTACGAGCTACTAAAACCGAATAAAACTTATACTACAGATCTTAACTGACATCAATTGAATACTTTTATTAACTTATTGTTGAAAAGAACACCAGCAGCAAGAGTTGTGAGGAACACACTGTTGCATCAAAAGAAAGTGCAGCACAGTACCCAGCGTACCCGTTAGATAAACGCCATCTGGTTTGTCACTTAATTAGATCACCACTATTCATTATCAGATCGATATAGCACGATTTAGCTGGCACACGGCTTTCAAATACCTAGAAAATGCTGAAAATGGGTTGCTGGATATGATTGAATCGCTGCCAAACCTACATCGTACTTTTAAGAGGGTATATCCATGTTGGAAGTAAGATGGAAAGAAGTTATATAAACATTATGGAGAATATTTTGATTAATATATCGGTAAATATTTTTTTAAAGTGATAATTCATGCAACTACCTAATACGAGTTAAATAAGAAATATAATTTAATTGAAAACACTTTAAGCATGAATGTTCATTAATAACATTAATATACATCAACTAAAGCTTTTAATAAATGCTATCTATAACAGCCTACGCTAAATGAATTACTTTCTATTCGCGTTTCTTCTCCAATATAACCTCTGAATGAATAGGATAGGATCTTATTTGATCTCCAAATATAACTTCTATCTCCCAATATAATCAGTTCGTTGGGGATTTGTCCCAGATTAAGCGATTTTTCTTTGGTTTTTTAGCATGTGAAGCTTTTGCTTTAATAGAAAGTTAGTAGGTATATAAAAGCCGTTACGCTTTTAACGTTACGCTATACATTTCATTCATCCTTGCCATTTATTACTTACTGGCTCTATAACTTTCATAACTTTATTTACGTCAATATTTTTATTAGAGTTTTTATATATATAAATATACTTTATTTATAAAAGAGAGAACAATGCGTAGTATGCGTTTATCATAAAATGATAAATTTGAATTGAAATAATATTATAGTTTTAATTAGATATTATTCAACCGCCGACAAATCTTGAAAATATATGAAATGTGCTTAAAATAACTTTTTTATGTTTTATTAGAACACAATTTTTTATCAAGTAGTTAAAATTAATTATATATAATTAAATATAATTATTTGATTTTTAGGAAGAAATCATGTTTGTCAGAAATATTTCTTATTACAGTATTATTACAGTAATTAGCAATAGTATTAAATTTCCGTTAGAATTATTATTTATTAAAGTTGCAACAAAAAAATATATATGTATTTACTAGAATATAAACTAGTTAAAAACAATTAAATATAATTCCTTGATTTTTAGCTGATTTATTTTTAGGCCGAAATCATGTTTATTATATATATTTTTTATTACAGTATTATTACAGTAATTAGCAATAGTGTTTACTTTCCGTTAGATTTGTTGTTAATTAAAGTTGGAACAAATAAAATATATATGTATCTAGAATATAAATAGCTAGCTTATTATAATGTATATTGATATATGGTGTTTTAAACTTAATTTTGCATACATATATTACATAAAATGAGCTATTTTAAGTTTGTCTTTATACTTTTCAGTATCAGCAGCAAACAATAATATACGTATTTCAAGCAATATATTAATATGCTCTAAACATGCATCAAAGCAGTGTAGTTTTAATTATAATAATCAATAATTTTTACCTTAAAAACACTGATAGAATTAAAAACAATGTCTCTTGCAAGACCTTAAGTGAACATTTCGCATACTAAAATTATTACACAGCACTATTACATTAACAGGAGATTTAGTGAAAAAAATTACCAAGAAAGGGAATTATAAAACTCGCCAACTTCATCAATACAGCATTTAGATGATTAAAACATGTCCCAGGTATTTGGAAGATCCCGGAAAATATAATGATACCAAAATCTGGAAAGTCACCAAACGAAATAAAAGCCTATAAACCTATATCATTATTTATACTATTTGTCTCTATTACGACCATAGAGAGAAAAAACCTAATGACAACGCACCAGTTTAGGTTTATTAATAAGCATTCAACAATTGACCAGGTCCAAAGAATAACAGATATTATTGAAAAAGCCCACGAAAGTAAAAAGTATGCTCAGCTATATTCTTATATGTAGGATAAGCCT
Source organism: Rhynchophorus ferrugineus (assembly GCF_030347505.1). Taxonomy (NCBI): domain Eukaryota; kingdom Metazoa; phylum Arthropoda; class Insecta; order Coleoptera; family Curculionidae; genus Rhynchophorus; species Rhynchophorus ferrugineus. The sequence goes on from NW_027472582.1 coordinate 56,738,305, forward strand.
AGCGATAAGGTTTGGCATGAAGGCTTTGTTCATAAACTACAGAAAATGTTATCAAAACAACACACCGAACTACTAAAATCGTATATTACAACCAGAATGGTTAGAGTTAAACAAGAAGAAGATTACTCTACAATAAAAGAAGCTAAAGCAGGTGTATCACAAGGAAATGTACTGGTGCCAATTCTTTATCTACTCTACACTTGTGATTTATCACAATTGGAGAATATTACGATGGCTAAAATTGAAGAAGCAACACGAAAGTTACAACAGGTAAGTGACAATATAAATATTTGGATACACACTTGCAAAATAAAAATGAACGAAAGTAAATCTGTATATGTGCAGTTGACCTACAATCAGACCCTACAAGCACCAATAATATTAAATAATACTATCATTCCACATAGCAATAACGCTAAATATCTCAGAATGAATCTCGATGTAAAGCTTCGTTGGAAGGAACATATAAAGAAGAAAAGAAAATAACTAGGACTTAAATATAGGAAGATGTATTGGCTAATTGGAAGAAATCACAACTATCAGTACAATTATCAGTACATAATAAATTGCTATTATGTAAGCATATACTGAAACCTATATGGACATACGGAGTACAATCATGGGGATGTTCTGCAAACATTAACAAAATACAAATTTTTCAGAACAAAGTATCTTTGAAGTATGGTGATCGCACCCAAGTACTACAGGACTGACTATTTACATCAAGATCTTCAAATACCCGCAGTCGGTCAAGAAATCATGAGAACTGGAAGGGGGCATGAGGAAAGACTCCACTATCATGAGAATATTGAAGTATTGCAACTTTTGGATGCCTCGAAGCAGATTCAAAAGAATCAGACCATCTGATCTTGTTTAGTGAAGTGCATTTAATAATGCACAGCAGTGACATGTATAAACATTATTTCATCAGGGACTGAGATAAGGCCGATGGGTCCTCATAGTTATATACCTAGATTTAAGTTATCATAAAGACAAATTGTTGGTTAGTCGGAACCGATTAGTAACAATATAATAATTAAATAATAAAAAAAGTTACTCCGGTAACCAGGCTAGTTGCGATAGTCGCGGGTTCGAATCCTGCTGGGGCATGGATGTACCTTATGTTTGTGATTGTAATTGTAAAAGTCTTCAAGACAACAGTAGAAAACTCGACATGTAACTAGGCTGGGTAAGACCGGATGTCTTCTGTGATGGTCTCTAAATTAGTCACTAGCCAGTCATAGGCTTAATGCCGAGGACCGTGGTTCGGAGACCACCTTAAGCAGTTCACCACGTTAACTTCGTTAATTTGTACTGGTTTGTTGCAGCTGTACAGTGTCTGTTAAACACTGATTCGTAACAGATACAAAAATAAGTGTTTTCCAACTATTTTAAAAATAAAAAGCACAAATCACATAAATACCTTATAAATCGCCCCATGACAGTATATGTGCCATTATGTAACTTTTACCTTGACGAGTAATACGTATCGATTTTGATATGTAATCCTGAAATATTCCTATAGTAAACGCAACAAAAGCACTTTTCTAATGGACAGTATCATATACCTTTTATTTGTATCTATGGTCTGAAACAACATATTAATATTGATCAATAAACCCAATATATTTGAACAACGTTAATATTTAATGTAGAGCCGCATTAGAATGGGATTTGAATATTATCGAAATAATCTGTGTAACATTAATACTGAATGTGTACTGTATCATATATTATGTATGAGTAATGGATCATCTGAAATTGAGCGTAGGCACCAATAAATAACTATGTAAAATGGAATGAATGTATTAGCTAATAAATAAATTGATTTTATACCGCAGGGTAATCCAAAATTGTGGTTAAGGTGGGTGTTCGTTATCATAATCCCACATGAAACTATTTTATGAAACAGAAGCTCAATTCAATTATTTTCTCGAATTATGTCACTAATGAGATATTATTATATTATTTATAAATTTAACAAAATATTCATATTCATTCGAGAGATTAATTTTTGTAACCATCCAAAAATAAAAAAAAGTATAAATTACCAAATAGACTAAGTTTGGAAGGTAAAAAAGTTAATTTTAGCGCTATAGATCGTACACTTATTGTGAGAAACAAAAGCACTTTCATGTTTGTGTGATATTAGATCATTTAAAAAATGCAGCAGCAACCCGCTAAAAGTATTTTCAATAATTAATAATTAACTCTCTAACGGAAAATATAGGCAAAAGGGGGCTTTCATTATCTCGTTCCTTTTCGAAACATTTTATGACTATTTTTTTCGGCATTTTCAAACGAAGTGATATCATATACTACGAAGCGATTTAAAATAACGTTTGTCGGTTTTTAATCTGTAGTAATAATAACTAATATTTTGAATAATTTTGCGTACGCATATGCGTATGCAAAATTATTTAATGCAATAGTGTTAAGAGGTTTTAACTCTTACCTATAAATTATTGTGTTTGTATAATTAACTGTAGTTTTCAGATATACTATAATGTTAAAATAAATTATATTTGAAAACATTTTTGTTCAATTAATTTATTTAGATGAGAATATTCTTATATGTCAAAGCCAAACTGAACTAAAACTCAGAGTTGATGCGGTAACATTGAAATGTTTCGATGTCACAAATATCCATGACGCATTACTAAAAAAACTTGGAATGGACTATAGCATATGTTTATTCATATGCCTTTTATCTTAATCTAGCGAAAAGGACAACATGACCACAAGTTTAATATCATTAACGGAAACTGATTAGTATTTATGCTATTAACATTCATCTGTTCTAAAATAAGAATCCAAATGTTTAAATATGAGCACTTTTACTTTTCCTGTCATGTTTAACAGAAGTTTCTCTTATCAACCACCAAATATAATCCCTCATCATACTTTCAGTATACTGGATATTCCAGCATCAGAATCAAGTAAATACCATTGTTTTAACCGGAACGCCAATAACCTTGCTTTATTTTGTGGAGGATTTAAGTCTCTTGTTAAGTCATTGAGATCATCAGAGTAGACGAGGTGTATTATAATTGACATATTCAATACCGAATATGGAATGTATGGATATAGATGGACTCCGTAATGGACCGCTATCTTGAGGCAGTAGCTGATTTTCTAGTAGAGTGGAGCAAGTTTTCTTTAATTTGGGAAAGGGCATGTGTGTTATATTTGGGGTATTTGATCGGATGTTGATGGTAGATTAGGATGAAAGAAAACGTATTATCATTGAATTTTTACCTTTGAGTGAATTTACAATGAAATACACTTACAAAATAAAAATGTAAGTGATGATCACTTGGTTTCCTCTAAATTCATGGCACTGCTCTTGCTCTTTTTTCATCTATCTACCAACCTACAATAAGACGTAACACATAACCTAATGAATAGTTCCACACAATAAAAAAGCAGAAATGAATACACTAACTCTCCAGTAAAAAATACACTCAGCTTCCAGAACATATCTGCAAGAGTTACATGATATTTAGATTTGAACTGGTAAAAAATATGGAAAACACGTGATGCTTTTGTAATAAGCAAATAATAGGTCAATTGTAAAGTCCCCGTTCTGATACATAGATGGCGCTACTAGAATTAACCTCTCAAAACATGCGTGTATAAATTTGACAGCTGTCGGATCATTAGTTTGTGAATTATAGCATTTTGAGTGAAGCAACTTTTGTTATTGTGAAAAAAATGGATAAAAAGTTGTTGTTGTTGAAGCAAAAACTTTGCTTGATGCCGAGTTTCCGGATACTACCCCAGGAAAATCAACCATCAAGGATTGGTATGCTAAGGTTAGACATGGTGAAATGAGCACTGAAGACGGCGAATGTAGTGCACGCCCAAAAGAGGTTGTTACCGACGAAAACATTTTTAAAAATCCACAAAATGATTTTGAATAACCGTAAATTGAAATTGAATGAAATAGCAGACACTCTACAGATATCAACTGAATGTGCACATCATATGATTCACGAATATTTGGGTATGAGAAAGCTCTGGGCAAAGAAGGTGCCGCGCGAGCTCACTTTCAACGGCCAAAAACAACGACGAGTTGATGATTCGGAGCAGTGTTTGAAGATGATCAAGCGTAATTAACCCGAATTTTTGCGTCGATTTGTGACAATGGAAGATACATGGCTCCATCATTTCACTCCGTGGATTGCACACGATGAACCCGCTCCAACGCTTGGGAAAACGCAACAGTCGACTGGCGAGGTTATGGCGTCTGTATTTGGGGATGCACATGGAATAATTTTCATTGACTACCTTGAGAAAGGAAGGACCATTAACAGCAAGTATAACATAGCGTTATTGGACCGTTTGAAGGACGAAATCACCGAAAAATGGCCACATTTGAAGAAAAAGAAAATGCTGATTCACCAAGATAAAGTCACGCACCGTGTCACAAGTCAGTGAAAACGATGGCAAAAATCCATTAATTTGGCTTCGAATTGCTTCCTCATCCACCGTATTCTGGCGATTATTTCCTGTTCTCAGATTTCAAAAGAATGCTCATTGTCGTCAATTTTCGTCGAATGAAGAGGTGATCGCCGAAACTGAGGCCTATTTTGAAGCAAAGGACAAATCGTACTAGTAAAATGGCATCAAAAAGTTGGAGGGTCGCTATAATCAGTGTATCACCCTTGAAGGGAATTTTGCTAAAAAATGTGTTTTACAATGGTAGGCCGGGGACTTTTTAATTGACCTGTTAAAGATTATTATACACATATTAACTATGAAAATTACCACCGCCTCTTCACGTCAATTTCGACAATGACAGCATACAAAGACCCACGTTCATTGGGTGCGAAAATCAAAAATGGTCAATTCGCTATACATTTTTTAAAAGCAAATATTGTCGATGTCCAATCGCACCTTTCATACAATTTCGCTTATGTCAGAATATATTAAGTAAAACCCACGCGCAAGAAATGTTTATTTTTTGTACCGACTCAGTTTTACCGATGTAATAGTTATTAATATTATTTGTTGACATCAGTATATACCTACAAAATATAACCTTCAACAAATTACTAAATATCCAAAATTAGTTTAAATAAACTACTTTCAAAACTTGAGAGAAGAGCACTTTCACCAATAACCGAGCCCTACTTTAAGAAAGTTGCTTCTGCTTTGTAAACATTAATGGGTAACGAAAGGATGTCTGATTAACTTAGAAACTTTCCAATAAAATTGCGGAATATATTAAAGCCAGATATATATCTTGATGCGTGGGAACTATCATTTTAAATTATCAAATACAAATTTATACAGTATATTCGCAAGGGTTGAAACACAATTTCAAAACAATATTTGATGCAAAATAATACCGGCAGAAAACTAGATAGTCCAATATCCGGCGACTTATTTTTTATTTTATTATATTTGCTATGTTATTTAATAGGTTATCTTGTAATAGCTACAAATTTTCCTACCAAAGTGCTACAGATAATTATAATTGATATGGTTTTAAAAATAAATTTACGTCCTCAATCGTCTAGATTTGAATCAATTTCTCATCTTACATTTTCCTTCAGTATTTTCGGTCAGATAAATAGCAAATACGAAAACAGAGGGAGTTCTATATCCGAAAATGTACAATATAAACCATAAATAAGATCTTAACTATTCAGTATCATAACAAAAATGTGATTTATATTTTGAAAACTCAAACTTTATTTCATAAATACTAAGTTTATTCGCTTTTTTCGTTCAGGGCAAAAACAAAGAAAATAATGCCTTTTAGGGGAATGGACTAACTTAGATATTTATTTCCCTAGAGTGTGAAACTAGAAGTTTTCCACACAGTTGCCGACCTTTAAAGGCATCTTTTCTCTAACTGTTTTGAGCTGGTAGTCTATAATATTCACGAGTTTTTCCCCTTCTATCAGAAAAATTGGTCCCGTTTCGTTACAAGGTAAATACAGGATTTTCGAAATGTTTTGAAACAAGACAACAAATATCATGTATCTTAAAAACAATGCTTATAATATATATCCCCTTGCTCTAACAGTATAGTTGTAGCACAAGATACGAGGATAAACATAACATAACGACAAAATATTATTCTGAGTAATAAAGCGCTATAGTGGTTTACCTTGGTTACTGAGTTTTCAATCAAATACTGAATCCTTAGAGAATAATTAATCCTCCTTTCCCCTCAAATTTGATTCAGCTGGAGTTATATAAAAAGGAACATCACCACAAATGGACATTCAATGCTCACCTACTATAAAACAGAAATCAGAAGAATATCGAAAGACCGAAGAAGGTAGGTATAAACAAACCGAATGCTTTTAAATTAAAAGACGATATCACAGTAGTGTAATTAACCTCAGAGCTAAAATGTATCCGCTAAAGGTAACAAGAGCGTACACATTCTTCTGTAAATACATATGAGAAACTGGGAGGATAATAAGTATACGGATAAAGGAAGATCAACAATGATCAGTCAGCTTTGGTTGAATACCGGATGTGTGCTGACCGTAGGCATGATTCTAGCCGCGCCACAGGGCACACTACTTTGCACACCAACCAGGAGACCACGAAAGAGAAGAGTTTGAATCAGTTGATCATTCAGCTGTGGAAGGAACACCTATGCTAGGGATTAGCGATTGAAATTAGGGATTACATACATATATAAAAGAAACTTTACTGCATCATATCCCAATTATAGGTTTTGGTTTCAGTGATTTCAAAATGATGATATTGACATGATAACAATTAATTATAAGGCCTTTTGGACTAAAACTTAGTTTAAATTAAAAAAAAGGCAATTTGATAATTAATACCTCTACGAAAACGTAGTGTAATTACTTAATGTATTCTAATATTTCTAGTAGAATATTATGTATATGTCTATATATATATGATACGATTAGTATTGCACTGTGATTTGAGGGTTTTCTATGTGTTTTGAATGGTGTTACGAGTGAGATACCTAAAATTAGACATAGGGAAGATTTGTACCCATTTTTACGTTCAGTGTCGGTTTGTATATACGCACAACCAGTCATCCCTTGTTTTCGTCAAATAAAAATAGTTTTTCTACTGTTTAAAACCATTTCACATTTTATAACTGGTGCAGTCTGTAGGATTTCGAGGAGATCATGGAGCAGTTCTCTTTTGAATTCATTCAGTTAACTGGAATCAAATTAATTATCGAGAACGAAAGGCGGGTTGACATTCGATTGACAATTATTCCACGGTTACTCGAAGCATTCCTTGGTGTAGTTAAGTGGAGTTCGGGCAAAAATACAGTAGCTGAAGTCAAAAGGTGGGTTGAAGGTGCTCAAAGACAAAAAATATCCTAAGTAAAAAATATTCAAACTTTGAAAACACCCCTAATCTGTGGTTTCCCCGCACATACATCACAGTTCACAGGTCACCAGAAGCGGCCAGAAGTTGCTGTGAATTAACATAGTCTACTGAAATTTGGACAGAAGCGTACAATCACCTAAAATTGAAAAACATGGAGAGGACCATCATGGAAATTTGGTTAGAAACGCTGCAATTTTTAATATCTTTAAAAGCAAACTGGTGGGCGATATTCAAACATAATTTTATTAGCTAACTATAAGCTGTCTAGACGGGATAACGATCACGTCAATCCTTGTGGTATTTTTTTTAGGACAGAGAGATTACATCATACCAGTAGTACTGCAACGGCTACGGACTACACTGTGATCTGAATGGTTTGTATCTGTTTCGGATGGTATTACGAGTGAGATATCTAAAAATATACATTAAGATGATTTCTATCTGTTTGTATCCCCAGTGGCGCTTTGTATCGATATTCAACCAGTCGCCTCTTCCTTCCGTTATATAAAATAGTTGTTTTAAAGTAATTTAATGGTTTTTCTCTGTTTAAAACCTTTTCGAACTAACTATTCTATGGATTGTCGCTTGATGACAACATACAGATGCATTACCATTAGTGTTGTGTCAATGGGGTGGTGTTTAGTTCTCTGATATCATATTATGTAGAGTGATGGAAAGGGCTATACAAGTATGAACGGCAACGGATGGATGCGATGATGAAAAGGGACCAAATTCTCTAGTAATTATAAGGTAGATATAAGTTAAGAGATTGAGGCAAATCGGACTGTAGAGCAGAAATGCTCATTAGATATATCTATTTAAATGAAATTAATTACTGTACACAAATGTCTCTTTTTTACCGAAATCCCAACAGGAAGCCAATCAACAAACATAATTAAAAGCTTATTTTACAGTTAAATTTTGTAAGACAGTTTTGATCTTGTAAGACAAATATATCGTTATATTGAAATCTATATCTATTTACACTGTTCTTGTGTAAAATAAATCAAGCATCTATATATACATTAAATAAATTTTCGGGGTCCTAACACTAGTCCCGAAAGAAAATATATGGAGTATAAAAAATTGGTTAAATATAAAAAAAATATTGGAATCTTATCCGGAAATAATACGGGCAAGAAGAACTATAAATTCGCGATATGACACGTGGAGACATAAATCAGACGGCGTCGAAGCGATTGTATATCGGAACTAAATGTTGTCTTTTTGTTGAACAACTGGAATTCCGCTTTTCATTGACCTGAATTTTCGGACTCCATCTATAAAACAACGCCATAAATCTCCGGAAAGTAGAAAATACCGCACACCCTTTGGCTTCCGCCCGAGCAATAAATTCTTCCTTCTGTTACTGACCAACATGAACTACTTTAAATATATAATGGTCGAACGTGAAAAGAGCTCACATTCGAAGTTAGAAATCGATCTATATGCTGTAAATAAATTAGATATATTTGTTGGATAGTGTGCATTTACAAGAAGTTTTACCGATATCGACACGACCGGGACGTATTTCATATGCGCTTAGGGATAAAATACTTGACAATGCAGTATCATTTTCCTTCTTTTTATTTATAGTTTTGAATATAAAGCTTATTGCTAATATCGCTGGTTCTATATGGGACGTAGATCGAAACATAGTATTCTTCAGAATTTGTTCCTTTCCCTGGGCTAGAATATCAACAAGAAACATTATTTGAGTGTTATGTGTTATGTTTGATTTGCAGAAATCTGCTGCCGAACCCTATGAAATACTTTTATAAATTTATGGTGGTGGTGCACTATCATATTTCAATTGTCGGTTTTCTTTTAAGCGATCCAAAATTGGTGGTTTTAATATCACAGTTACAATGGACGTCCTGGCGGACCAAAATAACGAATAGAAATAGAAAAACAGTTCTATAACAATGAATTGCAAACTTATTGGGTGAAAATTCACCTTAAACTGTCAAATAACTCTCAGACACTTTAGCAGTTGGTGAATAAACTCTTTATAGACGTTTATATGAAAAATGGTATTTTGAACACTGCGGTTTCATTGCTTTCTTCAAGAAGGCATGGGTTCGTTCACGTTATTCTCGTTCAGTTTATCCACATTTACACCGGAGAAGAAGAAGATTTATGGCCACAAGATATTTTTGTGCATATCGGCAGGGTTTAGTTTTTTGTTACAAGGTGCTAAAGCCAAATAAAAGTGAACTACATAACTTGAATTTATTGTTGCAAAAAATAGCAGTAATAGTATAAGTTATCGAAATGAAGAAAAATTATAGAAAACTAAAATGTTGTATCAAATTTTCTCAATAATTGCGTTTAAGAGTTAAAAAATGATATACGCAACTATCTAATAAAATGATAAAAATGAGAAATATTCAAGTTTATCATAAATGTAATATTTTTTACAAATAAGCTTGAGAAAAGATACATGGCAGATCAGACTGCTGAACGTTATGACCACAGAGTATTATGTCTTGCGCTCTATCACTGCTTATTTAATCCAATTGAGTTGATATGGGGTCCTGCAAAGAATTATTACAATAGACTTTCAGATCGAGGAGGTTAATCGAAGCAGAACTAACTGTTTCGATTTATTTAAAGAGGCATTGCTGAAAATAACACCTTCGGGTTGTGTGAGCTCGATCAGACACATTGAAGAAGAAATTGATAGATGGCAGTATCAAGTGAGCAAGTTGTTTTATAGACTGGAAATAAAGCTTAATTATTCACTTGATTAGTATTTCTGAAAGTGAGAATGATTGAATAAAACCTTATGAATGTTGGTTTATGATTCAATGCTGACGATTACCAAGACAGGATTATGAAAGAGGAAACAACTAACGGTCACTATATAATTAATACACTTCAACTGTAGGAAATTGTATTATAGAGTGTAAAAACTTTATGAACATGTGTGTTATTGGTCAGAATATACATGAACGTTTGGTTAAAGTGTATGAGGAGAGAAATAATACTAACTGTATTGCAAATATGGCAAATGCATTAAGGAGAATGCAGTGATAATATATAGTTTTATAAAAAAAAGAGACAGGTGTATACAAGTAGTAACAAAACAAACTAAAGAGAAATACAGTACAATATCAAAATGTCTTTACAAGGGAGCATTGCACTGAAGGAAACAAGAACTAAGCGTTACACTAACTAAGTAAAATACATGCTGTAGTGTACATGTACATGCAGCATTGTTACTTGGGTCGATTAGGTCTTTGCGGGATACGACTACACAAGAGAACGCGCCAAGGGTTCTACCTATTCTAGTGTGGAAAAAGTTTAATGTAAATATTATAAAATAATTCTAGCCTATAAATTATTGTGTCTGTAATATTAATTATTGTTTTAAGTTCTTTGATAGATTTGTCAAAGTTAGTTCCACCACTAGATCCATTAGGCTCATTAGTTTCTGGAACGGGAAATGATTTGAACTATGCCGTAGCCAACAGTAAAATATATTATAGTTGTTTCTATAGGACGCCCTTTGGTGTAACACATATTATATGTTGCACGTCCATTTTCAAGGTAATATATTAAAAAACTATTTTGGTAACATTCAAATTTGTGACAGAAACAAAATCTCAAACAATTGCACATACAAGGACATATTTATGACATACTACGAAATCTGTTATTTATACCAGATGCAGATGTAGAATTCATATAAAATTTTCAAAATAGCATTGGATCTGCATGTGACAGTCAGAACGTCATCAGACCTGATGAAACATGTACCGTTGAGCACGTGAAGTGACTTAATTCACGGACAATTAACGAAGTGGCTATTGTTTTTGTTGAAGAACATTTTCCATATAGATGGAGGTGAAAGACAGTTCAGCGGGTCTAGTTCCTTGATATTTGTTTGCACAGTATTTCATCAATTTTGCAATATTTTTAAAAGTTGTTCAAATTCTAACAAACACAATATATAAATTCCATACAGTTCGGTAAAACCATTGGCGAGAGAACGAACTACACCATAAACGAAACACCTGCATCAACTTAATACCCAATGCGTTTCATTGGCGACAAAATTGTTTAAGAATTTCCTGGGAAATCTCGTAAGCCGTTCCGGTCGTTTTCAGGCGGTCGTAAAACGTTATTGTCCTTAGAAAAATACCGGTTTCGGTTTTGCGCCATCGACATCATTTCGGCCAATACAGGCGGGTCCGAGCGCGAGGGACGTCGAGTTGCACCAATATAACGATATTGACCATTTCCAGTCCGGTGTTTAGATGAAACATCGTGAAAAGCTGCTGAAATAGTTTCCCGAAATTTTAAATTTTACTTTTGTTTCTTTTACGTTATTTCATTTTATCTTAATACGTCGAATGAACTTATCAATTTGTTTTTATTGATTGTTTTGATATGTTTGACTTAAAATATTTTGTACCACAATTGTCAACCAAGTACCAAAAGATATATTCGGATTAGTTTCCCAACTTTTCGTATATGAATTCAGTCCACTTTTTCTTGCTTCATCTGAGGTTTTTACTTTCTTCTGCACTTTTGTTTCCTTAACACCTCCGTGCCAGGTTCAGGTAGATCGTCCTCTGGTCTATCGCCTTTCTGTCCTTGCTTCCTAGACTCTTTTCCATATGCCTAAAAACTAAGTTGAATTTTTATCTATACACTTCATATGGTTCTCACACCTAATGGTTTTCTTCTTATTGTCACAATTCTAAGATATTTCATTTCCGTTGACTAGATTTTGTTTTGTTGATAATATCCCTATCTCGCAGCGTTAGAATTGGTCTATTGGTCATACAGTTTTGTTACTGTGTACTGTGATTTTGTCCGATATCTATTTTTTGTTCATAAATTTACTGTCCATGACATACTATGTCAGTCAGCTTTGGTATTGGTTTTTTTGCTCACCTAACATTTCATTACTTGCAATTTCTGTTGCCAGAAAATTATATAGCTTATAAATCAATTTTAAAGGATTTACAGATGGTGTCAGTGAGCATTAGTAGAAGTATTGGGTGCATTCCTTACAAACTTCATGTTTGTATCAGTATGTGCCATTTAGTCAGAGTATGAAGAAAAGCGCTTTCATTTTACTGCACTGAAAATATTTGAATTGGTACCGAGCAAATAGTATTTGCGGTATTAGAATTTTTTTTAATACTGATTTCAACGATTTAAAAGTGGTGATATTGACACCGAAGATGAGGATTTTAAGGCATCACTCGATGAAACCGTCAATAGGGAATACAATTGTTGCCTTTGAGCCGGAGTATGAGGGAAATACACAACAATGTTATTCTTCAGTATGACAACGCTGGTTCATGTCACATGTTGCAAATCTAGTTAAAACAGACTTGGAAATATTAAAATGGGAAGTGCTATCCCACCTGCCGTATTCTTCATACCTCCTCCTAATTACTTTTTGTTTCGACATATGAGTAATGACCTGTCTGAGCAGCGCTTCACTTCTTATCAGGATATTTAAAATGGGTCAATTCGAGGATACTCTCAAAGGATCATTCATTGGAGATGGAATCCGTAAATTGCCTAAAAGATGAGAAGAAGTAGTGGCTGTCGAAGATGAATGCTTTGAATAAGATGCATTGTATCGATATTTCACAATACATGTTTTAATTAACAAATCCTTTAAAACTAATTTATAGACCTAATATTTACTTGTTTAACTTTACCTTTTAAATTTAGATATTTATTTCTTCTGGTTCTACCATCATCATCGCTTTCGTTTGACTTTTGTGCAGTATCATTTAATGTTCCTCCAGTATCGTGCTCTAAAAAATATTTAGGGTTTTTTTATAGGTAGCCTGCACTATTATGAGTACATCAGTGAAAGCTCCTTCCGACATTTTTTTCATAGCGACTACTACTTGACTTATTATGATATTTTAATCTTTATTATTTAACCCGTCATCAACTATCATGAAAAGTTGTCATTGAGTCTCAAATTGAAAATTTAAAATTAGCATTTTTCTAGCTCATCATTCATATATTTTCCATAAAAGAGCTTAAATATCTATAACAACATAGTGCTAACAGAGGGTAAAATTATTTTTCTAATTAGAATGTCTGTCTAACAAAGAAAGTCTATCTAAAAAATTGTTCAATTACTAATTAACTGTTTGTTGATATATTATCTTGACATTAAGGTATAGATATCCATACAACCATAAATAATACATCAGCTTATCCTAGATATTCATAGACATCAAAAGGATTAAATTGGGATGAAATTGATTAGCTATTACTATTACTACTATTGTTTTATGTAATAAGGTAATGATCAGTCAAAAGTATTTACTCCAACTCAAACTCAATAGATATAGGAATAGCTCTGCCTCTGGAATATCTTAGAAATGGATTAAAATGATTTATTATAATTTTGCTCTATATTTATTCTTTTTTGACACTTTTCATATGAAATATTTAAATTTAATTTATTTCTTTCAATATTAATGCCTATGTATTCCGATTGAAAGTTTGCGGTATGAACTATTAATTAATTAATATCCGATATAAAATTGCAATATGGAATCCTGCTTTAAATATATACTCTGAAAACTACCTTGAAACGTTTTACATTTTTATTATATTTATGAAAAACATGCAGAGAATAGCACCTTATATTTTAAAAAATGTCCCTGTATAATTAATTTATAATTCTGACGGTAATATAATATAATAAGAAACAATTCGCATTTAGAATGTATATCACACATTAAATAGTAAATAGATAATCCACAATAGTATCACTTTATAATATTCGTATACTGTCGACGCGCAGCCTTTGATAATTTATGATACGACCAAACTAAGAGTATGATTAATGATGATAGGGTTTCAAGGCGGGCTCTGTTCATGTTTGGTTTTGCTCTGAAAGCAATCCATGCCTTTGCTGGTAAGATTAGACGTCCACAAAGCAATATTCTCATAACTACATTATTATCCTTTAATACTTGTTAGGTGGTGTTTACATTATTACAATTATATTAAGATTAAAATTGGAGGTTTAATTGAAGCTTAGAGAAAACAATTGATTTATAAAGCTGTAATATATATATATATATATATATATATATATATATATATATATATATATATATATATATATATATATGAAAATATAAACTTTTAAATTTTTAAATTTTAAAATGTTCACTAAGCAAACAGAATTAATATCAGGATTAATCTTATTATATAAAATGTTATGTATCAAGAAATTATAAATATAGAGCAAAATTATAGCAAATCATATCAATCCAGTTCCAAGATATTCCAGAGGCACAGCTATTCCTATATCTATTGAGTTTAAGTTGGAGTAAATACTTTTGATATGAAAATTATAGCAAATCATATCAATCCAGTTCCAAGATATTCCAAAGATATTCCATTTTTGATTGATCATTACCTTAATGTACAAAACAATATTAGTAATAGTAATAGTAGCTAATCAATATCACCCCATTTTAATCTTTTTGCTGACTCTGATTATAGGAAAGAACTAGCTAGGATAAGAACAACTAGGATTATATATCAACAAATAGTTAATTAGTAATTGAACAATTTTTTATATTAACTTTTTTTAGAAAAGTAATTTTACCCACATGCGCTATGATTGTTATAAACAATAGTTTGACCAATGATGAACTAGAAAAATACTGCGGTAAATATCGATATGTCGGTTACTAAACCCGTATATTAAATTGTTATTAGTATATTATATATTATATTATTGTTACATTTATATATATATATATATATATATATATATATATATATATTTAATTAAAGCCCTTTCATGTATTTTGACCAGATGATATAGTATTCAGGTATTCAGTGTATAAAGATGTTAATTTTTGAGCGCTAAAGTTTTCATTTTCGACATTCTCTACATTTGTTGTTTCCGAATAGTTTACGAGGCTTCTATTAACTTTCTTTCTTTTTGTTTATAAAACCGAAAAATTCTCTGTATAATTCCAAATGATAATGCATTTATAGATATATTAAAAATAAAAAAAGTAATATTTGATACTTCCGGAAAAAATGGAGACAAAATTACGGGTTCGTATTAATAACTTATGTCGAACTTATTAATGGAAGATTTGGAGAAGGTGCTATAAAAATACGGTAAAGTTTTATCACGGTTGTTATTGTTAGCCCTACGGATAAAATATCAGTTAATGTTCGGTCGGGTATATAGAAATAAAATGAAATAAGTGTCACCGTAAATATAATAGGCAATAAAACGGGTTATACATGTTATGTTGAGAAAAATACACTTAATAATAAGGTAGGAGAACTAATTTAAATCTTAAGTGTTTTGTCAAAAAGTTTGCAATTTTTGTTCATTGTTTTTATAATAATAATTCATTATTTTGTTATACTATCAGTGTTTCTAATGTTAAAATATTATTGAATAGGCATTCTATATAATAAAGCCATCATAATATATTGAATGTATTCTAAATTTTTGGGTCTCCACCCACATTTCCACACGATAATGAATTAAGCCTGTTGATCTCTAATGCTTAAGTCTAGTTTATTTTTATCTTCTTGTCTATAGACAAACATAAACAATTAGATTAAATTAGTAACATCTTTGTGGGGGGGCCGTCAGCAGCAAAAGATCTAGCAAGATCATAGCCAGCACTACCGCTTGAGCTTTGGAGAAGAGACAAGAGGAAACTATATACAGTAGACAAGATTAAATGTTTTAGTTGAATTGTATCTTTTAAATATATGATATGTATAGATATAGGATATCTCTTAGGAAAATGTATATATTAAATTTGGAATAATGGATTAATGTGATGTATTGGGGGGAAAATACGCGAGTAACATGCTCATTTTGTAGACAAATACATTTTTTGTATTGAAGCAAGCTTTAGTAATAATGATTCGTATGCTGCTGCTCTTCGGTTGTATTATTGGCTGTTGCTGTATTATTCGCTAAACAAGTGGATATAGGAGTTTTATGAAATGGCTTCTGGACTCAATGAACTACCGTAATAAGTATTTTAGGATGATGATGAACAAAACAATGGCTTTCTATTCAATGAATTTAAGTTGTAAACATGTTTCAATTAACATATGTTTTAAGAATAGCAAATCTAATTTTCCGCGATGAAGCACATTTTTATTTATTGTGTGAGCAATATTTAGGTTATTAGTATTTATGTTTTCAATATTTATATTATCAGTAGTATATTATAAATACTATATTCATATTATACTATCAATATTTATTATCAATAAAATTGTTACTGTAGATGCCTACAGATGTTAGTTGAATAAATTACAGGACGTACTATTGCTAAAAGATCAGCAATATCGCAACAGAGGCAAAGTCATCCTGTAACATGACTAAACTCGTTACAAAATTCGTGAGGGTTGCAGCTTGAATATAGCTCTCGCCCACTTAGAGTGTCACATAGACCTAGCAAAAGTTAATATCGATGCAGTATGGATGGATTTTAGGTATCTTTAAAACAAAATATGGGTAATAATAATTGATAGTCGATATATTTAGAGTGAATTGAATATTGAAATATTTGTAAATTAGTCCGTCGAGCTGGATAGTTTTTTAAGAAAATATATATTTAAAAAAAAACAACACTTTTTGAGTATTGGTGCCTGGCATTTGTAGTAGGAAAGATAACACTCGGTTTGGTTTCATCGTGGATTGGAAACAAGTATAAGCAACAAGTTTGGTCACTGGAAGCAGTTAAAAAGACATTGGTTCCCGAAGTATTTAAAATTATGTGGTAATTAATTCATTGGGATTTGATTTATTAAAAATTTCATGGAAACTTATGGTGTTAATTGATCATTGATATTATATGAAAGTTAATTAGCTTCAGAAGCTGACTAACTCAAGAACTGGAACTTGGAAAAACACTTGGAGGCAGTTGACTACTTGGATGATGGCTAGCTGAATATATATTTGAAATTCATACTTGAATTTGGAGCAATTAACTTGTGTGAACTTTTATTTGAAGATTGTGAAGATTTGGATGCTAGATGACTAACTATATTGTAAGTAATATATTTTTAATTTGATTTTTTTATATCTTTAGAACAAGATATGCATAATATTTAATTACTGAATAACGTCCCTAAGGATTTAAGAGAATAGTTGAAAGATTTGGGAACAGAAATTGTGGGTTAAAAGCACCAATAAATTGGATTATGGTTTCATTGCCACGTGGCTTTGAAATGCTGAAGTATTGAAAATAGATGATTCGATCACTGTCAAACCAACTTCGTTCTTTTGGCACGGTTTCCTCAAGTTGTCATAGATACAGAAATATTTTTTGATTAATATATATTGCATACATTTTTCTCATTGTATGTATTTTTCGTACAAGTATTTCAGAATAAATTGCTGAGAGGTATTGTGGATGCAACCAGATACTAGAAGAACAGTTAGTAACACCAAGACCTTAGGCTTACACATAATATATATGAAATTAAGAGATTCGCAACAAAATAAGAAGAAAGACTCCACTTCCATATAAATACCGAAATTCTAAATCTTGAACAACATTAAAGTGAAACGCAGACTCAAGAGAACAAAATCGTGTGATCTTATGTAGTTGTGCAGTGAACCAAATAGTAAAACTACTGAAAAATTTTACTAGCATTTATTTTATTTTATTAGAGAGTATGTGCTTTCAATGGGTCTTCGTAGATAATAATTTTTAAAGTTACTCTGCAGACATATACTATGTCTTCTTTTAAGTTGCTGTAGATAAGAATTGTAAGTCGGCAACGAGAGTAATAATTAATGTATTATTTTTTAAAATGTCTTTTAATATTGGAAAGTTAATCAGAGTATATTTAGCAAAGTACCTAACAGAATTAAAAAAAATAATTAATAGAATTTCAATTATTTGTTAAAATATTGATTTTCTGTAACACTTTCTTGTAAAACATGAAACATGGAGATCTTGTTTCGAAGGAAGAACGTTCGTTATAGTTTTCGAAGTTATTAATATTTGAATTATTAGTATTATATTTATATTTTGTCATCATTATTTATTATCAACAAAATCGTTATTGCGGATGTCTAGAGATGTCATTTGAACAAATTAAACGATGTATTTGTGCTAAAAAGATCGGCAGTATTGCAACAGAGGCAAATCCATGTTCTTACATGACAACGCTCGTTGCAAAAGTGGTGAAGGATATATTGTGCAACTCGAATGGAAAGCTCTAACGTACTAGAGTATCGCTTAGACATAATATAGCAATAATTCGAATCTATGCAGTATTTATTGTATTATTTATTGCAGTAAGTAATACAAGTTTGATCCGATTTTTCATATTTTTAAAACAATATATATATAATAATTGATAATCGTTGTATTTAGAGTCAATTTATTAATGTATTTATTATATAATGGAAAATATTATATATAAAATGCAAAACAGCCAAGACGTTGGGAGTATTGGTGTCCGACGTTTTGTGGTTCCAAAGGAAAAATATGGTTTGTTATCATCGTGAACTAGAAACATATATAAGCAACAAGTTTGATTACTGTATGTAACGGAAAAAGCATTTTGAGGATTTTATAATTGTAAATTAATTACTCATTAGGAGTGAATTATTTAAAAAGTTTCATGGAAACTTATGGTGTTAATTGATCTACACTATTATATGTGTTAATTGGTGTGGGTTAATTGAAAAATTGGAATTTAAAAACACTCTTGAAGGTACATAGCACCACTTGCATGGTACATAGCTGAAGATATATTTGAAATTGGAGCTTGGAATTGGAGCACTTAACATCTGATGATTTTAGATTTGGATGATAGATTACTGAATTGTAAGTAATAAACATGACTTTTTGGTATTTTTACTACAAAATATAATAATATTTTTATAACAACATTAATTCATAAATAAAGTCCATAAAGGGAATGCGAAAATAGATCGATAATTCGATTGTTAATAAGCCAACATCATTCTTACGACACGGTATCGTTAATTTGCCATTAAGATGGAAAAATGTAGAAAATAACTGAATTTTTTTTTCTGATATATATTATATTCTAATATATATTATATTCTAATATATATTATATTCTAATATATATTATATTCTAATATATATTAGTTTTTCTCAATAAATGCCTTTTTATAAAAATACTTCAGTATACATTTCTGAGACGTATTGTGAATGCACTCAGATACTATAGGAATAGTTACTTATACCGAGACCTTCGGATTTCAACAGTTAAAGGTAATTAAGAGACTCGCAAGAAGACATGAGGAAAGACTGGACTCCCACTTAAGTACCGAAGTGCTACAACTCTTGGAGGACATAGGACTAGGAAGTAGATTCAAGAGAATCAAACCGTGTTATTGTGTAGTTTTCTAGTGTAATACTGAAATACTGAAAAGACTGTAGAAAATACTGAAAAGTGCTAAGTAAGGTCTAATGGGTCTTCCTAGATAACTACCTAGTTTTAAGTTACTGTAGAGATTAGTGGTAATGGTAAGTAATAATATATTAATGCAATTTTCTAAAGAGAGTTTTCAAATTAATTAGACAACATGTAAAGACCTAATAAATTGAAGCAATCATTAATAGAATTCATTAAAATATTGATTTCCTAGAAAACATGAAACATGTTGTAAGGTCATGCTATCGTTATCTAAGAAATATTTTTGAAATATAAGCATGATTCTCTGTGTTTGTAATCCAGTCCGTACGAGCCCGGATTGGTTCTCGATCCAAGTGAAACGGGAAGAGGGAGAATCATGAAAACCTCGCCGCCATTAATCATACTTTTAGACGAAACTTCGTCCAATTTTCAGACAAATATCAAAACGCTGCGCCGCCTCCGCTACCGTGCCGTATATGTGTCGGTTTATGAACCTAATTATTGTCGGTGGGACTATTTGTCAACCGACTTGAGCCAATTTTCTTGTCGTCCACACTTTTATTTAAATGAAAATTTGTTTACTGGAAAGTGAATAGGGCCGCGAACGAAGGAAAAACGTTCTTTATTGCTTTCGAAGAAAAAAATGGAAAACGTTTCTCTTATTTGAGAGAAGAAGCGGTGTCTCCTTAATGGCCTCTGACTGGTAGTGGTGTCTCATGAATAATGAATTGTTGTTCTAAATATAGTTGGTGTATTGCGTATTTACATAGAAAAATACCACTCAACTAAACAGCTTCGTTGAGCTCGCATAACAGAGCGGCAGTCCCATTAGGAATCAATATTTGATTCAGTAATATTATCGTAAATTATTTGTATCATTTACAAGTAATGTAATTCTTTTACAGTATAGTTTACAATTTTTTAAATCAATATAACAAGCGAAATTTTATAAAACCAAATGATTTTGCCATCACTTCATTTTCTTTTGGTTTAAATAATTTTCTATTGTTTAATTATTATTATACAGATAAAGTGAATTGGCAAAATTAATACTTACTTGTTTATTTAAAGTATGTTATTTATATAATACTTAGAATATTTTTTGGAATTAATGTTATCTTTACATTGTTTTTACAAATTGATTCTTGTTATGGTTTTACATTAGAAGTTAATATGTTGCGAAATTATGTGTAATGTATGTACCTAATTTTTTTTCTTTGAAGAAGTTTTATTACTGTAAAATAAAACTGTAGTATTAACCTTTAAAGGCAAACTTAAGCTTACAAAAAGACTTTATTTCCAATTATATTTTATTATAATTAACTTTTATTAATGTATTAAGATTCCCTCTCATTTAAACAGTTTCGCTGGACTCGAATAAAACATCAGAAGTATCATTAGGAATCTATATATGATTCCGTAATAGTATCTTCATATCATTTACAAATAAAGAATTCAAGATAAATATAAACAAAGATTAGTTCTTTTACTATATAGTTTACAATTTTCAAGACAATATATCAAGCTAAAATTTGTAGAACGAAATTATTTTCCTAACACCTGATTATAATTAATTTATTATTTAATTATTTCATTTATTAATTAGTATCTGTATTGGTCACACCCTCAGTAATCTTATTTCATATTTGAAGGGCAAATTTTGGATAATTTCGTAGATCCATTTTAGTTCGATATCATCGTGAATATTTTCATTGGTCAAACATTCGTAATTAATCAAAGAATTTTGTTCAGCCAGTACTGGTTTACTAGTCAGTTTGAAATTTTTGTGGAAAATGTGAAAATCCAAATTATCTTTATATCTTATTTTATGAACCCATCTCGTATCTTAGGTCAAGTTGGGAGTATATTCCAGTATAGCTGTTGTAGTTGATTAATCGTTATAGTTTGATTATGAGTCTGATCTGCTCTGCGTTTTTTCTAACTTGATGCTTCCAATTCTACCTACCATCAGTATAGTTCCTGAGGTATTTCTTTGATTCTGCTTTAGGAACTAGTTTCTCCATTGTAGTTTTAATGCCATTAACACGACTCCATCGACTGAAAGTAATTTCGTAGAAACAATTTGCTTATCTAGTGGATTGATCCCAAAAACCATGCCCGGTCAAATACGTGAGACGTGCAGGAATATTGCAGGATAATATTTCCATTCTTCAATAAATTCTATTACTCTATGCATTAAGTCGATAGTTGAGTGGCGATTTCGAAATCTAAAGCGGAAATCTGTTTTTTTGTTAATGGTTTAAAACGTCTTAATAGTAGTTTCTGGATATCGCAGGCAGCAGCAAGATAGGCTTGTGAGATTCGACTACTTCTGCAGGTTTGTAAGATTTTTTAAGAATAATTATTTGTACTATCTAAAACATCCTGAAACACGCTTCAATCTCAAATAGCTATTGAATATGTTATGTATATCCATGTACATTGTATAATACTTTTTTTCGTTGCGTTTTTTAAATCGTGGCAGATCAGTTGAAATATCATCAATTCCAAAAACCGTTTTAGTAATGAAGTTGTTGTTAATTTTCGTGGCAACTTCTATTGGAGAAACCAGTAAGTGTTCTAGGTGTTCAGGTGTTGTATTTAAGTTCCTTAATATTTTGATTCGTCTGATTAATAATTCTATTAAACATTCTTATTTCTCTTGATATATACCTAATTTCGAAGAGCTAAATTACTTCATATTCTAATATCTCTCTTATTGTGGAGGTAGCTTTTCTGCATCTGACTGAATCTCTTTTAATAGATTTCCAGTTGCTTGTTCAAAATGATCTGTAGATTGGAGTCTTACGGGAAAGATATACTTGAATTACCTTTTTAAAAGTTTAACGACAATAAGCCTTTGATATCCTTTTGATCATTTTTATTAAGAGTATTTGTTGATAATAGTCATGTTCCTACTTATGTCAAACTTTCTAGTTTATATACCCGTATAAAATGTAGCCAATAACAACTTTTATATAGCACTTTAATAGTAACAAGGTAGCAAAATAACGATAATACCGGCCTTCTTGACGGTATATATTACGAGAACAAAATTAAATTTCCGCCGAAACAATTTCATCCAGTTTCATAACGTGCCGCGCAAAAATATTTCTGCCCACTCTCATTACGTATAATGCGGCAATAACTCTTTCGCAAAAGCGACTATAAAGCAAGTGCATTTTTCTCACGAACTATTTTCTTGCAGCAGATAAATCTCTGCGGCGTAACGCATCCGATACAATGCAGCAGCGGCATATTTTTTTTTCTTCTCTTTCGTTGTTTCGCACCAGTGCGCTTCAGGTTATTTTTCTACATTCTGTTCTGTTTTTAAATAAAATTGAAATATATTTCAATGTTGAACAATCAGCGTCTGTAGTGAATAAATAAGAAAAATTGCAAAGTAGAATTATGTTTCCTATTTAGTTGAAATAGATACATATAGTCTATTCAAAACAGTAGTAAACATCAATATATGGCTATTGAAAGTTGTAATTGCGTTTTGCAGTCAGACAATATTTCCTTCTAATTTTATTTCATTTAAAAAGACATAGAATGCTGTTTGAAATAGAAACAAATGGAATGAAATGGAAATTTGATGGAAAAAGATAAACGTTGAAATATCTATGGATTAGGTTTTGTTAGACATAACATTTATTAATAATTCATTGCAGATATATAGTTCTTCATGCTGGAAACAGAATTGTTACTGGTGTAGAATTAGTGTATTACTACTGTGACAGTCCAAGTCCAAGGGTGACTACTATGAAGAAATGAACCATAACTTGTTTTTGAACCATTAGATGTTGTTATGGACAATTTACCATGTACACTGTTGCAGAATATCCCAACAAGTGCATCAACAAAGGCAGCAATTAAGGAATGACTTAAAGTACATAAAGTAGGGTTTGAAGAAACTATATTAAAGAATGAACTAAAATTGTTACTGGGTCAATATAAATGAAATGTTTAATTGCACTACTTTTTTATAAATAAGCCTGAGAACAGATATATGGTAGATCCGATTCAGTAACCTTATGGTCAGAGAATTACGTCTTCCTTCCGGTCACTGCATATTTAATCCATTTGATATGAGACATTGCAATAAATTATTACATCGTGAAGGATATTCAAATCAGAACTGTCTAGATTTATGAAAAGAAGCATTGTCGACAATAACACGTTCGCTTTGGATGAGCTCGATTAGATACTGAAAGATATTGAAGAAGAAATTGACAAATGGTGGAATCATGATCAAATTTTTGATAGATTGGAAATAAACAGTTTAGTTATTTATTTGAGTAGTGATTATGAAAGTGACTGTGATTGAATAAAACTTTATGGATGTTGGTTTATGATACAATGCTAAAAATTAACAAGACAGGGTGATAAAAGAGAAAAAAAAAAACTAAAGGTCTGTATACACTGTATACTGCCGAAAAAATACACTTTAAGGGCAGAAAATTGTATTATACAGTATGAAAGCTTTATGTGCATATGTGTTATTATTCTGAATACACATGAACGTTTGTTTAAGAGAAAATAGTTATAAGAGAAATAATTTTGCAGATATTATTTTCTAGATGTGACAAATTAGCACTCTTTTAACCATTTGTTAGAAATAAGCTGTCTATCTGGTCCGAAAACACACCTTCCTTCACATTTGCTTCTGAGCAGCTTGGACACAAATTATGTATTTGAAGCAATATTCATCTTTGGGATGTGATTTTACAAATTGGTGCATCAATCCCAATTTTATGTGCAGCATTATGTAGTAAAAGAACTTTATATGGAGGTTCAATGTTCAATGTCTTGAATATTCATCTTTAAGCTACTTGGTCGGCCAACTCCTTTTAGTCCAGCGATTTGCACGGTCACTGATATCTCAAAGATACAAAAAGCAAGTGAATTTGGTAAACCCAGCTTGTTGTCCGAGCAAAATGTCCAAAATTCTGACATCGTCGCATACCTGCCCATTTTAACCCTTTATCTTGCGAATAATTAGTTCAGAGTTTATTTCAGGTGTATAGAATGACTTAAAGTGGAAGAATTAAAACGGTCGTTGTGTAACTACTTTCAGGTTTCTTTTTGATGAATCTATGAAAAGGCGCCATTGTGATGTGTTTATTGGAGTATGTATCTTACTGACGTCAAAGTACATATAAATTAGTTTAGAATACCCTAACAGCTTTTTGTTGCATACGTGTGTAATTGGTAAATTATTAAGGCTAGGACTCTTAGATGCCATTTTATTGAATATGTATATGATAATGGTTAAATGATTTTAATATATTTATGCTTTTTTTAAATAATCCAAGTCACTTCTTCCTAGTACATTTAAATATTTAATTTTTCTGTATGTTGAAACAGTATTTATTCTAGTTATTGAAATAAGCAAGTGGTGCATGTAAATGGTTAACTCAATATATTATGTAATATCGCTACAGTTGGCGGGCTGCCAATCGTGGTCCATACGTTTGTCGGAGTTTATTGCTGTATCTTTGCTCACTTTTCATTCGGCGGACATTACCAAACCACTGTAATCAGCGTTACTGAATTTGTTCCTCAGTTGTGCACTGATTGTCAAATTTTAAACGAATGTCTTCACTTTTAATACGATTTCGGGGAGAAACATGCAGAATTTCTTTTAGACATCGCATTTAAAAACCCCAAGCTCACAGGCATCGGGTTGTAACAGTGCCCAAGTCTCGCTGCCATATGGAAGGACAAGCATTGTGCATCAGCGAGACGAACTTTAGTCTTGATTCACGTACGCATTATCTTAAAGGAGTAAAATCTCCTGTAGCCTGGCCTTAACTTATAACTTCAGCGATGAATGCCATTTTCTTGTTCTATATTATATATTACGAATATTTGAGGTCCTGTCTTCATTAATTCTGAAGCCATATATCTCTACAGTAATAACTATATCAAGAAGCCTCAACATCCATATCAGCGAATATTGAGCTGTTATCAGGGGAACATCAGATCGGTCACGGAATTTGTAGCATTATATTGAACAGGATGTATGTTGCAAATGCATGTGTTATTCATATTCTGATACTGATGATTCCTGGTTTAACATTTGGCACATGTTAAGCCACTGTGAACGACTATTCACAATACCTGATTGTTAGACTCGCTTTTATTGTATTTTAGGCTACAGCTAGGGTTAAAAAGAAATACAATTGAAAAAACGCATATAATAATTTTAAAATATCAACCAAATTTATTTTACGCAAGGGTTACCAAATACAATGCCTAACGTGCACACCACTTTCTGAAAATGCTTTAGTTGAGATTATGACAACGTTAATAAGACAATTAATAGGCTTAAGTAAAGTATTTATTTCATAAATGTGTGTCTTGTTGAAATATTTGGTACATACAAAACAACTGCGAGCAACTTTTTATAATAGTCAATTTCTCCTTGTTAGTACTGTACATAAAAAAAATATAACTATTAAAGGACTTTAAATGGATTTTAGGTTACACTCAGGTTAACTCAATAGAGCAATAGTTCTTTATAATACGAATGAAATATATTTTACTCACTGAGAAACAAATACTGCACCTATTGAGCACCTTTTCATTTAAAAAGTTTCTGTAAAAATATTGATAAGGGTAAATAAGATGTTTATTAAGTAAAATGTTTATTGAAAAAAATGTGTTGCTATCCAAGGAAAAGTCGACGTACAGCAAATCAAATAAAGAATCCGCGAGAGCCCCAGAAAATAAATTAATCCGCTTACTCCTCGAGTAATTGTTTAATTAGAAAAAAGTAATTAAATACGAATAGCACCCCTGGCTACGGCTACCCGCCTTAAAATTCCGTAAAATGTCAGCGTTTAATATTACCACAACATAAAACAAAACGCCAAGCAGCGGCTTAACTAGGAAACTATGGCGGTGAAAAATAAAACCGACGCCGTAAAATGAATTAAGCCATGGTGCCGGTTTAAAATTGTGGATGGATTCATGAGGAGGCAAACGAACCTCCCGACGTGTTTTCTAGAAATACTGTATTAAATTGAGCGACTTGAATTATTTTCTTACAAATAAGGAAATAAATTGGAGGAATACAAAGTAGCTAATATGAAAGAAGGAGCCTAATTCTTAAAACGTATTGTATATAAAATAACAATACATATTTTCAGCAGAATATTGATTATTTAATTATAGTATACGTATAGAAAGTGAATAAATATTAAGGAGTTTTCTTTTGTTGTAAATTAAAGGATTTAATGTTAAAATACGAACATTATTATTTTTTGATGTGCTGTACCTGAATTTATGGAAACCACTTAATTTTCCTATTTTTGTATATTATTTAAACCTCTTTTATTATGTAATTATTTTGAAGAATACATCCATATCATTGAATTGGCAAGTTAGGTCTTCTCCAAATCCTTTCGATCAGCTTTTCTATCTTTCTTGGGATTTTTAGTATTTTTTTCTTTTTGTAGTGCAGTAGAACCTTGGTAGTTTTGCAGTTTGAACTGAAGCGTTTCGAAAACGTTTTTCTGTCCGTTTCTAATTTTTTTGAATACTAGCGGGTACCTATTTATTTTTTATCTTTTCTATAACAATTCGTCATTTATGTTTAGCAGCTAAGGTTTTTAGATCTTAATAAATGATTATTTCATGATATTCTATTAGCTCCTGGTAGTGCATTTTTGGTGGTGCTAAAAATGTAGCTTGTCGATCTTTAGTTTCCGTTGTCATATAGATGACTTTCTGGACCTAGTACATGATTTTGTCAATTTGGACTGTCATCATAGATTATTTTTTCGTAGTAAGTAACCACCGACAATTATTTAATTTAAAGAAGGCGTGGCAATGAAATTGATAGAAGTTGATATTTATATATATTGATAATTGATAGTTACGTCATAGTAACTAACATGTATAACGTTAATTTGTTTCTAATATTTATTTGAGAGTATTGTGCAGCTTTATTTTTTTAAAATAGTTTTTATATTATCTATATCGTATTGATCTATTTAATATCTTATGTCATTAAAGGTTACACAATATTTACAAATCTATTATCTCCTTTCTTTTATTTTACAAAATTAGTGCGGTACTGAATACTTACATATCCGGCTCACTTATGACATTGTTGAAAAGTAAACAAATTACATTCGGACGTACATATTGGAAT
Source organism: Rhynchophorus ferrugineus (assembly GCF_030347505.1). Classification (NCBI taxonomy): domain Eukaryota; kingdom Metazoa; phylum Arthropoda; class Insecta; order Coleoptera; family Curculionidae; genus Rhynchophorus; species Rhynchophorus ferrugineus. The sequence goes on from NW_027472582.1 coordinate 56,766,215, forward strand.
GAACTTTTTATCGACTAGTTCGAAGGTATTTTTTATTTATTTGTACAATATAGACCCATCAACCTCCAGGTCTATTTAGGGTCTATTTACAGATATATAACATATATCATATTTATATTAGTTAAAGTATATATGTTATTAAAAGTATGGAATGCAAAGAACATTATAAATACATGTCGGGTACAAAGTATAAGTCTAGAGATACACATTGCAAGATAACAAGCAAAATATTAGAAAGTTCATCGGCTTGTCCAGGTTCTCCAGCCTAAGACACTGATCCATCGTCTCTCCCTGGTTGACCAACCGTCTCTTCGAGTTGTATCTTCGACATTTAGTTAGTATGTGTTTGATAGACAGGAAGGAACCACATTCGATGCACAGTGGACTTCTTCTCTTAAAGCTAGAATAAGTTTATGTTGCGTCTGCTCATGTTGGTGGTGTTAAGGCCCTGATAATACTTTTTTTCACCTCCCAAAGCTTGTTGTTAATAGATTGTTATAATTGAAAATAGGTTTCAGTATCAGATATTTACATATATTATAATTGTAACAAATTATTACTGACGCTACTTATTAAATATTTATATGCTTTATATATTAATGAATATTTTGATATTTTACCAATGCATATTCCAAAATTTGATGCATTTAGAGCAGTTCGTATCATTGTATATTGTTATTTTACTATCCATATATTCAAGACATCGCCAGTATGCATGAAAGCTACTATGTCGAGGCCCCTCTCTTACATCGCCATCATTCATCAATGCGTCGAATGCAGCCCGTCAGCTGTAGCTTGAATTAAAATGAGATTTTCGTACTAGAATGCTGGACACGATTAAATCTGATACTATAGGCTACTGGATATGGATATTCTGGCGTCGTAAAGGATAGCCCTATGTTCGTATTTAAATTTGGTAATTAAATTTGAGTTAGTGGATTGTAACACAACGTTGTGCGGTTTAATTTAATAAGATATAATAGATAATTTAATAAGATTGTAGCGACTTTGAGGCATGTCGAATTTTACATAGTGGAATAACGGTCTACAAAAGACCCAGAAATATAATCCCTGATGTTAAACACGGGCGGGGTGTCAGCAGCGACAACTAGAACACGATAACAAATAGCTGGCATTTGGTATTTGCAAAAGGTATTTCCAATCATTCAGTACCCGATAATCGTTTGGTTCAGACGGGCCACCATCGACTGCCCAAGCCTCGTTACCAAGTAACAACGCTGCCATCCGTTTTATCTATTTTGTATTTTCTACATTTTTTATATTGCCAATAAATAACGGTCACATAATGTAAACATCACTGTTTCATTTCCTTTTTCCTCCAGTCACCGAGCCATATAACTTACCCCAAAAGATAATTAATCAGATCCGAATTAAGTTGTGTCAATATGTTGTATTTATGGAATAATATGTCTTATGTTCCATTACATTAGTATATTTTTGTACTATTATATTTTATTTGATTTGGATATGGTAAATGATAATATATATCAAGTTAGGGTGTATTTAGGCCATTGTATTCATCGAAGTTTTAGTTATTAGATGTAATAAGACTGAAATTGTTTGTTAGTATATGTATTCTGGAAGTAATCTGGCTAATTGTGGTGATAAACCCTAAATAAATAGGTGCTCATCATATATTTCAACAGGTCCTTGGTTAAACTAATGTTATATTCAAAAAAGAAGAATCCAAAAATGGACAAAATGGACAAAATAGTTCTAAGGTGATCTGAGCTTTCCACAATAATAACAATTATGTTTTACAATAATAACTATTTTCAATATTATATAATATTGTGGTAAGAATAGGCTATAAATATTATTGTATACGAGGATAAGGTGAAACGTTCCCGTATTGCACTATTTTCAGTTTTTTTTAAATATTTTAAAGTCTTCTGTTTACCAACGAAGGTTTATCTGGACTGAACCTACAGTTTAACGTGGGCTAGGAACCGTAATACTCGGCATTAAGCCTGACGACTGGCCAGTGACCAACTCGGAGTTTATCCCAAAAGACATCCGGTCTTACCCAGCCTGGTTTCTGGCGTGATCACTTTGACCACTACTGACAAAATAGTTTATTCATACATAAGCTCTCTTGATTTCAACCCTCTTGATCTGGCGTTTCTTCAACATCAATATTCTTTCCATATTAGATGTAATAAGACTGAAATTGTTTGTTAGTATATGTATTCTGGAAGTAATCTGGCTAATTGTGGTGATAAACCCTAAATAAATAGGTGCTTTTCATATATTTCAACAGGTCCTTGGTTAAACTAATGTTATATTCAAAAAAGAAGAATCCAAAAATGGACAAAAGAGATGGAATTAATCTTTTCTTGTGAAATTTTTTACGTTTATTTTGTGTCATGAGATCCCAAAATATGTTTTAAAATTGTAAGATAAATTTTACGAAATGTAACAATAATGTATTTAGTAATAATTAGAAATCGATAAAATTCATTACTTGGTTAAGCATTTTTTAATTAGAAACCAAAATTGAAATATAGACTAAGGCTTCCAGGACCAATCTAGGAAAGGGGCTCCATGTAAATATAATAAACCAACTCTAACCTATAACTTATTGCGGCTGTTTAATTAATTGAAGTCCTTCGGTTATATATGCATTTAGGGTAAGTACGTATAATTGATAAATCCATAAGTACGTAATAATAAACTTATGTAGTAAAATAATAACTTAGTTAATATTGTTTTAGATTTTGAATTACTTATTAATAACAAAATTTGTTGTAGTTCATCGTAAGGTAATATAAATCTCTTCAAACGAATTTAAAATTCCCATTACCATTAAAGAAAAGCACAACCATGAAAATGTTTTATGATGGTTATTGAGCGTAATTCCTGGGAAGTTGTTATTATGTATATTTGCCTATCAAATTACGCTTAAAACGCAATATATTTTACCGCCTGCTGAAACTTTGTTTCAGCTCAAAAGCTTTCCATAGAAACTTAATTAAACTAGTTTTAAATTAATAATAAGCGGCACTCTTAATTTAAAAAATCCATAACTTTCAGTGCTCCTTATTTCGACATTAACAATTTTATAAATGAAATTGCAGGCAACTTCGCTTAATCATCATTAAAATCAGATTTAATGGCCTCGAGAATAATTTCGATGCACTGATAGGATAACTCGTCCGAACTCAGTTTACATACTTTCGACATTGTATGGAATTTAATTGTAATTCAAAAAGCATTTTGATTTGTAGGTTTAATACCGTAATTAAAAATAGTTCTAAGGTGATCTGAGCTTTCCACAATAATAACAATAATGTTTTACAATAATAACTATTTTTAATATTATATAATATTGCGGTAAGAATAGACTATAAATATTATTGTATGCGAGGGTAAGGTGAAACGTTTTCGTACTACGCTATTTTCAGTTTTTTTTTAAATATTTTAAAGTCTTCTGTTTACCAACGAAGGTTTATCTGGACTGAACCTACAGTTTAACGTGGGCTAGGAACCGTAATACTCGGCATTAAGCCTGACGACTGGCCAGTGACCAACTCAGAGATTATCCCAAAAGACATCCGGTCTTACCCAGCCTGGTTACTGGCGTGATCACATTGACCACTACTGCCAGAATAGTTTATTTATACATAAGCTCTCTTGATTTCAACACTCTTGATCTGGCGTTTCTTCAACATCAATATTCTTTCCAGGAAGTGAGAATCTTTATTGGATGCGAAGGACAAGCCACAAGTGTACCAAATCAGGATAATGGGGAATTGGATGGCCAAGCAAATCATACTAAAACCCTTCAGTTTTCTTGGTGAAAGATTATTTTTTCTTCTTCAAGTTAGGTAAGCTTTGGCATCCAGCTGGTCAAGAAGGCTGTAGTAGTATTCGCCTGTAATTGTTCTACCTTGATTAATGTAATTAATAAACAAAATCGCTTTCGCATCTGCAAGAGTACTTTCTTTAACGTTGAACTATTAGTGCTCAACGACTATTTCGATAACTATTATATTTTTGGTGTATAGTGATCTCATGTCTTATTCATGGCGATAAAACATCGTACAAAATTTGTCGAATTTTTTTTTAATCTACTGCGAAATATTTCTTCTGATCGGCACTCCTTGTACAAGGTCTTGCGAGGAAATAGCGGATATCTCATTTACCTTCACTCGCGAATCGCTCAAAACGATATCATGTTCTTTTTTTATACTTTAGCAGTTGATATGAAAAGATCAGGGTCATTATAAACTTTTGCCAACTTCGAATATATTTCCTTAAGGGTTAATCTATATAAAATAAGAAATTTTGCCGATGAGAATGCCATCTCTGTATCAGACCGAGAACATTAAAATTAAATGCAGAATGTAACTACGAAATAAAGTTAAATTATTTGAAAAAGGCATTCTTCTTCTTATAGAAAGTATGTTTATTTTCAGGCATTAGATTCAGTTGTTTACATTTTTCTGATGTATATATGTTTTATAGATTCCTGTTTGTAGATTGCCTATGATGGAGTACTTCTTGCAATTAACGTGTTTTTCGCATTGATGACTGCTTACTTTTCTTGTATAGAGCAGAGCCAAGAGTCATCTAGCGGTGGCCAATCTACATAAGGTCGTGTAGATGGTCGTACATAAGGTCGTTCATGATGCTACCATCAATATTAAAACGCAGCTGTGTTATATTTTCATTTGGACAGTACAGTCTTTAGTATATAAGGTTTGGTGATTGCTTGAGAAACCAAGAGATTTTTAATTGTGTTTACTTAAATAAAAACTTGTTTAGATACTTACAGCGATATGAAATTTACAAAAAGCTTTTAATAAAGATAAAATAATAAAGCAAATAATTTCTATTTTAAACCACCCTTAAGGCGAATATATAAATGCCTTTGTATTTATGAATTCGCATTGAAAAATTAAGACAGATACTAAAATGGTATGTCTTTTCTAACAAAATATTTTACTCTGTGGAATATGTAGCCATAGAAAAATTACAAATCATGCAGGTCAAGGAAGATATTAAACATTAACGTAATATCGAAATTCACAAATATCGATATCACAAATTATTTGCCTGCAGAGAGTAGTGTTCAGCTTTAAGAACCAATCTAGGATAATTAGAGTTTAATGAAAATGACAACGATGAATTGCTTGTGTCTACTCTATTCAGATATATCGCCTTTTTATGTTATAGGTTTAAATAATCGTTAATTACAGTTTTAAATATACTTACGAACTAGTATTTTAACTTAGGGTCTTTGAAGATCATCTAAAATATTGTTTCGGTTCGAGTTGCCGATCCGCTGCAGTTACCAACAACTATTGGTAACCATTAACTATTGGACTAGTTTAGAATTGTATTGAAATTAGATATTGCTATAAAACTTTGAAATAAATTAAAGAACATAATAAAGTAGCGAAAACGATAAGATCAAGCTTTACTATAAGAGTCAGAATTACCGATCCAGTACTGGGTATCAATAGCTTATCTGTTTAGATTCAGTCTGAAACTCGGAAACGGTATGAGTACGTGTAGTTGTGAGATGGGGAATTGTGATCATATCATTTGGGAGTGGCAGTTTAACTTCCGAAACCAATGAAGCTATGTTTTTACCTTGACTCAGGGTTAATAAGGGGTGAAAATCAATCAATTTCGAATCTACACAAATTATAAAGTGCCGGCTTGGTAGCCGCAGTGGTTACGGAGGGAGGATGATCCTCCTACCGCGATAGGCGGCGATTGGAATCCTACAGGTCTTGGATGTAATTTATCTTTGTGATTGTAATATTGCAAAATTGTAAATATTTTTAGGCAACAGTGTAAATTCCGACAAGAAATAGCCATATCGGTTACGCTAGTAACTAGAGGTAGATATCTTCCAACTGTCAGTAAGACCAGACATCTTCTGGAATGATTTCAGTTTAGTTCTAAGTCCACTGGACATTTGCTAGGCAGTAGGTTCAGACGAGATAAACCCTAGTTGGTAAATATGAGAGTTTCTAATATGATTGAAAAACATATAAAGGACAGTTTCAGATATTTTAAAAATCGAGGATCTACTCTTGTCAATATATTTGATAGTGATGAATGTTAAACCATTCAGCTATCGATCATTTATTATAATTATTAACCTAGGAATGTATTACATTATGTAAAAGGTTTTTATATCCATTTATAAAATTTAATATGTCATAAATTATTTTCTATCTTAGTCTTAGACAAATAATGGATATTTGAGCTATAGTGTAGCATATTTTTCTTCTTGCTTAATTGCCTACTTAGCTGTAATGTGTGTTGCATTTTTTTTCAGGATCAATTTATATATTCTGGAGTTTTCGGTATTAGTACAACTACAAAGAATATGACCGAAAAGGGATAAAACCAAATTCTTGTAAATAAGGGATAAAATTGAATGACAGGGAATTATTATAATGGCAGTATTGTGACCTTTAACTAACCCAAAATAGCTCTATTAATAAACAATACATTTAGGAAATAATTACTCAATGTCGATAACTCTTTCGAGATTATAATTTTCTGGAAAGCAAACTGGGACGAAAGGTCAAGGATTCTGTAAAATTTCTCGAAAAAGTATATGATTTATACAAAATTGCTTAAATGATTCAATCATTAATAATGTTACTATGAATAAACCTCCAATATAAAATAACGAAAATAAATTGATGTGAAAGCTAAATATAATTAATGAGGTTTCCGAAGCTAAATGAAGTGACATTTACATTTCTGGAATAAATTTGAATTAAATAGTGACAGGGAAATTCTTCGGGCACCACCTTGAATCTGATATGCTTTTTCCATGGCTCTTATTGTATTTATCATTTTTTTTAAGAAGCATGTTTGTATGTTTTATAGCGCGAACAATACAGCACTTGATATCAGCTTTTGTTGACGTCATGTGATGACTGACGTAAGTACATTTTAATAGTCTCATTTACATTATAATACCCGTAGTGTCCTATATGTATTAGGTTCACTTCTTTCCGTTTATCAAACTCTAAATATTTCATAAGTTGTATGTTATATAGCGCGATTAATACACGAATGAATATTCTATAAAAATATTTCTTGTGAAGCTTTTTATTGATTTTATTTTTAAAAAATAAAAAACATATTTGAAAACGTGGAATAAGACTACAATTAAAGCATTTGAAGTGAGCTATAGAAGGGAAAATAATAATGTGTTAAGACTTTCTCATATTTTGATTGTAACAGAAAGTTTCGTTCTTTTAAAATAAAAGTTAAATCATAGTAAATAAAGACATCCAACTAACTTTGGAAGTAATTTCACGAAAGGGAGGATCTTACGTCATATTGACCAGATGTTGTAACTTTAAACTGTATACTGTTCCTATAGATGCAGATAATTTTATAATAAAAAATCTAAATGGCGAATGCTCACTATACCGAACCCAATATTTTCTGGTTTGAAGATATTTTGGTATATAATTTAATAATTTATACACTCTTCCCAATATTGTAGGTGATTATTTGTCTATAACTCTTTAAATTTGACAGCTATAATTTCATTAATATGTTCAATATACTTTATAATAATTTAAATTTATTCTGCAGCTTTAATTGAAAAACATCCAAATTATATATTTTGAATAAGGCAATCGCTTCTTCGATTGTAAAAAATGTTCATTTCTATTCAATGTTAGCTTGTTATTTTAACATTTATGCTCTTTACCCAGATATCGATTAGATATTATCGAACACTTGATGCTGTATATATTCCGGAAAGAGAAAGGCATTAAAAGTAATACATTCATAAGAGTTGAACGAAGGATGCTTTAGGTACGGAGGGCATCAGCCGTCTGGAGAAGTTCTATTTCCAGCCGCATGGGAAATCAGCAGTGATAGTCTTTTTCAGGTAGCGAGAGCCGACCCGCTTGGCCCATATTAAGAAAATATTACTGCCTTTTTATCACCCTTTATCAATGTCAATTGTTGATTTATTTAAATCAAATTATTTTCGTTCCTTATATTCTTTTGATAGGATAGATATAACGCGCATTATGTTTATTTTATGTTGATGAAAATATATAATATTAAATAGCATGATTTAGATGATGAGACTGAAAAAGAGACGAGAGCTTCAGAAAACAAACAGGAGACATAAAAAGGAAGAGACAGAGATAGTAAATGATCAGATACAGAGATAGATAATAATCATCAGATGTTCATGAAGGATCAGTCTCCTACCGGAATAAGCAGCTTATGTCAATGAAAAATAATTCATTTTATTATTTGATTTCATTTTTACGAATTCTTATGTTTTCTATCAATATGGGTTTTGAATAGAGAAAATGGTATAATAGTCTGCAAATATAAGTTAATATATTATTACAAGAGCTTTTTTAACTCTAGATAAGTCAACCAGATGACAAGAAGTGATAAATTAATCCTATTCACTCAAGAATAAGTGTAAAAGAAGAAAGTTTTCTTTGAGAATTAGGATAAAGTTTCTTAGATAAATTGTTTATTTAGATATTATCATTAGGCCTATATATAAGTGTTAAAAGATTTGAGTGTCACGACTCATATGCCGGAACAGGTAGCAATCAGAAGGATTAATGTTTCCAAGTATGTTTTTAGTAGTTTGGCAATATGTGCTCAAACATTATTGTGTCTTCATATTCCAAGCGATTTTTGTATACATATAATTATGTCTTAAATTTTTTTTTGACTGTCTGGTTTTTGTCTTTAGTTCTTGAATGTTTGCTAGCCAGAAGTTTTACACATCATTCGACAAACTTCAGTGACCTATTTCTTTAAATTGAAGTAAAAAAAGTAGAACTTCAGAAAGATACGATTTACTCTGAACAAATTCAGACATTTCATTGCGCCTTTTTTGTTTTTTTTTGTTCACACTTCGATGAAATAACACTTACTGAAAATTAAAGGATATATTTTGTCAGAATGCCACATTAGCTGCTGTTGCTAGTTACTATAAGCCCCTAATTTAACTAATAAAATAACAAATCTCATGAAATTTTGACACATGGAATTTGGAGGTTTCGGCTGGTTGGTCAGGTCAGGTCAAGACTATTAGGAGGTTAATGTTACATTTCTATTAACATTTGTTCTGAGATATAGTGTTTTTAATTTAAATTTTGGAAGTTTCGAGGTCACCCCATAAAAATTTCACTATATGTTATGTCACAGCTGTATATAATTTTATAGATATAAAGTGCCTGACTAAAGTTTGAAAATTTTTTCGTTTTAATAATGCATTTATTGAGATTTACTTGTACCATACACATTAATAAAAATATTTTCCATTATTTATTCCAGTGTTTGTCCTATTTTTCTGGCAATATGGCGTTACCGAGTTGAAAGAACGATGTTGGTTTACCCAATCATAGATCCATTTTCGTAATTCTTCGGCATTTATAAACTTTGTACTGACCAATCCATGCCGCATCGATCTGGGCAAATCATCATGTATGTATCACTTCTGAAAACATTGAAACCACATCTGACCACTTCTAAAGCTGTTTGATAATCTTCAGTAGCAGATTTCTTTAAATTAAATATAGAAAGTAATGAGTAATGAACATTTTGAATGTTCTATTATTAGAGTATATATACTCAAATACAAAACTCAACTAAATAACTCAAACAAGTTAACGGTTAGATTACCTTGTTTGAGAGTCTGATTACATTGATACTTCGCACTTTCACTAGAAATACGGAAATTTTTCTATGATGTGTTAATGTTCGAATATCTATTGTTCTGAGATCTCACATTTTTAAATTGGTTCGTATTTATTTCATAAATTTATCGAATCTTAATAAACAGTGCAGGTTGTTAAAACATATTTTAAAACATAATATTAAGGGCAGATAATTTAATTTAAATACGAGAAATGTATTTTTCCTCCAAAGCTGTATTATTTCACCTTCTTCTCGATACAAAACGGTTATTGAATCGTAAAATATTATTCTACACCAAATAAAATAACAATCAATGTTGAATTAGATAATAAGTTTGGAGAGGCTGAATTCGGAAAGGAACGGAGATGGCCTTTTGAGAAGGGCCTTATAAGCTCAAATAAATAAATAATATGACGTCGTGTGTCGGCAGGAAAACGCCTATTTTGCCAGTACGTCCTATAAAAGCAGTCCTTTCCAGAGGAGGGTTTTATTTTATAATTTAATGGCGAAACAGTATCGGGCCAGGATCTTGTTCACTAGCCATAAAAACAAAAATATCGTCGCATTTTGCTTAAAATTGAAAACAACAAAAAATAATGGCAAACTCTGGTTGAGAACCATAAAGATGGCCTTTGTTTTATATGTCACGTTCTCGAACATTAATTTTATATCGGAATTGTATCGAATATCGACCTAAGGTCAGTTCTATTGCTTCCAAGAAAATTCCCGAGATTTTATTGAAACATAGACATTAGCAAGTAATTTGTTCTACGAGCTACTGATTTAGAAATTCCCAATGTAAATTTATTTCGTTTATGTTTTTTTTCCTTTCCTTTCTTGGAGATGGTAATCAGAGTAATGGTGCTATCCAAATTTATTGTTTATCTGCATTGATACCTAGTTTGGATCAGAAAATTGTACTTCTTCCAATCAAAATAAGGTAATTTTTAATAAAATTTAAAGTTTTTATTTTAAATCCTACATTTTCCAGAACTAACTTACTTATCAAGAAAAGTAGACTGACGCTGGATTTTAAATCACTTGCCTCAAAGTGATTCCTGCAAGGACGTAAACAAAAAATAATCACAAGGGGACAAATCAGGGCAATAAGGAGGGTCAATGAGGTTTTCGCATCCCATTTCCCCAGTTTTTTCCTTGTTAAAACTGCGGTATGGGGTCTGGTATTGTCATGAAGGATGATAACGTCTCGAATGGACATACCCCATCGTTTGTTGATCGAATTCACTGTTAGATCGTGAGGAATGTTTATGAAGATGTTGTTATTGGTGAGACTTGGAGACTTGTTCATGGGCGAGGATTAAGACTTTCATTTTCGACACGTTTGCGGCCACTCATGAATTCTCTGACCCACGTATACACTCGATAAGACTTCATTATTTAAACACTTTATGATGATACGTTGTGCAACAGATGAATGTACCTAGAGTACAGTCTTGGCTGTACTGCGAACATAATCAAGTATCGCCACCCACACCGGTTTCCCCCTCCTCATAAATCAAAGAAAATTCGAGATCGGATTATTACCGTTTTTAATTTACCGTTAATTTACCGTGAAATTACCGTTTAATATTTAATTCCCTCTCCTACATCTATATATACATACATATATATATATATATATATATATATATATATATATATATATATATATATATATATATGATATCAAAAAGTAAAAGTTAACGACAGCAAAACTAATGACTAGTGACTAGTCGTTTTACTTAGTAAAGTAATAATATCGAAAAAGAAATAAAAACAGAAACGAAGGGCATATAGTGAACGATGCCTCGGGTCAAAACCAGAGTTGTAAAAGCCTGCTCGGTTTTACGATGCTCATATTTTTGTCGTAAAATTTAACGATCCTAATAGGATAAAATTGTCCCGTAAATATTTTGATGTTTCAATGACTTCCGTTTTGTTGTCGATAGACGATATTATAGAATAATGTTTAAAAAGAGCACCTTAAACTACTGACCTCGTATCGACTTGGACTTTATTTGTAAATAAATAAAAGTGTTTCAATATAATGCTATTGAATGGCGTAACGAACAGGCTATCCATAATGTATATTTGCATATTTTCTTGGAATTTGAAACACGAGAAATCTTGTTCGGAATACGTGCCTATGTATTGATTTAAAAATATATCATTAAGCTAGAAATAAGGAGTTTTGTTATTAGACATTTTGTGACGGGTTATAGAAGTAAAATATTTTTCAATGATCATGAATACAATCGAATTTAGTAATACTTAATTTGGATTTGTAAGCTTAATATTAGAACTTATTATGAATATGATTTTCAGGGCAAGATTTTTCTTCTAAATAAATAATTATAATTGTAGTAATGGAGTACTGTAGAATAGTTGTTAAATTTTAGAAGTCTAATGGTGAATAAAATTATATGCATTATATTTTGAAACTCTATATAAACGGATATTGAAAAGCACATCATCATTGTATGTTTCATATATTTGGATTCAATCTTCAATTGTTTCAATGTCTTTAATGCCTAGTAGATTATGTAAATTATGTTGTTTGTAATAGGTCAATACAAAATCTCCCAGCCTGGCACATAGATGGCGCTACTAGAATTAAATCCCTATGTTTTTTAGTTAAGTTGAGCCCTAACTCTCAAAAGAGGCGTGTATAAATTTGACAGCTGTCAGAACATTAGTTTGTGAATTATAGCATTTTGAGTGCAGCAACTTTTGTTATTGTGTAAAAATGGATAAAAAGGAATTTCGCGTGCTTGTAAATATTACGCTTTGAAGGGAAAAATTACAGTTCAACAAAAACAAACACAAAAACTTGGCTTGATATCGAGTTTCCGGATGCTGTCCCAGGAAAATCAACCATAAAGGATTGGTGTGCCAGGTTTAGACGTGGTGAAATGGACGTCTAAAAGTGGACGCCTAAAAGTGGTGGTTACCGACGAAAACAGTAAAGAAATCCACAAAATTATTTTGAATGACCGTAAATTGAAATTGAACATGTACATCATATCATTCACAAATATTTGGGTATGAGAAGGCTCTGTGCAAAGTGGGTGCCGCGCGAGCTCACTTTTGACCAAAAACAACGACGAGTTAATGATTCGGAGCAGGGTCTGAAGATGATCAAGCGTAATAAACCTGAGTTTTTGCGTCGATATGTGACAATGGATGAAACATTGATGGTTCCATCATTTCAGTCCGAAGTTCAATCGACAGTCATCCGAGTGGACTGCATACGATGAACCCGCTCCAAAGCGTGGGAAAGCGTTGTTGTTGCAGGTTGGCAAGGTTATGGCGTCTGTATTTTGGGATGCGCATGGAATAATTTTCTTTGACTACCTTGAAAAAGGAAGGATCATCAACAGAGACTACTACGTAGCGTTATTGGACCATTTGAAGGACGAAATCGCCGAAAAACAGCCGCATTTGAAGAAAAGGAAGTGCTGCTTCACCAAGATAATGCACCGTATCACAAGTCACTGAAAACGATGGCAAAAATCCATGAATTGGGTTTCGAATTGCTTTCTCATCCACCGTATTCTCCAGGTCTAGCCCCAGCAACACTTCCCTGTGCTCAGACCTCAAAAGAATGCTCGCTGGGAATAAATTTTCGTCGAATGAAGAGATGATCGACGACACTGAGGCCTATTTTGAAGCAAAGGATAAATCGTAGTAGTCAAGTGATAAACTTAGGGATCATCCCAGAAGACATCCGGCTACGGATACTGGCCCGACTGCATCATTTTCTTTATCGGATTTCTCACTACATCCTTATGGATAATCATAATTAGAAACAATTTCAAATAAATTTACAACCATGCCTCAGCAGGATTCGAGCCCGCGACTATCGCAATAGCTATTCAGAGGATATTATTTTTATTATTCGCTTTTATGGTATTCGCATATATGATTTTGTTTTAATCCTATATCTAATGTTTTATTTTTATTTCTGGTAAAAATTTAATTTTCTCGATTTTAATTTTAAAATAAATGTATTTATAAAAACCTTTCTATAGTGTAGGTAGATTGTTATAAATCAGTATTTTTGTAATTCTATGTTACAATGGCCTATGTTTATATATATATATATATATATATATATATATATATATATATATACATATATATATATATATATATATATATCTCTATATATATATATATATCTATATATATATATATATCTATATATATATATATATACATATCTCTATATATATATATATATATATATATATATATATATATATATATATCTATATATATATATATATATATATATATATATATCTATATATATATATCTATATATATATATATATATATATATATATATATATATATATATATATATAAAATTGGCAATGATAAATTAACTACACTGTTAGGGACGAAGAGATATATCAAATAAACATGTCACTTTTCTTAGCGATCGACAATATCGAAAAGTAAACTTACATAAGAAGGGTCCTTTGTTGGTGGCTTTTTCTTGCGTATAAAAAAACAAAAATCCCATAAAGGCCTCCTTAACAGCGTTACAAGCATAAACATATTTTCCATGTGGCTAATCTGGAGAATGACGGATTACTTTCGAAGGAAACGATGGAAAATCCTTCTCGGTTGGGGCTTTTTTATTGCTCGGTTTTCAATAGAACAAACACTTTTTGTTAGTCGAACCTTTCGCTCCGGCAACAAACATTGCACAATAACATTTTTATGTGTCTCGTATTCGAGATTTTCCACTGGCACTCGTGCTTTCCGTCGAATTTAACTTATGGCCAGCTTAATATTTTCCACGATAAAGTACGCTACCGTGTTTCTCGACCTTTTAATATCATAAAAAAAATTCATCCTAGAAACAAACAATAGTTAAACTGTTATACTCTAAAAGATTTTTCAACATATTGAGTTCAAAGCTAGTAATTTCTACATTTTTAGAAATAAACACTGAGATCCCTACTGCAAGTGTTGCCAAATATCATCAGTTTTATATTTATATATTACTAACTGACCCGACAGATGTCTTGTCTGAGATATGGGTACTTAAAACCAGTTAATTTCCTCGAGGATGCTAATTATCTTGGTCATATCTTGGTCGCGCATATGGACCAAAGCCTGAAAGAAACTGAAAGAAACACTAGTTGCTCAAAGGAAAACAACTTGGACTTAAGCCATATTAGATATATTGTTTATATTAACATTCATTAGATATGTTCCAAAACAAAATGTTGGGTGCTATACTCATACTATGTCTATAATGAGTATCACTTCATTACGCGATATTTATCTAGAACCCATATCTACTATAATTAAAAAAGTTCGTGTTAAAAACTTTAATATAATATTAGTGCACTCCAATGTGCTAATCAGCGAACTAATTAATATAAGATATTACACAGAAGAACGCTTAATGAAGAGATTTTCTACATTTCATCTATATATTATAATCATAAGAAATGTTTATTGCCCACTGGACAGATTGTTGAACCGCTAAGACTAATAATAAAGGAAACCTTGTATTTTCATACTTTTTGGTATCCAACATTGTTAGTTTTGTTTTTTGTCTTGTCAGTTGGTTTGGATTCACACAGATTTTCAAGATTAGATATAATTTACTTTCGCTGTATAGTTGATAACATCATTTCGGTTAGTAACAGATTCAAGCGGCTTGAAATCTCATCGTTTAACCAAAAATGATTTGAAAAATTCATAATTTTGAATAATGTTTAGGAATACCATCTCGATGAATAATTTTAATTTTAATTTTTAATGAGTAATTCGTAATTATTCAGACGATGTGTCAGCAGGAATTTCGCTATTACCATCGCAAGTGTGGATCGTGGAATCACCGGCAACGTTGTTTGATAATCACTTACCAACAGAATCATCGCACCACCAAACTGGTTTTTGTTATTTCGTTGTATTTATCCGGTTGTTGCATGTATTTTGAAATTCATTATTGTTAAATTCGTTGCTTTTAACATTTCTCTAGATTAAATAACTCTTTTTATTTGTTATTATTGAATTTTCAGTGTATACATATACCTACTATGGAACATTCAATAATTGTATTTTCAACCTTTATTAATTTTACTATTTCGTTTGAAGAAACCTGCTGTCGAAGCCTATCAACAATTTTAGAATAAAATTAGCATCACCTCTTGATATTTCAACTGTTTGGTTCTTTGGTTTGCTTGATTGATGAGCACTTTTAGCTCATGCTACCAACAATTACTAAAAAAGCATAATAACCCTTATTGAAATTTTCAAAAGACCGACTTCTTTTTCTTCTGCTTTCATCTTTTCACTTTTTTACTCACATTATTTTCACTCCAAACGTGTGAAGGTACCATTCAATTATTATATTATAATTACGTATTATATATAAATTATTATGCAGAAGTTTCTCCATGTATTAACTCAGCTCAGAAAGTTATCGGTTATTTTTCTTCAAGGTTGGAGAGGAAGGTACATTCAACAAATTGCACATAATATGTATGTAATTACCTCGGTTTATATGGGTTCTCTTGAAAATGTCAGTATTTTGTGAAGAGTGTCGCGAAGAAATATTTACCACAGTAGGTGATGAATAATCTATTTTCAGAGCTTTAAATATCATCAAAATATCGGTTTCATTACTTGTTACGTAAAAGAGAAGAGTTTTCAGTGACGCATTGTGATTGACGATAAAATGGACCCATAGACAGCTCCAAGCGTAAAACTCATGTGTTTGTCTAAGACTACCACTGGTGCTGACACCGAAGGTCCATATTCTTGGATATTAAGTCTTGTTTTGCAATATAGTGGCATCAGCAAGGTAGAGTATTTTGTGAGTTGTTAAAACCGATTGAAATTGTTACCGCATACATCAATTGAACATATTGAATGACGTATTGTCATATAAAAGTCCAGTAATAGACGCAGAATTATCTTCTAACGTGGCAATACTCGGCCAGAGATTGAAAGGATTGTGAAGAACACACTGTTGTACCCTGAAGTGGGTTGTTCTGCCATGCCCAGCGTACTGACCAAGCATAGTTCCTGTTTATCACTTGTTCAGATCGATGCAGCCTGTCTTGGATGGCACATGGTTTCTAAAGTGCGAAGAAGTGTTAAATTGAATCGATGGTTGGATCGCTGCCAAACCAATATCGTTCTTTTAAGACAATATCGCCATAATGTCGGAAAGATGGGACAAAGTTGTAGGAATTAATGAAAACAATTCTTATTGAAATGTACTCTATTAATAATTTTCAATAAATCTGAATTAAACTGAAAGCATGACCAGGGCATTTATAAGCAGCTAATAACTTCTTTTATTTTTATATGTACTCGTTTGTTTTGCATTTCTTGTATTTCATTTACTATTTTATAACGTGTTTATTTCACTTTTGTTCCTATCTGTTATAGGTATGATTATCATAAAAATGTAGCTTTTGTAGACTAGAATATATTTAGTGAAGTAAAACTCAAATAATATAAAATTAATAAAAATATACCTGGCGTTATGCGGTATATATTTACTGACCGTCTTATATAGATCTTAATGAGATCATGACACTGAGAGGTCGGTAATTTATAGCAATAAAAAAATATAAAATTTACGTTTACTATTTATTTATTAGTGTTTATCAATCAGACATTATCGAGATATTAATAAATGTCAATCTATTCGTTAATGATACAACTGATTTTCATCTGTAAGCTGACCTAACAGACATTTATATTGTACATGACACGAATATGTATTTTTAGTTAGATCACTTTCGTTTTGGAATATGGATTAGAGTTTAATGATGACTCATACCCAAATAAAAAACTGATTAGGAATTTTATGATCTTAACTAGGACGACGATAATCTTCATAGCTCTATAATATTTATCGACAATAATTTCATCCTTCAACACATGTAATTAGATTTTATGTTTTGCAATATTTTCATCACATATAACTGGATTTACTGCCAATTTTGTTTGAACTTATATGTGCGAAAATTATATATACCGTTGAGGTTTAAAGAATAAAGACTTTTTCTGTATTTTCACTTTTAAGAAAAATGTTGCTGTCTGTTATCTTATATGAATTTAACTTTGGCGAGAAAGCTCTGGGATAATTGAAATCTCTCCAATAACCGATAACAATAACTGATTAGTATTGGATTCGAGGTTTTAGGAATTGTAATTTCAATACGATTTTAATATAATGTTAGGTTAAGTGAGAAATTGTCATAAACTACCAGATGTGGCTGTCGATTGCCGTTAATATTTTTGACTCGAATAATGAAATAGTGGCAGTTGTTATATAAGGAGCAATGTAGTGCGCTGGATTATACTTCCTGCAAAGTCATTAGAAACATACAAGAATACACTTGACTGAAAAATCTTACCTCAGGTACAATATTCACTATAAATATTCTTCTGCACAAGATATCGTTTCCAAACATTATATATACAATTAAAAATAATTAAATTTACAAAAGTATTATAAAATTAAATATAGTTCTTTGTTATACAATACACACTACTCGATATTATTATGATGAGCTATCTAGTCAAGAAAAACAATTTGATTGAATTTGTTTTTAGTAACTTTGGATGACTTTAAAACGCTACTACGCACCCACTTTTTTAAATAAAATGTTTAATAAAACTTCCTTTTCCACTAAAATAATTCTAAATTAATTCTAATCTATATCTAATTCTAAATATATTAGGAATGACATTAAATTTTGACACGTCTTTCTATAATTAGTATTACTAAGAACATTTCTGAATCATCAATATTAGAAGCGAGACTATAGTAACATATTTAAAATGCTTTCCATTTTTAGGAAAGTACCATTGTGCCGTTTACGTAGTATATTAAATATAAAAATGTTCTAAGGTAGGGTAACACTTCACTTGCAATAATATAACATTATTTCATGTCATCATATATCCACACACATATTTCCTTTTAACAAATACATTTTTATTATTCAGTTTGGTGGAGGAAAAAATACAGGTTAAGCTAAAAAGTGACACTTCTACAATGGAAAGTACTTTACTTGAAAGCATTTCTAGCTAAATAAGGAAAATAATTTTTCATTTCCCACAAATATGATAATTACATCATATCTAAGGTGGTATTTTACGTTAATTTAACTACCATATTATCACTCCTTAGATTAGTTATTATTTTATATTTGTATAATTCGTTACTTCTAAGTCTACATACGAACGATTTTGTTTTAAACAATTATTTGCTTGGTATTCTAGGTTTACCAAGCACAATAACAATCTAGTGAATAATTCGATTTCAAACTCATCGCCAAAAAAACGCCTTATTTTCATCATTATTTTGCATTATTGTATCATAAATATCGTGGGTAACTTCTTGATCACAAATTTTCTTGATTTAGTCTTAGTAGTAGGTTTATGTACCCATTATGTGATTTAAGTCATGCCATGGATAATTATTTTATGATTAGTTTACATATCTAAGAAATGTTTAAATAAAATTTGCTTACAGCCTTGCATTGCTTGCACCTACATTGATATGAGCTTGCTTATGTCAATCTTTAACAGTGTTTGACCCTCAGAGGTGTATAGAAATAAACGGCAGAATGAGCAGAGAATCTTAAAAAGGCATTCGCATTCGCTCTTGCGAATTTACTATTTCAATGTTTGTATGTTTTTATTGTCAAATTATTACATCTATACGTTTATTACATTTATACATTTATTATACTATATTTATTGTTAAAATCAAATACTCAAAGAATCTTTATGCTTTAAAAGTATATCTCCTTAATAATGAAAGGAGTTGAAAATGAACTCCACATATTATTTTGCGCACTTTATTAGAATAGGTCATTTCTGGGCACTTATATAATAGTATAAACAGATATATTTGAGCAGCCTTCATCGCTTGCGTAAAGTTATTTAGCACCAAAGAGTGGAATTAGGGTAGATAATTATTTTCTTTTCATTATGTTACAGTGATGCAATTTTTTACAGAATGCTGGCTCTTTGCGGTTTTTTTGAAATAAAATATTAGCTCATCTTATTCCGTTACCGCTATATTCGTCTGATTTCATGACGAAACTCTCTTTCTTCCAATGTTTGTTTGTGATTGTAATTATTATTTCCTATTAGCAAATCAACGGCGAGACTAGGCTAGATAAAGTTGGAATGGTGTTTAAGTTGGTCATCAATCGTTAGGCTAACACCGAAGGTTATGGAGAGGCCACTTTGAGTGGTAGGTCCGGTCCATATCTAGTTGGTAAAATGGAGACTCAAAATATAGCAAGAATATTTATAAACTAAATTTAAACTATATATTTATAAAGTATAAACTAAGAGGACTAAGATGATTAGGATAACTGACCGCAGCTTATATATATATATATTAATATTAGAATTTGTAGAAAAAGAAAAACGGAAAGGCGAATAAATGAAAGTGAACAGTGTAGAAGAAAATAACTTGCGCGGCTATAAGCAGCTAGGTGTTACCTAATATTTAAAAAAGCTATCAGAAACGTTTAAATTGCGATATTAAATAGATTAATAAAAGATAAAATATCAAAGAGAACTCTATAAAGCAACAAAGATTATACGTTTTTTCTATTTTATACATTTCTGTCTTCTTTCTGAATCTTGTGAGAAGATTTTCAATAAGTTTTGAACCCGCTTATTAAGCTCAATCTTCCAAACAAATTACTTTATTGTTGGTACTTGTATAGCGCATGCACTTGTATAATTCTACGGAAATTCTGTTTTCGTGGTTCTGTTTGCAAAAGGAGGAAATATTTGCCATAAGGAAAGTAAACTAATGGCAAAATAACTTAATTAAGAGTGGATTCAATTTAAACTCACTCAGGATTCTTAGATACTTTGCCTTTAATGAAGTCTTTAATTGCTAGTAATTCCGGTTTAAGATATATTTAGTTGGTTTATTCGTAGGGACGTTAGAAGAGTATTTTCCAGATAGTTATTAAAGACATTAAAATAATATAGAAGTGTAAATACCAAAGTGGGTTCTGATGTTTACGGCTTTTACTGATTTTGTAAATATAATATAATTATTTTTTATAATTTGGAATGTCAGATTTAAAACAATTATTTATTAAAGCTTTATTGTGATATATTCTGCTTGAAAATTAATTGACTACTCTAAGTGATTTATCTCCAAAACACATGTTTTGAGTAGTAGTTGTTTCTTCAGGTGTATAAATAAGAACTTTTAAATTATTGTTGATAAAATTATTTCTGTCAAATACAAGACATTGATGTTCAATTCTGATTATTAGAATTTTGTTACTATATATCCTTCAAAACCAAAACAAGGCAAAAACAAGGCAGAAGTTTAAGGCTTAATTTCTTTAACTTTATTAACCCTTTTTATAATATTAAAGGAGTATCAAATAGTCAAAACAGGCCTACGCATAGTGAAAAAATAAAAATGTCGGAACCCGCAGAAAACCTTAAACAGATGGAATACTAATAACATACAGATGGCGCTAGTTTATTACATTCGCCGCCTTTTCAGTTATTACCATAGAATAAAGAAATTTAGAAGTGAAAGTTATATGGACAAATCGGGTCCCACGTTTAAGCTTTTTGGAATCGCCGTTACGCGGCCAAATGAAAATGAAAACTGCAACAGCTATATGTGTGTTGCGCTCTCGTTCGGTCTCGGCATTAATAATTCTAACCTAAGCAGTTAACGGCCATTTTTAGGTGATATAAATTGTATTGTTTATTTACGTCAAGTTTTTCGGTGTGTGTTTTTATATGTATTTGACAATTACTTTAGATTATTCTGTGTATTTTAATTTATTAGTGTAATAAAAAGAACAGCTTAAGGGGATCTCTTATGATCTCCTATGTAGGTATAGGAAAGTTTGTAATCATTTTAAAGATGAAGACTATAGACCAAAATGTGGAAAACCATGGCTGAAACAACATGTAATTCCTACTAGTACTTTAAATAGTAAGTATTTTGTTAAATAGTAATGATTTATTGCATTGAAATAATTAAGCAATATTTATTGGGATTATTTACCTTTACTACAAGACAAGGAACATATGCTTGTTGCCAAAGGCAATATTAAATCACATACGTTTTTTGAGGCTGATAGATATGTAGGAGATTCTTCTACACCAACAAGACCCAGAAGTAAGTATATAATAAGAAACTTATGTTTATTATTAGAGAATGGAGGTTCTAACTTGAAATTTATAAGTTCATTTACAGATAACTCAGCCTGTCCCATCACCTTCGTTTCAGGTTGGATGAAAAACTAACGGCTTTATCCTTATTGAAATGCAATGGCAAAGGATATAAACTGTTATTGAAGATATTCTGCTTGCCTTCTAGAAGAACATTAATGCAGATATTGAATAAGGTTCCTTTTTGCTGCTGGAGTAGTAACCTCTAATTTTGATCGTTAGCTCAGAAACTTGACCATTAATAGTTGTATTATCTTATTTTAATGTCTTTTTTAGGTTTGTTTTAAATATTAGAGAGAAGATAACGTTAGTGGTTTACGTGTTTTGGGTAGTAGAGATATATCATCTGTGATTATATCAATGTCTTTATGGTCAAGGAAAATTGATATATCTGTAATATATCAATAAAATATATTTAAATATATTTATTGTTTTATTTCCCCAGTAAAATTAAAAGAACTTTTTAAAATTCCCGCTAAACATTTTTAAATTTCTCGCCGTAATTAGCCGTCATACGGCGCATGCGTAAGCGCCCTCACACGGGGATTCCGAGCGTAACTTAGAACCAATTTTAACATAGGAGATGCGCTTTTAAGTTTCTTTATTCTATGGTTATTACTAACCTCCAAAGGAAAACTGTCAAAAGTTCTATGATATTCTACTAGATATTCTAAGTTTGTGAGTGTTGTACTAAGAGTGACATTACTTTTGTTATTTTTAAAACAATGGATCAGAGACAATTTCCTTTCTTAATTTTACACTGCTTCTTGATGGGAAAAAATCCGTTCAAGCGAAGCCATGACTTGAAATGTGTCATAAGGACTACGCTCCATCAGAAGCAATAATTAAAGGTTTGTTTGATGACTTCAACTGTGATCATAGAGACACCGGTGATGCAGAACGCAGTTGATGTCTAAATGAGGTGGTAGCACCCGAAATTATTTAAAAAATCCACAAAATCGTTTTGAATGATCCAAAAGTGAAGTTGCGTGAGTTATCTAATAACGCAAAAATATCAAAAGAACGTTTTATACCGCAAAGCAAATTTCGAACAAAATATAACGCGTTTTCTTTATTATGCATGGAAATTTTCAGCCCATGTGTTACTGAAAGAATATGGAATGATGTATATCTGTTTTTCCATATATATCAAAATTGTAAAATGGCCTTATGAATTACGGTCTTATGATAGGAGAGCCATAAGTAATTAATATCTAAATTAAAAGAGTAAAAACAGAACAAGTAATTGCATTTAGTTATATTTGGATTTATCATTAGAACGCAATGGAAGCTAGTAATCGGAAGTTAATAGCAAATTTAATACAAATAGCAATAAACTGGACATATCAAGCAAAACTAGAACGGAAGTGTACTCGCTTGCGAAACGTCGTTTTTGTCAAAAAATGGTAAAGAGTTAGATACAAGAAGAAGAAATAAAATACCACAAAAGTGTCAGGGTTGAAATAAAGATGGATAGGATGGGAAATAAATAAACAGGAGAAGATCTCTATATTTAACCTGCGGAAGAATATAAAAAATGGAGTCAACCCAGTTGGCGAAGACACTTGTTGAACATGGAGGGCACAAGACAGGTAAAGAGAATATGGAAAGCAAGGACAAGAAGGAGAAAAATCAAAAAATATCAGAGTAATAAAGAAGAAGATCAAGATTATAATCGAGATAAAGGGAGACTAGATAATAAAGATTATAAAGACTCTCAATAGTGAAGGTAATTTATTAACAAAAATATTATCCCCAAATATTAGATTTCGTCACTTTCCCAGCTATGAACAGGTCATCTAGTATATGACAAAGAAATTGAACAAATTTCTTATATTTGTCTGATAGTTGTTTTAGTTTAATTTTATTTACAAGGCCTTAAAAATTGAGAAGAAAGTCTCTGTAGTGAACACTTGAGAAATACAGGAGAGTCTTTTTTGACAAATGTGCCGATGTGAAGCCGCAGCTTTCAATTTGAGAGTTCCAAAATGGCTTGACCAGTTTTAAGATTTTTGAATGGTAATTGTCATTCTAAAAAGTAACTTTATCGTGTTTTTCAGAGTATTGTGGTTCCCCATGCCTAATTCTAGTCGGTAGTGATCCCTAATTATGGTGTTATGTAATTAATTTTAGGTGCTGATAGTATAAAACACTCCCTTTTCATTCGATTTGTAGCCAACATCGATGGTAGAAAAGGTTAATGATATGAATCTAAGTTTGGGCTTTTTGTAATATATATGTTTGGGCTTTTTTATATATATATATATATATATATATATATATATATATAAATGTACATATATATATATATATATATATATATATATATATATATATATATATATATATAAATAATTGCAAAGAATTCTAGAAACATAGCGTGTTTAGGGTTAATTAATTTTTTTAATTTATGATAATTTCAAACAAAATTATGTCATTTTAAACTATAAAGTTATTATCTAAATAGCTATATAATGCAAATAAAAGCAGATTATTTATTACGTCTAATGCAGAAATAATTTATGAGTAACGATAGCATCGCTTGTGCTCGAGCTCTAAACATATTTCTATCTCGTTAGAATTTGAATAATTCGACATTTCTGTATATTAATAAAATTGTTAGTAAATAGTAATAACAAAACATTAAGTCTTTATTATATCTTCTATCACTATCATTCTACTTTGATTTTAGATAATTGATAAAGAGCTATATTAATGATAACGTATAATTTTTCTTGATTAAAGGATCCCAAACCAAGTCCTTGCCATTTTATTGGATGCCGAAAGTAAATATTTTTAATTTATTCCTTTAAAAATCGACGTAAATTCAATTACGACATTATTAAAACCGAAGGAATTGAATTTATCCAATAAAGGCTTAATGAAAAATCTACTGGATAGCTTCCAAATCGATAAAATAGTAATTTTAGGATTGTGCATGCTCCAAAGGCAAAGGCATTAAAATATTTATTATTGTAAGCCAATACTGATTTCTTATATAAACGACTATCACATTGTATTGATTTTTGTCTTTTGCATTTTAAGGTATGATTCACTGAATATGTTAAAAAACATTATTACGTTATTTGAATATACTGGATAATATAATTTAATTGTAGTACAATATACGTTTAGCGATATAAATAAAAATGTAAGTGTGGCTCGTTTGTAAAATTCGATAAACTATTTACAAGAGATTTTAACAAATGGCTTTGGAACGTTGACAGGTTTATTTTCACGCAAATTTTATATATGTGGATGCTTGCATGTATTTTCATCAGCAATATCTACTATGGAAAAATGGGAAGAGTTAATGATTACGATTTTTCCACATACAATAGCGTATTTCTATTTAATATTATTAAGCTATTCGATATAAACAGACGCTAATTATGGAACGATTAAAATTGAATTTTCATCATTCGTTACTTTTATTTAGAGTTGGGAACTATCGACTGAAAACGATTATAGACTGTTTAGTAATTGACTACTATTTTCTATCGACTGATTCAGTCGCTGTTTTCGGTCCAACTTATTTTACAACATTTTGCTATTGACTGTTTCAGTCAACCACTTCTAGTCGCCATTTTCGGTCTTACTGATTTGACTACATTTTCTTATCAACTGTTACAGTTACTATTTTTGCATCTATTAGTTTCATTCGACTGATTTTTAATATTCAGGCTTTGCCCTCTTAGCCGTGACTTTGAAAATAATAGAATTCGAATTATATATATATATATATATATATATATATATATATATATATATATATATATATATATATATATATGAATTAATCATATTTTCAAGGCCTAACTCTTTAAGAATGCACGACTAAGACGATTTTTAAAAATTTAAATTGTTTTTTGAAATATAGCTGTTAAGTGTTAACAAAGTGACGCGTTATTTATACCGCGATATCTGAAACCGAAAGTTTAGACGTGTTTTTCTCTAAACGATATTTTACAAGACGGTTAACTGATATCTTAAGTCCTAGTAAACCGAAATATTGAAACTTTAGCATGAGCCTTTTGTATATATTCTTCTATCATATCAAAGTTTTGATTTCGATCATCGATCTAATTTGGCACTCCTTTAGAATTTCGGAATCTTGTACCACAGAACTTACCATTCGAGTTGCAACAAAGCGTGTCGATGTGGATGGTTCTTCTGTGCCCGACCCAATGAATATTTACACTTACGGTTATAGTAGTACATTAACAGTCATAATACGGCACAAAAACCTTTTCTTTTTTTACCTGGCATGCAAAGACACCGCGATCGAAATAGCATTATCGATCAATTCGCCTGGTTAACATTTTCCTTCTTTTTGAATCCTTTCCATAGAATTTAAGAGGGAATTCTAATCTAGGAATTTGAAAAACTCTTTTTTTTTCATATTTCACTTTCATATTATTGTGTTATTTTCTATCAAAATATATCAATGAGTAATTTGTATCAAAAGAATGATGCTGGTATGGCAGCTATTCAATCATCGATCCATCTTCATACTTTTTTAGCATTTCGAAAATGTGCGGCAAAAAAGGCATGCTGCATCAATTGGAAGAATATTTATCAACGTGTGGCTGAGTCTTATCATGCACGAGGATCATTTTCTGGTATATTTGTAAAAATAGTCAAGTAAAAGTGTCATTTAGTTTTAGTAGATCGTAATACACCACAACTTGTTCACTACATGGATTGTTAAACTTTATGGTTATGAATATTCTAATTGATTTGATGACTCTTGACCAACCGTTAAGGCCAACCCATGGCACTTAAGATTGTTCTAATATATTAATTTTTATTGCTGATTTCAATACGCCACAGGAAACTCATTCAAGGCTAATCAGAAGACGCTGTGTTTGGCTGCTGGATACCGCAGAACTTCCCATTCGAGTTGCAACAAAGCGTGTCGATGTGGATGGTTCTTCTGTGTCCGACCCAATGAATATTTACACTTACGGTTATAGTAGTACATTGACAGTCATAATATGGCACAAAAAGGCATGCTGCATCAATTGGAAGAAGATTTATCAACGTGTGGCTGAGTCTTATCATGCACGAGGATCATTTTCTGGTATATTTGTAAAAATTGTCAAGTAAAAGTGTTATTTAATTTTTGGTAGATCGTAATACACCACAACTTGTTCACTACATGGATTGTTAAACTTTATGGTTATGAATATTCTAATTGATTTGATGACTCTTCTGGGCCAACCCATGGCACTTAAGATTGTTCTAATATATTAATTTTTATTGCTGATTTCAATACGCCACAGGAAACTCATTTTTAGACCAGAAAGTAATGAAATTGTAAGGTTGAAATAAAAATAATGAATGTCGAAAATATAACTTTGAATATTTCATAGTTACTGTTTGTATGGTGTATAATATTTATCTCAAAATATCTCAATAATGCTCAATGGAAAAATGTTATAATATTATGTAGAAAAACGTTTAAGCCATCGTATTTAACTTCGCTTTTTCATCAAGCACTCAATATTTTATTGCAAAATCAACAGGGACCTTAACAATAATGTTTAAATAATTATTCGTATGTAATATATATATATATATATATATATATATATATATATATATACCCGGACCATTGAATGAAAAACTAATTTGTGGCGTGAGATAAGGATTTAATATATTTTCCTCATTCCGTGAACAGCAGCCTAATTATAGTTAAGTAAAAATTGTATAATTAATTTAATTTTCGGTATAGGCCGTAGCAGACGTGGTGTAACACGGTGGCGTGTTTCGAGAGACGCATTAGACGGATTTTAATCGTGTGAATTGAGAAGTTAAAAAATGCGCCGTTATTTTTTTGGAGTGCTTTGGTAAATTTTCATAATTAATTTCATAAATATACATATAATAACAAATAATGTGGAATGGGAACGGGTCAGTGATCCATTTAGATTAAATATTTGTGGCGTTAAGAGTTTTGTTGATAAATATAATATTTATTTAGTAGCATGTAATGCCAGTAGAAGTGTATAATTTTAACTTAATTTAAGGAAATAAAATATTACTTTACATGTTCTAATCTATGTAATCTAATTTATTTATAAATGCTTTAGTTCTAAGGGAATTTTTGTATTCTTAAATCGTATTATAGGATTATCTAATATGTTGTCACATGTTAATAATTAACCAGAATTAAGGACAATTACTACATACAGCATATGCTCTTGGCTTTAGCCCCTTAGATTTCTATCGTTATCTGGTCTATTCCCGGTCTCATGTACGTGACTTTTTTCGGTAAAATATGAATGAATCTTTATTCTTCAGATGTAATAATCTTTATTTTACCTATACTTTTCTAATTTTTCGTCTTATCTGAGGCAATTCCATTTTAAGATGATTATTTGTTTTACGTGTTTACTTATTTGCTCGCTGGTAAGATGGACCTTCTGTTCATGATTCAAGAGTTAACAGTTTTGCTGCAACTCTTACTATCGGTTTACAGACTCAAGAATATTAAATATATCTGAAGACAATTAACAGCCAATGGTGGTATTTTCGAAATGATACAATGATAAACTAATAATCTCTGGACGCTGATCTAGGATGATATTCAAGAGTTGTTGCTTTCTTATCGATCAGCGAAGGGTATAGATGTGCACTCGTGCACTGACTAAAGTGGCTTTGATGTAATTCTGTTATATATTTTCTTATATTTGTCACTTATACGTATCAAAAGTAAAAATAACAATTACTCTTTATTTCATTCTACTCTGACTTCGCTATCCAAAGCGTGATAACTTGATGTCAATGTCTTTCTTCGTAATACGAATGGAATAGGGTTTCTCGTAATATAAATGTCATCCGACTGCCATGAAGTATTAATTTCTTTTTTCATTATTTAGTGAGATATAATCTAATTTCCTTGTTTTATCAGTTCCCTCATCATATGTGAAAGTTGGTAGAAAACATTTACCTTTCTCTATTAATATATCAGATCAGTACTAAGGAGTTTTTCTAACTCACTTTTGTATTATTTACCAATTAATGCTATTTTGTACTAGATTTACTGAACGTTTGCTTAACGTGAGTTTTGAGTCGTTGTCTTTGGCAAGATTGACAAGTAACCATCCCAAAAGTATCCAGAACTATAGATGTTCCTTTTTATATATTATTACTCTTGTAGATAGGTACTCACAACTTATCATAAAGACGTCTTAATATTAATTTTAATCGTCCTTGAGTTGAGTGTTTACTAAAAAGATAATCTGTAACATGCAATAAGAAAAATAATTGGGCAATTCCGATCAAGAAAATCAAAATCAGTTTACATAATCTTTGGTATTGCGATAGTTGTAGACAACAAACTGCTAGTTGTCATACATTGTAGAAATTAGGTAATGTATTAACGTCAATAGATTCTTAATTAATGAAAAAAATAGTGTTATATGGCGCGACTGATACGGCGTTGGTTGTTCAAGACAAAAACGATGTGTTTATGTTAGATTGAAAGACGGTACAAGTGAGATGCCTAGACATAGAGTATCGTTTATATTAACAGATGATTGATGTCCAATAGAATTGTGCGACCCATCCAATATTTCACTACTTCTTTCTGAAAAATAAAAAAGTCTTTCATTCTTAGTAACTGGTAACACAAAATAATTATAAACGACGACGACAACCAACAGCATTAAATGATGTATAAATTGAGTATCCAGTTAATGAAAACGTACTTCAAACACTTCTTGTGTTATATAACTCCTTGATTGTTGTTTTATCAAGAGTAACCAAGCATCGAAAAGCCTTACAAATGATAAATAAAAAAAGGAAATTGTATCTCTTATGAATTTAAACGCAGTGGCAATGGCAATAAAAAACGATATTTTACTTTATAACCTGCTGCTTCAATGATAAAAATCCTGCATCTAATAATTATCTATACTGTTTAACAATATCTTACATTAAAAAAAATAGATTTAAAAACAATGGTATTAAGTTATCCAAGATTATTTTAGAAACAAATGAAGTCGATTATAGAAGCGTGAAGGAAATAGGTTTGTGGAGAAGCACAAATCGATATTAGTTATAAATGGACGAATGAGGTGGATGGAAACAAATTAATATCGATTCTCTAAATTTAGCGTCTTTTTTGGTTCACTAACTCTTAGAAAGGAGCCGAATTACATAAATTATACAAAAGAATATGGCAGCAAAAAATGTTACAATTTAGGACTCAATAATAGAGAATTTTTTATTCGTTCCAAACTTTTTACTTAAACCTTATTTAGTATACAGACCATATAATTATATAGATAATGACTCCAATAGCATTTTTTTGGTTTGATTACGGTCTTTATAAAACATATCACAAATACCCTAGTTTTTTTTGATGTGAGATCATTTATTCTGATTTTTTATTATTCATAGAGTCTTTGACTTATAAGGTCATAGTGTCACGTCCTCGATATAATTAATAGATTACTATAAAAATACCTTAATGTATGTTTAGAATACCTGTCATATATGCATTAAGTTCTATTAATTTTAATTGATGCAAATTATAACCTGCAAATTATAATCTTTTCTATCTCTGCCCTATATATCTAACCAAATCTTAGAAATAAGTCACAAAAATCACTAAAATCATAACTGTTATTTTATTGGGGCATAGCTGGAAAGACCAAATTGCATCTATTTCATAAATAGTAACTTTTGTATTAAAATGTCCTTGGTAGCATGCAGTTCTTTTATAAAACGCCTTTTAGAGTAAATTTACAAGTAACTAGGAGTAAATAAAAGTGTTGTTGACAAATAAACGCAGTTGTTCTATATATAGTATATTTAACAGGTATGTCAAAGCTCGCAAATAAATGATCTAGGAAAATAAATTGTTTCACTTATAAATTAATCTGAAAATGGTCAATAAAATATCCATTCTGATTTGCAGTTGACAATAAAAAATGAAATCTTATCAATTACAACAAATTAATATGTAGGATAATGTATCAAAAAGTCATGCATTTTAACAAGTCCCATTGATATTTGCAATGAAGGACATGAATTTGTTTTATTATGATCAGTAGAAACCAGTATTGTACTTGAACGAAAGTAAGTTTAAATTATGTCGATCAAATATTTAATGCTGAATAAACGAATTTCAATGGTGCCTTGTATAATACCTTCATTGCAGTTTTCAAATATACAATAAAAGTAATAAAATAGTTTTAGTTCAAAATTAGTTTCATGGATTGACGCGATTGACTCTATAGAAATAATTGTTGAATGAAAGTTAAGAATTAAAAAATAATGTAAAATTATGTTTTATATCGTAAATTTAATGGAATTTGGATACAAGAAAGCTGTTCTTTTAATGATTAAATGATATCTAATAATTTAGTTCTTAAAATGTGTAATAAATTTAAACTATCTCTATGCTTTATTCTATAATTTTAAAAAGAGTTATTTCTAGATTATTTCTTATTTATATTCTTATTATTACACTTATTATTAGACTATAGGACTAATTTATAAATATTAGCATAATCAAGAACTTATTAAAATAGATTTAGTTTATATAAAAATAGCAGAATTCATTGAGTATGGATTTTTTATCAACAAAACAACTAAAATATCTCGGTGATCTAGATCAATAGTAAGCCAGAAAAAGTTAGGTAATAAATATATAAAGAAGCAATTAATTTTTATTGGTTGCTACTAATAATAATCTTCTTTTAATCATTTGTTTATTGTGTTGTTTAGCTTCTTTAAGATGTAATAAGAAATAAGGAAAGTATTTATTATTTGTCAATTAATTATTTTTGTAAATCTACATGGAATAAGAAAAAAATTTACAATTTTATTAAAAATAATTATTAGCCTAATTTAGAAATATTAACGTAATTAAAATTGTTATCGATTTATATTGAAATCAAAATAAAACAACAAAAATCCTGGTATTTTATATGAATAATAGGGCAATAATTGTTAGATATATAAATATATAGAGGTAATAAATTGTTATTAGTTCTTATTAACAATGATCTAATTTAATTGCTATGAGATATAAAAAATAAATAAACATATTTATTCTTTGATAAGCTATCGTTGTACTGATATTGTATGGAACGAATAAAATTTACTGTATGAATAGATTGTTAAAATTAGTTGATAGATTAATTTCAAAATATCAACGCAATTAGAACATTGTTTTCAAGATATAATGTTGTTTTAACATGCAAGTTTTTCCTAGTTTTATGCGATCGAATGAATCTAGAATTCACAATTATATTTTATAGAATAAACTTAATCTTAAATGAAATAAAATTAGATGATGTAGAAAACTCAAGCTATTTAATATGCACAATATTCGTTTATTTATTTAGTAAATCGATTTAATTATTATCTGCTTGCGATAACTTTATCTAGCATATGTTAGGGAAAAATATTTTGCATTGAAAATAAATATAATACATAGATCAATATTTCAAATTTAGAAAACAAAATATATCCGTTAGTAATCATTCTGTTACGCAATATAACAACACTCGCGTTTAAAAAACTTGTCCAATGATTTATTAGTCACCAAATTATATACGGCAATTTAAAATCCAATAAACCGATTATCGTATATATTTTTATCGTGTTAAAAAAAGCAAGCTTACCGTTATCCATGATGGAAAGTGTCAATTTAGCAGTCAGTGTCCTGAATCAAAAGCGAACCGCCTCGGTCGAAAATTGTTGGTTATAATGATAAATATCTATCGGGAAAATCGGAAAAGCGTCCGGACACGCGGAAAGCAACGTGGTCGACGAGGGTATGGGCCGTTCTATCCACCTGTTCTCCGCCGTCGCGGCGCTGCCGACGCCGCCCTGGAGGGGCGCCGCTAGGACGGCGACGCCGAACGACAGGGTTACTAGTAAATTGTGCCAACGCTACCAGCTTCAACTTTTTACATATGATAATGGACTCTATTTCTGTTTATTCTTGAGGGGATCTACACAGGCTGAAGAGAAAAAAGTTTACTTGACCTTCACATTATTTGTTTTTCACTAATGTATATTTTTAAATCTTTAAATATTATTCTGTTCAATATAAAATACATTATTAGTATATTATAGGATTAATTTTTAATATCTTATTGTCATATCCTGGTTAATAACAGGTCAATCGAAAAGTCCCCGGCCTACCATAGTAAAACACCTTTTTTGGAATTTTTTTTTATTCAACATAATTCCCTTCATGGGTGATACACTGATTATAGCGAACC
The DNA here is from genome assembly GCF_030347505.1 of Rhynchophorus ferrugineus. Classification (NCBI taxonomy): domain Eukaryota; kingdom Metazoa; phylum Arthropoda; class Insecta; order Coleoptera; family Curculionidae; genus Rhynchophorus; species Rhynchophorus ferrugineus. Next base: position 56,799,379 of record NW_027472582.1, read on the forward strand.
TCCGACTTTTCAACACCATTTTTGTAGTACGCTTTGTCTTTTGCTTCAAAATAAGCCTCAGTTTCGTCGGTCACCTCTTCATTCGACGAAAATTTCTTCCCCGCGAGCATTATTTCGAGATCTGAGGACAGGAAATAGTCGCTGGGGGCCAGATCTGGAGAATACAGTGCATGAGAAAGCAATTCGAAGCCCAATTCATGGATTTTTGCCATCGTTTTCAATGACTTGTGACATGGTGCATTGTCTTGGTGAAGCACTACTTTCTTTTTCTTCAAATGCAGCCGCTTTTCCGCGATTTCGTCTTTCGCTATGTAACGCTATGTAATAGTCGCTGTTGATAGTCTTTCCTTTTTCAAAGTAGTCAATGAAATTATTTCATGCGTATCCCAAAATACAGACGCGTCTTCCCACGTTTTGTAGCGGGTTCATCTTGTGCAGTCTACTTGGATGACTGTCGATTGGACTTAGGAGTGAAATGATGGAGCCATGTTTCATCCATTGCCACATATCGACGCAAAAAGTCGGGTTTATTACGCTTGATCATCTTCGAACACTGCTTCGAATCATCAACTCGTCGTTGTTTTGGTCAAAAGTGAGCTCGCGCGGCACCCACTTTGCACAGAGCTTTCTCATACCAAATATTCGTGAACGATATGATGTACACGTTCAGTTAATATCTTTAGAGTGTCTGGTAATTCATTCAGTTTCAATTTACGGTCATTTGAAATCATTTTGTGGATTTTTTAATATTTCCGTCGGTAACAACCTCTTTTGGGCCTCCACTTCGTTCGCCGTCTTAGGAGCTCATTTCACCACGTCTAAGCTTAGCATATGAGTAATTGATGGCTGATTTTCCTGCGGCAGTGTCCGGAAACTCGGCATCAAGCCAAGTTTTTGCTTCAACTGTATTTTTTCCCTTCAAAAGCAATATTTTATCAACACGCGAAATTCCTATTTATCCATTTTTATCACAATAATAAAAATTGCTTCACTCAAAAAGCTTTAATTCAGAAACTAATAATTTGACAGCTGTCAAATTTAAACACGCATATTTTGATGATTAGAGCTAACTAAAAAACATATGGATTTAATTCTAGTAGCGCCATCTATGTGTCAGGCCGGGGGCTTTTCTATTAGCCTGTTATCAATAACATCTTATAGAATTTCAAAGGCCAATAAACATTTGACATTTAGTAATTATAATAAGAGGGAGGTTTGATAAGTCAGTTACTTTTTAATGATTTTTTTTTCTCGAAAAATGAGTTTTATTCCTCCTTTTAACTCAATACATCTAAGCGAAGGTTTTCTAATTTTTTATTCCTTCCAAATAAGAGTTTTTCTCAAGGAACTTAAAATACGCGTTTGTTTCTATTTATTCAATTCAGATCATTTAACAAAAAATAGTTTCATAGGGGTAAATCCGAGGAACAAGTTGGCAAGAAGTAGCAAGTTTGTAGCAAGGATATTTTCATCTGGTTTTTTCGGGTTTTCGATATTTAAAAACCAGGGAAATATCGATATTTACAAAAAATATATCAATATACTCTAAATATTGTAAAAAATATCATATATGTTTGATAAACCTTTAAAATTCCAAAAGAAATATCTTCTCTTTGAAATTTTCTTTGAAGAAGTATCGAAAAATGTCAACAGGAAAATATAGTTATATCGATATATCGGTCAAAAAAACATGTGCTACAAATATAGATATTTTTTTCAAAAAATATTGATATGTTCGTATATCAGCATCAGCTATTCTCATATATATCATCTCAAAAGCTATATGAAGAATATATACAAATAGAGCTATATATTAAATTCTTGTAGATTGAGTGTATTGTTCGAATGGATATTTAAGTATATGATTGATGAGCTATATAACAGTTCTTTTAGTTAAAAGGGCAAGGTTTATAGTGCTATTATAAAAAGCTTTATTATCTTACTAAAAGTCGCTTGATCACCAGAAATGACGGCAAGAAACTGTAGTACATTGACCTCAAAAAATAGAAGGTATGCCAGTTTGATAACACCAATTTTAAAAAGAAAGTACTAAGTTGTTTTATTGATGATTGCAGGTTGTGAACAATGAACAATTAGCGAATTATTGTAAAAAGTCAATAATTCTAGCAATGTGGGGTATGGATAATTTGAAATATAATAACGCAATCCCGTCAGTACAAGATATCCGTGAAATGAAGCTTTAAAAATTCTCAAATTATTAAATTAATATACGTAATATGCCTTTATTTTTTACAATATGGATTTGATGTAACTAGAATGTATGAGTCATATACAGATGCAAGGTTCTTTTATACTCCTGTTGTAAACAAAAATATAGTCTATTCAAAGATTTTTAGTAATCTGTCATCGATATTTGTGACGTCGAACCATTACAATGTTGCCGCAGCAACTTTAAGTTTTAATTAAGTTTGGATTTGACACACAAATACATTCTAAACTAGATAAAATAATTGAACAAAAATATTATCAAATATAATTTATTTTAACCTTATAGTACATCTAATACATGTATTATCGAAAGTCTTAAAACTATATAATAATCTTATTAATCTTAAAGTATAATAGTTTGTAGGTTAGAGTTGCTGTATTTACATTGAACTCTTTTCCACACCATCCATGATGTAGCTAATCAACAATTGTATATCTGAGAAACGTATTTTATTTTCATTCGAGTGCATATTTACCTTTTTGCGTTTAGTTCTTGTTTCCTTCCATGGTGTGTTTACTTGTCGAGTCATCTTGGCATCACTGTATATTTTATTTCTTCTGCTACTATCTGTGTACACCATTCTTCATAAAATTAATCAGTGAATTCTGTCTAATGCGCTTACTATGTCTACAAAACAGTTAGTATTCATTCTGTCCTCTTTATTTAGATTATAATTTTCTTGTATGTCAAAGCCAAATTGAACTAAAACTCAGAGTTGATGCGGCAACATTGGAATGGTTCGAGGTCACAAATAGCCATAAAAAAATGCCAAAAAAAACTTTGAATAGACTATATGTCCAGTTTTAACATATGGTAATTTTGAAAATATTACAAAAATGTATTATTATTGATTTTTATCATAATATGGGCTATATAATATCAGTTTCGTTGAAAATGTTATTAATAGTAATAAGCTAAATATTTTAACTAATTATTGCTTTATTTAATAGTCGAGAGTTTGCGGCTCACGATTATTTTGGTAGATATTTTGGTTATTCTACTATTCTATATTATTTTAAACTATTTACATCACTAGTTTAACATATTTATGTATTGTTATATATATATTTAAAAATTATATGGTGTAATGTTACATTCATATATATTCACTAAATTACTCTTGATAATATACTTATTACTTTTATATGGTTTTTAACCTAATAGTACATAATATTGTACAAATTTAATAGATAATTTACTATAAGAGAGAAAAATTGCCTTGCATTTTGGTATTATTCGTTACGTTCCGCATTTAAACCATTTAACAAATTAAATAGTTATCATATTGTGTCACTATTGCATGATGTATCTCGACAAAAATTTAGCGGATTAAAAGCATTATGTTATATTGCAACAATGTTTCAAAATTTTGAATAACCATATTGCATGTTTCATCTAAGCTATAGCAAAATAATATGTGGGATGATTGATTATTTTCGTGTTCGTTAGAATGTTGAGCGGAAACATATTTTTATGTTTTAATTAAATGGCTTTAATGCAGTTACGAATATAAATCGATTAATTGTTACTTAGTTTCGGTCATTTTAAACATAATAAATTGTATACTTGCTATGATAATTAAACGTAATACATATTATTTGATATTTGTTATAAATTTAATCAAGTCAATTAAATATAAAGATTTCTACAAAATAAATTTCTGTAATATATGAAACAGATTCGTAAAAATAGTTTTCTGGAATAACTATTATTTTAACTAACAGTAAGTGCTCCATTTACAAATATCATCGGTATCCGTACTGCAACATTTAAACTCAATGCTGATTTATTTGCCAATACATCAATCCCTATTAAAGGGCGTCTTTTAATTTGTTTCTCCTTTCTTGCCTTGAAAGTTACCAAAACCATTAATGAAGCTTTTACATACAGCTCTTCTACTAATTACGTACAATATTGTCATACTGATACACAGCGTCTTACAGTAATAGAAATACATGAACTTCCATTACTGTGAAGGGTTATTTAAGGTATGATGTTCTAAGTGTTCTAGTGTTCTAAATTGATATCTACTGCTAATTTTGAAACACACAAAACAATCGTCTTATGTTTCACTTTTTGCTTCATATTTGTAGTATTGTTTTTGCATACATTATGCGACGCGTACACCAGTTTAGTTTTGTAGTTTAGATTTCAGTGTGTAAATGTCTTGTGATTGTTAAAACAAGCGATCGGTGGAATGTGTGATTTATTAAACTTTTAAAGCGGGTAAACCATTGGTGCTCGGTTAGTGATATCATCATACTCAAAACGTGGCAAAACATCATCGAGGAAGAGGAATATTGGGCTGAACCCAAAGTTAACTGAGAGAGACCGGAGAATATTAATATACGATTCTGGACAAATAACGTAAAACTACCGCGCAAAAGTGACTCAACAAAACGAAACACTCGATTGAATAATAATTTTAAATTCCAAAAGATGGGTATATGGGTGCCACATCAATTGAATGACAGGAAAATGGAAAATCGAAAGAATCATCTGGGTAATGCTGCTTCAAATCTATGACTGAAAGTCATTTCTGCACCGAAGAGTGACGGGCGATGAAAAGTGAATTTATATAAAAACCCTAACTCTAAAAAATCAGGGCTATCATCTGGCGAAGCCGGCCGATCGACTTCATGTCCAAATCGTTTTGGTCACAAGACAATCTTGTGTGTTTGGTGGGATCAGAATGGAGTGCTGTATTAAGAACTGTTGAAACTTGGTGAAATAGTTTATAGTGATTGCCACCGATTACAAATGATCAATTTAAATCATGCATTGATCGAGAAACATCCAGAATGGGCCCGAATACATGGTAAAGTGATTTTGGAGCACGATAACGCGCCGTTTTATAAATGAAAACCGGTTAAGGAAGCGTTGAAAGTACTTGGACAGGACATATTATCGTACCCGCCGTACTCTCCAGACCTTGCCTTGTACGAATATTAACTTTTCGCATCAATGAGACACACTCTTGCAGAGCGGCTTTTCCTTAATTTTGGAAGAAGCTAGGATATGGCTCAATGAATGAAGTCTTTTTGGAATGCCATCCATAAATTGCTTGAAATATGGGCAATATATATAGTATGAAATTTCAATAGTTTGAGTAAATAAATTTTTCCAGTTTCTTAAAAATTTTGTAGATTTTTTCCGAAAGAAAAACGGTAACAACTTTCCGATACATCTGGTATATAATGTATCAAACGTTGAAGAAAATTCGAATTCGAGTGTCTCAATTGTGTTTGAGAGCAACTGGAAATTAAGTGGATAGACTTAGAATGCAACGAGTTGCCCATCAAATACAACAGTACGCACTATATAATGAAATTGAGCGACTCCACACATGCAATACTCCTGTGGTCCAGGAACAAGGATTATTCCAGTATGAACAGAAAATTGATTATAATGAGATCATGATAGAAATTCGTTAACTAGTAAACTGGCCTTACGACCAGATCCATTACGCCTATTATTTTCTGGGATGGAAAATTATTCTAATCATGTTTGGCCAACATTTGAAATTATGATGGTTCTTTACTAATGATGTTGTTCGGTATATCGTACAAGAAAATTTCATGTCTACTTTCGAGATATCATGCCATAAAAGCAGTTTGGTAACATTCAAATTTGTATCACAAATAATTTATATTGTTAAAAAATTACAGATAGAGAAGACAAATCTACTTACTAGGAGCCCTGTTGCCACTACCAATTGCAGATAATCAATTCTTGTAAATTGTGAAAATCCGGATGTGGAAATTGATAGACGTTATAATCATAATCCAACAGTGAAGCGATCTATTGTCCAAGAATTGGAAACATTTTTATCAGAACAATAATTCAGTCAAAATATTTAAAATAGCATTGGATCAACCGCCATTTGACAGCCATAATATCGTCGTCAGACCTGACAAACCCCCTGCCGGTAAGCATGCGAGGCGCTTTAATTCACCGACAGTCGACGAAGTGGCTATTGTTATTGTCCGAAAAAATTGACTGATAGAGCTGATACGAAACTAACCGGGTCATCTACTTCTAAAATAGAAATATGCTAATTCACACGGCCAGGAATATTATAAAATCTTCACTGTTATATCACATATCACATATTCTTCTTAATTATCGTTACAGTGGAAAGAAAACACATGTAATGTGATTCAGTTTACTGAATAATTTTGTTTGTTGCTTTAACATTATGGATAAGATTGGGTCTAACACTATGAAGCTGTTAAAATGACTTGGTATAAATATTCACCAAGAAGATTAGAATAGATTCCATTCTGCATTATCTGAATAGATATAGATAATAGCTGCATTCAGTTTGGAGCTATCCTTCTGATATAAACAATATATAAAATCATATTTGGAAATTGAGCCGCAATTTGTCTTTTTTTTTTTTCGAAAGGACTCAGGAGTTTTTCATTAGTGCCTAACTGTTGTTGTGATATAATATCAATATACTATCAATTCTAACATACACTATATTTTAATATGATATACTCTCTAAAGCTAAATTGGCGCATTGTTGTTTAGCTGCAAATGTAGCTGGCGGTATTTAGCCTGGATTACTGTTAAGTTTCACATAAAGCAATTGGAAGAAATTGTGCAATTACAATTCATACTTTTGGATTCCTGATGGCCACAACCTGGTGGATTTCAATTTAAAATGATTATTTTTCAATCAATTTAAAATGATGATGATAGATAGGTTCGATAAGTATTTTACTGAGAGATCAGAACGAATATATAGTCTATTCAAAACAGTAGTAACGCACGTCATCAATATGTGCCTGGCGAAAGTTGTAAATTCGTTTTACAGTCAAACAAAATTCTACTTCTCATTTTATTCTATTTAAAAAGAGATAGAATGCTGTTTGAGAAGTTCCAATATGTAACCGAATGAACCTATAAGAGTTGTCCGTTGGTCAAACGTCTGCAAAATTTTTTAAAATATTATAATTACGGTTTAAAGTTAAAGAATTGTTGAGAACTATTCAGATATAATATTAGAAAAGAAGTGTTAAGTATATAAGTATATATGGTCATGTTATTTCGCCCAAAGGAGATGTTTCATTGAGTTTATATTCACTTACCTTTTCTCAATAAGTTGGTGTCAGGTGGCTGGTAAATACGGTCTTTATAACCTGCAACAATAAAAAGAAAAATACAGATGATTAATGACTACTACAAATAAGAAATGTGACAAATCCAAAATAACGAATTGCCCCGTAATCTCTTTTTCATTTGAGACGTAATACAATATAATTTTCGTAACGGCTAAGGCTTTAAATTAGTTTGGCCGGAAAGAAAAAGTCATTAATTGGGAATTTATTTGTAATTTTTTCGAATTGGATTTTAGAAAGAACAACCCTCTTCATGGTATTTCCATTCAGTGTTCCGTCAAATTAAAACGAATTTTTTTAATGAGAATGGTTTTTATAATTTGATTTATTTTTGTATCTGGCGGATTAGCCTGTTTTTTACTCTCGTAAAATAAATGGCAATAAAATTTATTAATTTTTTATAATATTCTTTTTCTGGATATTTTTTAACATGCTACGATTATATATTCTACAATTAAAATATATATTGTTTCTTTCTCATTTAAAGCGTATTCTTATAATTATCCCAAAACCTGGGAAGTCAGCAAACGAAATAAAAGCCTATAGACCTATATCACTGCTACGAGTAATATCTAAGGTTTTTGAAAAACTTCTGTTGAAAAATATAAAACCGATCATTGAGAGAAAAAACCTAATACCAACACACCAGTTTGCGTTTATTAACAAGCACTCAACAATTGTCCAGGTCCACAGAATAACAGATCTTATTGAAAAAGCCTACGAAAGTAAAAAAGTATGCTCAGCTATATTTTTAGATGTAGTACAAGCTTTCAATAAGGTTTGGCATGAAGGCCTTATTCATAAGCTACAGAAATTGCTACCAAAACAACATACCGAACTATTGAAATCATACATTACAACCAGAATGTTTAGAGTCAAACAAGAAGAAGCTTACTGTACAATAAAAGAATCTAAAGTAGGTGTACCACAAAGAAGTGGACTGGACCAATGCTTTATCTACTCTACACTTGTGATATACCACAAACGGAAAATATTACGATGGCTACATTTGATGGCGATACTGCGATTATAGCTGTCGGAGACAATAGTGAAGAAGCCTCACGAAAAATACAACAGGCAAGTGACAATATAAATAAATGGACACAAGTTTGGAAAATAAAAATTAACGAAAGTAAATCTGTACATGTGCAGTTCACCTATAAACAGACCGTACAAGCACCCATAACATTAAATAATAGTATCATTCCATATAGCTACAACGCTAAATATCTCGGAATGAATCTCGATGCAAAACTTCGCTGGAAGGAGCATATACAGAAGAAAAGAAAGGAACTAGAATTGAAATATAGGAAAATGTACTGGCTAATTGGAAGAAAATCACAATTATCAGTAAATAATAAATTGCTATTATATAAGCAAATATTGAAACCTATATGGACATATGGAGTTCAATTATGGGGATGCTCTGCAAAGAGTAACAAGAGAACTGCAAGGGGGCATGAGGAAAGGCTCCATTCTCACACGAATATTGAAATATTACAACTATTCAAACACTCACTCAAAAGAATCAAACTATCTGATCTTGTGTAGTGAGGTGCATATATTAAAAAATTCATCAGTAACATGTATAAGCATTATTTCAGCAGAGACTGAGATAGGGCCGATGGGTTAGTTATATACCTAGATTTAACGACTAGTAACAATATATTAATTAAATAATAAAAAAAATTAAGGCATATTGATCACAAATTACTTCGTTACAAGATTTTTTATTTATTCTCTTCAATTATTTTATTTAAGATATTTCTATGGCTATTGCATTGCATAAAATACTAATACGAGTTTTTAAACATTGTGTGTATTAATATGTTCAAAACTTAGTTGAGGTACTATTAAGGAAAATAATATTCCTTAGTTTAAATGAAAATGCTGAAAATCTTTGTCATTTTCATACAACTACTAGCTGGCACGACAGACGTTGTCCTGTTTGAGCTATGAATATTTAATTGGAACTGGAATAAATATTTTATTGCAACGATTTTTGATACACAATCATTTTTACTTTGTTTTCTGGCGCGGAAATAAATACTGTAGATGGTTTTCTATCTTTTTATTTTTATTTTTATTTGGGGACCAATTGCAATACATATTCAATAAAAAAAGCAATTTCTGGACACCAATTAATGTAGTGACTCTGGTGGCTGCCCCAATGGCATCAATTTCACTAATACACCCTTTGCTCATCAGTTTGACTTGCTCAAATATACTTACAGCGCTTTGTGATCTAAGTTGGTACGTCTAATTGGTGGCGTTGTAAAGAACTAAATTTAAGTGAAGATTAGCTTTTTTTGTATAGCCACTCTATTCTGAGTACCTTTATATATAACGTGTTATCAGAACCTAGTAAAAGTCCATATTAAATTAAATTTTTAATATAAAGCGCGACTGTGGTGAACTAATTATGAGAAAACTTACTGAACAAACTCAGAAGTGGATAGACCTTCAGATCGAATGGACTGTGCACTAAGAAATTAATAAATAGATTGTTTGTTTGGTATATGCCAATCAATATAGATTTTAAGCGACGTTTTTCAAATGGCTACTAATAAACTATCAAACGCTTGATGCATTTTACAATTTTCTGCCAAATTGTCTTAATTTTTCTATCCACAAGAACCTTCTACAAAATATAGAAAAATGTCAGAAAAAAATAAGACGGAAATCCGTAAAATAGTTTTCAAATTACCACGTGACCAAGAGAGAGGGACTAATTTATATATAAATACGTTTAAAATGATGTTATGATTCTATAAAAATATGCGTGTATTAATAATAGAGCAACAATAAATATTTACAGTATTAAACCATGCAATGTGTATATTAAAAAGTGATGAAAGTCTGAAACTATTGTTTTTTTGTGTTGTTTGTAAAACTGTAATTCATCCAGTATAATTATAATACATACGAAGAACAATAGACTCCATTATTAGTGTGACGTTAGGCTTAGCGTTAATAGCATAGTCCGAATATTAATTAATCTAATAAAGCCATATGAAAGACGTAACTAATTAATTCAAAGCGAATTAATAAAACTAATTAATTTTTGGTGACACTGTAACAAAATTCCGTGTTATTTGGCAAAAAGCAATCGGTTCCTTTTCGTGACAATTTTTACTCGACCGCTAAGTTATAGTCTTCAAGAACCGCGATATTGCTGAACATAATGGACGTAATTGGTATAATCTTCGTGCAGAGGAAATTACCAACATTACTGTAATGATTATGGTGAAGATAACAGTAATTTTATGTATCAGAAAGATAAGTCCAGCTGTATATTCCAGATACCTTACAGATTGAGATAAAAAGAAAAGTTTTTAAAGCTTAGAACTTTCAGGTGGGCTTCAATGTCATTAATGAAATTAATTTACATTTTAAATTAGTTTTATTACACGGCATACAAAAACATGAAAAGTTCGTAGAGTACCATCCATTTTTGATGCCATTTCAATATATCATCGATCATAAGAACAGAGCTGCAATTAAATAATTAAATCATATTTAACTTGAAAAATGTAAGAATTGGATCCAAAAGGGGTGCTCCATTTGATCACAATGGAAAAAAACATAGTGCGGGGTTAAAGATGACTAAAACAATTTTGTGGGTTGTTTCAATACTACTTGGGTGGGACTTGGGTCCAATACTGCGTGTTTTTTTTTTAACCTGAAACCGGGAAAGGGAATCCTGTTACGGATACCTGGTCGCGGAGACCCGCAGGAACAAGCGAGTTGGACTGGTTATGTGGAGAGTGCTTCTGGACTACCCACTAAACCACACCCTATCAGCTTATCCTATGATCGTAACTGTTACTTCTTACGGTTAGTAGGGGGGTGCCCGTCTTGAAAAAGCAAAGTAAGCAGTGTCGTCTGTGTAAAAAGCTGCCTCAATTTGTGGTCTCCTAGGGATATCTAAAAGAAAAATATTAAATTAAGCCTTATGGAACTTCTGCATCGACGGTTTTGCGGCTAGAGAGAATATCTTTAATTTTCACCTGGAACGATCGACCTGACAAAAATGATATGAAAAGAGTGGCTATGCCTACCCGATGACATTTCGCCTCTAAGCCTTCGTGCCAAACCTTGTCAAAGACTTTGGTTAAGTCCAAGAAAACCACTCCAAGTCTCCGACTGCTCCATGTCGATTAAAAGCAGTTGATTTTTGCGGCCAGCCGATAGGCCTGATGAACGGCTGAGTGTTTGTCTTCGTAAAATAATTAATAGCATAAAGAATTGCTCCTTCAAGCTTGTAAGCTTTGAAATGGAACTTAGTAGGCTGATAAGTCTGTAGTCATAAAGTGACGATCTAGCTCAATTTTTGGAGATAACTGCGATGAATGCATGTTTCCATGTGGATGGAAAGTGTTGCAGCCTCAGAATGGCGTCGATGATATTAGTTAGTTCGGCGAGCTGCTTATAGGGATGTTTATTGAGTTGGGCTATCGAGATGTTATCGAAACTCGGGGCCTTCTTGTTCCGAATCTTGCTAATCATTTATGTGTGTATTTTAGGAAAAACTGGGTGATCTAGATAACTTGGAGACACTTGAGAGTGAACAGAGTTGGTTCCTAATGATTTCGTCATTCTCGGCAACGTTTATATTTGTAGCAGGATGGAGGCGTTCCATCTGGGCCTCATAGGTTTTAGAGAGGAGCTCGACCTTTTCGTGGTCGGTGACGGCGAAACTTCCTGTCTCCGCTGAGTTCAGGGGGACTATGACATTTGTGTAATACTATGATGCTATTTTCACCAGCTGGGCTAAACATTCACCAAGAAGGCATAATATATTCTATAACAGTATTTAGTCAGGAACCAACCTGCTCATTTAAAGAATATATTCAATCATATTTGAATGTTTTTATATGTTTATAGTGATATGTTTTATATATTTTTATGTGTATATATTAATAATAAAGCAACAACAATTATTTACACCATTAAATCATATAATGTGTATATTAAAAAGTGGTGGAAGTCTACTGATATATAGAATATATTCAATCATATATGAAAATGTAGTCCTAACTTATTCTTTTCTTTTTCGAAATGATATTCGATTAACGATCTTCTAAAACAAGATTGACACATTGGCCTATACTATTTTAAGACTTCAAAGAAAGTAGTGTTAGGAAGTTGGGTGCAATTCGTATTTTCGTATTGAGGATAGGCTATGACTGGCGGTTTTCAGTTTTATAAAAGTATAATTGATAAGAAACTTAAATTTAACTTGATTGTCCTCCAGGACATACGATAGCTATATTCTGTAATTCTTTTCTCTTATCTATTATAAATCTCCCAATTCTTACCGAGTTACTAAATATGTATGTGGATTAGTGTTATCGTAATAGAAGATAACAGCTTTCCTACTGATTAGTTCAGATGGTCACTTTTAATTACCTCCTTCAAAAGCATTAGTTATTAGTCAATATTCAAATTAAGTGTTTGGCCGAGTTTCTGTGGTTTATGATAAATGATGATGATTATTTCAATTCGTTTCACCAGAGATTTACAAATGGAAACTAGACTGATTCTATTTTTTACTATTAATTCATGCGGAACCCAAATATAGAACTTAGTTAGTGTAAATAGTCCAAAACTCTTTTACGGTCGATGTTTAGTTCCATAGCGATGTCGCAATATTAAATGTGTTGTATACATTCATATTTTTAAGAATATCATCGACCTTTTCAACGATTAAGAGTGAGGTTCATCTGAAAACCATACATTTGCCGGAGGAAAACGAGCCATTTTGGCAGTGACGTTCAGGCCAGACAGTAGGAGGAAAAAAACGCAATATGGCGAAAATGACCTTCTGGGATCTATATTTTCAAAACGCAATAATTTTTGACCCCATAAATGATTAGTGCGTCCTGTGTATATAAGATGACCTATAGAAATAATATCATTAAGAAATAATGACTAGAAATATGAGACATTTTAGCCATCTATTAGGAAAGCCGATATTTCATTTTTACCATTTTTGCATTTATTTTTATTTTAATTTTTTTTATTTTATTTAAAATTAAAATTATCCAAAAAACATCAGTCTCCGTCTATTACTTAAAAACGCTTACTTGCTATTTTAAAACCGTGAAGAAAATTCGTTTGAATCGCCGTTTAATGACACATCACGTGTAAAGTTTTAACTATAATAATAAAAAATATATATAAAAGAGTAAAATATTCTTTAATATCCTGTATACATTTTAAATAGCAGGGAATAACGGTTGGAGAAAAAGTAATTTTAAAGATATGCATAATCTTTGTTAATATTGGTTAAAACTATTAGTTATTTTTAGTTTATTTTGGTCTCTAACTCAACAACAGTAAACAATACTAGTTAGTCATGATTCAATCACTTTTTTTAGCGAAAAACTGATAGTAAAATAATTATTTAGTTACGATTACTGACATCAATCGTGATACTAGGTAGTTTGAATACGAATATGGTTAAAGTTTAATCGGTAAATATTGATATTGTGTACGAATTCATGCTGCAAAAGCTTGTTGTGACCAAAATCCACGTATAGCCTACAACGAGATTTAATCATCCTTGAATTAATTTGTATTTAATATCGTACTCTAATAAGTACATAATGAAATATTATAGTGGTTACTTAAGATGTACCGCAACTTAAAAAAAAAGTAATGAAACATACACTAAATGAATAAATAAATAATCATCGATTAATGTATGAATTATAATGGGAAAATGCTAAATATACAATGAAACGATGTTAGCGTTAACTATGCATCAAGTTTGTCAAAGGAAGGCCAATGAAGTTTAAAGAGACTGAGTTGAAGACACTAGTTTAACAAGATTCACGCTTTAACCTAAGACAATCTCGCTGAAAGCTTTGTAGTGAAGCAACAGAGGTATTCAAATTGTCTAAAGAATGTCGCTCAACATAAAAAAAAGAAAACACATTGGGTTCCTTATATGTTCAAACCTAGAATTGAAATCGAAAGACTTTTTGTAATAAACTTTGATGTAACGGTAAATTGATACTTCAGATTATTTTAATTTATAATTTTTTTTAAGAATAGTGGGAAAAGATATTACAAACTTTCTTCAAACGTTTGATAACCTGCTTTCATCTTGATAAAGAACATTTTGAAAAATAATAGTCACATTGTTAAATAATTGCTGTTGATCAATAATTCTTTTTGACTTTTTAGTCCAAAAGGTAAAAGGCGAAATTCGTAAAAAATTGTTGACGATTCATAATTGAAACACTATTAATTGGACAGTACCATTTACTATTTCCATTGTTAAAACTAATTAAAAAAGAAATCTTTTGGTATATCAAAGATATACTACTCGCCTCTTAACATGTTTTTTTGAAAAAGGTTCTATTTTTATCGACATTTTTTTCCCATCTCTCTCGCAATGTATTAAAACAATCAATTCAATGATGTTGGCAATTCAACTTTTCGAGCCATGCCAAGCATCAATCTGAACAACAGGTAATCACGCATTTGAGATGCAATAGCGTATCTTCCACAACTCTTGTTCAATTGATGTCGGTAGACATCTGCACTAACAGCTTCGTTCAGTTTTAGCAACTCGTAACACAATACAGCTTGATGATCCCACCATATGATAATGAATAATTCATGGCTATGAATCCTCTTCGGCGCCGATATAGATGGACATTCTGGACAACCCCATGACTTTCTGCACTTGGAATTATAGTAGTAGATTTGGTATTCAGCGCTAATCGCCATACGTCCTACAAAATTCTTATTTTTTTCCGAAAATTCCTGATATGTAAATAAATTGTCGTTTTAACTACTTTCCCTCCTTTTGGATATTTCCCATCGACATGTACACAATTGATTAATTAAAGATGTTGGAAAGTTCTTTGGGGGCTTGATCTGGGTTTTCGTCCAATATATCTTACACTTCATTATGTTCGAATTTTTTGGTTGGTGTTTTTTGCCACCGATAACAAAATATTCATTTACGAAGCAGTTCAATATAAGTGTAAAAGTTTTACTGGGCTTTTATTTAGTGGGAATTTTGTGTACTTCATGATTAATATCTGTACACACTGAATATACTAATAATAACAGGTGGAGCAAAAGTCCAGTTACAATCATGATTGAGCGCCATCTTGGTTATGTGACGTTTAGCTTTAATTCAGTTTTGCTTTAACCATTGTGTTGTGTGGACGTCCAAATTTTATTATAGATAAATATACGCCACAGGAACGAGCAGAAATAATGACAATATTTATTGAAAATAATCGTTCCATTATTGCCACTCAGCAACAATTGTGTCGAAAATATCCTAATCTTCCAGTGCCTCATAAGATCACAATTTATAGTTTACATGCGAATTTTTGACAGTAGGGTACGACAGCAGACAGGACTCGTTCTGGAAGCTAATGGACGTCTCGTAACGCTGAAAATATGGCTCTGGTGCGCGATAGTGTTGCAGAGTCTCCAGAAACATTAATTCGGAGACGTGTTTCCCAGTTACACATTTCTGCACGAAGTTCTTCCACTAAAAACAACTATATGGTGTGGTATTCATGCTGGAAAAATCATTCGTCCCTATTTTTCTGAAAATGATCAAGGTGTTGCGGTAACTGTTACTGCTGAATGGTATCAAGACATGATTCAAAATGTTCTTGTGCCTGAAATAGAAGAGCAAAGACCAGCGGACACAGCTCATTCACCAATTCAATTATTGAATGACGTTTTCCCATGAAGACTAATTTCGTGAAGTGGCGATTTAGCATGACCAGCCAGATTACCACGTTTATCAGCACCAGACTTTTTTCTGATAGGGCTCTTTCAAATCAAAAGTGCATTTGAATAAAAGAGTCTTAAAAAGAGCCGAAAGTTGCATAGTGAATTGCGGTCACCATTTAGCCGATATAATTTTTCAATCATTACGTCATTACGACCAAATAAATTTTTTATGAAAACCAAACTTACTTGTCTTGTCTTTAAGCAAAGTTATAGGCAATCAAAATGGTAGCGGGACTTTTGCGCCACGTTGTACTATTTAGGGAAATATTATGGCTTGGTGAGTGGACATAAGACGAAATAAGACTGTGTAATATAAACTATGATGAAATACGAATTGATAAAGGCAGCGGAGCAGTTTTACCTGGAGATAACGCTTGGGCAGTCGACGGTGGCACGTTTGAACTGAATAATGGTCAGTGACTGATTGATCCAATATGCCCTTCCCAGATAAACGTCTGGGAGTTGTCAGATCTTTGTTATCGTTATCGTCTCGGTGAATTGTAGGATTTAAATATGTAAAACTCGAGATGTCTCAAGATCGCTACAATTACATGAAAAGAAAAAAAGAACTTGTTTAAATCTAAGATATATTTCAGATTTAGTTCAGTTCAAAATTCCAACAATATTATTTGATTAAATAAACCTATAGTGTATAAATAATTAAAGCTACTTTGAATATTTAACGCCGCATACAAATTTCTAAGCAGATATCGGTTGTTCATGGAGCTCTTCCATTTTTCCAAACGATAGAACCGAGAGGCTCGCAACAGCTTCATTATTGAAAGTATATTGCGTCGCAGTTCCGGCGTTCCCTTTGCCTATCCGACCTCCCGCAACTAAGAAGTCAGGCTGCTACGTCAACCCCAATCAAGTTTCTTCATCCCTTCATTGTTGGTTCCCGATTTGTACTTTTACGGCGTAATCGGCGGCTTTGGGCCGTTAACGCCCCGTAAACGCGGCTCCCATAAAATTACCCTAACCGTAAAACGGCAAGGATTTACACGGGGAGGCGACATTCGCCCTAAGGA
The DNA here is from genome assembly GCF_030347505.1 of Rhynchophorus ferrugineus. NCBI lineage: Eukaryota > Metazoa > Arthropoda > Insecta > Coleoptera > Curculionidae > Rhynchophorus > Rhynchophorus ferrugineus. Next base: position 56,816,538 of record NW_027472582.1, read on the forward strand.
TTATGCTTGTTAAAATTGGAGATTAGGGCGAAGAAAGTGGGTTTCAACTTTCTTTTTTTCCTCTCGTGTTTTCGCCAGAAAAATAATAACGTATAAGTATGTTTTTAACTCTTCTAAGGGTCGCCCGTAATATAGTCGTAAAACTCGAAAGTTATTTAATATGGAAATGACACTTTTCCTTTTCGCCTCGCCCTTTAAGGACACGATTTTCCATTTAAACGGATCAAGGCGTAGTATTTGTCGAGCAAGGAAACATAATCATAAGCTTGTGTACGCCAAAATTATATAAGGATAATCATCCATTAATTCGATATAAAGACTAATACCTAGTTATTAGGTGATGGCATGTGTTGATCGGCGATATCTATTGGCGAAAACGCGAAGTATTAATGGAAACAACTGGTAAAGAGACTTACTTACACATAGTATAACTATAATTTACATGTGTCACTTAATTTTTAAACCTAAAATAAAACTTTTCCGACTTTGAAAAAGAATAAGGGTCTATGTTCGGCTGTATGTATCCTTTTTAAATGTATGTTCGCCGATTTCTTGGTCAACTGTGGGCCGATTTTCAAAATTATGTTTTTATTCGAAAGAGAGCACTTCCGAGGTGGTCTCATTGAAACCAAATCAGGATCTGTTGGGAGGAAAGGGGGAAATCGAGGGAAAGGTTCAAATTTCAAAGGCACGCATAAAGCTTTCCCATATTTTTATCTAAAATAATCTGATATTTGTGTATAATGTTATTACTGAGTTGAATGATGAAAAATCGGAAGTGGTTCACTGCAAAATCCATCCAGTATGTTTGTTAAGCACTCTCCATAGCATATAAGATCTCGTAGAGATATTTCGGACAACTGCTTCTATAGTATAATGGTTAAAAGGTTTAGCTCCCAAACTGCACTCGCGGGTTCAATTCCCGGCAGGGCAATAACTTTTTGTTGTCGATTAGTTTTTGTTTCTTTGTTTGTTTAACGGTATTAATACTTGGTCTACCCATTGTAATATTAAATAGAATAATAATTAACTAACACTAAAAAGAGAAAAATAATATAATTTTACAACAAATTTCAACCGACTTCAAAAAATAAATAATGAACTCACTAAACATTAAAATATAGCTTAGATTTTTAAAACAAAAAAACATTTTAAAATAAAATATGTGCCTAATAATCAATTTGATAACTAAATAAAATTAAATAAATTAAAGCACGTATTCTTCTGCGCGTATTTTATACTCTACTATATATGCACAATTAGCTTAATACCTACCTAAACCTATCTATCTATTTACAAAATTATTTTAATTACTACCAACTGATACCACTTTCAAGTCTGTTCCGTGAAATAATAGTCTGCCAAAAAATAATAATATTTTGTGACATATACAAGAAATTAAATTACTAATAAAATAAGTCTAAATTAATATCACTAATTGGGTTCAACACCGACTTCAAAGTAGTTAGTTGGTAGTAGTTAAAATAATATTGTAAATAGATAAATAGTTTAGGTTTGTATTAAGCTAAATTTTGTTTATATAGTTGAATATAAAATACGTGTAGTAGGTATGTTAAATAAGGTTTTTGTTAGTTTTTATTTAGTTATTACAACGATTATTATGTATCTATATTTTATTTTAAAATTTTTTTTTTGTGTCAAAAATCTAAGTATTATTATTTTTTTAGTTTTAGTGAGTCCTTTATTTATATTTTGAAGTCGGTTCAATTTTTTTGTTAAAATATGTTATTCAATGTATAGAGACGATAATTATTGAAAGTTAAAAATGTTGTTGATTGATTTAAGGAAATCTGCTGACGATAGCCAATCAAACACTTTTGGAAACTTATGGTGATGTTGGTCTGATATACTCCAACTATCAGTTTTGGTTTTAAATATTCAAAAGTGGCGATTTAGATATCTGGTGACCTAAAAATGTCAGGAGGATATTTTCTTGCAAGATTTAATGGATATAAACTCATACAAACACCTAAAAATTTTCACAAGGCTTAGATGTGGATACATTAACACTTTCGAGATGTTTATATGCGAAGTGGAAGATCCAAATTGTGGAAATTGATTATAATACGAAGTGACGAAGGGCAAAAAGAGTTTTCTGCAGTATACTGTAACTGACAATGCAAAGTCGATCTATTATTATAATCGCAAATGCAAAAAAAATTGTAGTTAGTCCAAGAGAGTCATCAACATCGATACAGAAGCAGTATATCCATGGCCCTAAAGTTTTACTGTGCATAAGTTAGGCAATACAGGCAATACCGTTCACCAAGGTGAATCGAATCCGTCATTGCAGATCAGGAGGTACTATTTATGGAGGTACTATATACACTATTTATATTGTCGATTAATTTCCACAGTTCGTCTAGTTTGTACTGTTTTTCAAATAATGTATGCTGAATTGACCAGAACAAATGGTAGTCGGGTGCGGCCAAGTTTGGTGAATAGGCTGTCTACGCGAGAAATTCCCATCCCAAGATCGAGAAGGTTTTCTGAATTCTAGGTTTGTCAGACAATAGTACAATGATCAAGTTTTTCTGCCAGTTGTTCTTAGTTATTGTTTGTAATATTTCGCGCGTCTAACCAGGGTAAACAAAATGGGGAAGTCGTTATCCAGTTTAAAATTATAAAATTCCAATATATTTGAACCCGTAATAAATTGTCTAAAATTTTGGTGAATCGTATTAACACGGAGAAAGCGCATGTCACTTTGTTTTATCTGAAATTGGACTTTAAGAGTTATTGTAGATTAGGTTCCAATATTTTAGACGCGGCTGCTCATCTTCTGGTTCTCGAAAGGTTATGTTTATTGATTACATACTAACTGATGTTTCGCAATCGCTATAGCACAGTTCGCGAGTTCCACATAACCTAAAATGTTTATGATTCATGAGGTATGTTCTTTGGTATTGTTAACCTCTTGAAAAAAACAAAATATACATTAAATGGGACATAATTTTAGACGGCTTAAAGAATGCGGCCGGTATGGTTGGCCCAGTGGTCAAGGAGACAGGATGATCTTCCTACTGTTGCGATAACCTCGGCTTTGAATTCTGCTTGATTGTCTAAGAGACAAGACTGCTAGATCCGACAAGGAAAATGATCCCAGTAACTAGGGAGGGCAATACCGGATGTCTTCCGGGATAGCCTCTAAGTTGGTAAGTAGCCAGTGGACCGTGGCTCGGAGTCCATGTTAAGAAACCATCCAGACAAATCCTAGTTGGTACAAAGGAGACTCTACAATATAAGAAAAAAAAAAGATAAATAGCACACATCATGAATTAGCTGTTAGCTATGTGTGTAGTTGTCTAGCTGCTTGCATATATTTTGCATGCAAATGCGAATTAGTAATGTAAACAACTGTTAACCTAATCGTTAAATTGGCTTGTTTTGACATTTCTCTACATAAAATGTCAATTGAAAATTTTCGTTACAATGATTTAAGATTGGTTATCTTGATATCCACGATAAATAACGGTTTGTAGAACTAAAAAAGTTCGAACAAAATGTATTGAAGGACTTATTAGAAGGAAATCCTGCTCAATCTTTTAAATTATTTTCGACAGCTTAGATGTTGATAAATCAACCATGTAGAAACGTTTATATATAATGTGAAAAACAAAAGAGTTTTCTACGGCGTATTGTGACTGGCGATGACAAATCGATCTATTATACAATCCCAAGAGTAAAAAGTCATGAGATAGTCGAGGATAGCTATCAATATCGATACCGAAGAAAAATATTCATGGCCATAAAGTACTTTTCTTTATATGGTAGGATCAGAAAAATATAGATCAATTAAATATAAAAAGAAAACTAGCCCTAGCTGCTAATAGTTGCAAGGTAATCCTCTTGTAAGAAAGCTCTCGGCCACACTTTGCAAGAGTAGTGAACTTTTGCCATTCGAATAGGAAGTATTTCTGCAATCAGCGCACTCACCAGATATAGCTACTTTTAATTGCCAGTGGTTCATACTGCTGTATCGATCAACATCGAACAATCTATACAGCCAAGTCGTCACACGATTTCAAAATGCCGAGAATGGGCGAAAATGGATCGATACCGAACCAGTGTCATTCTTTCAACGCCGTATGTTTAAAAAAATATGGAAAAAATTTTATGTGAGAAGTGACACACATAGAAAGTGGAAAATATTTTGACTCACATACATTGTACCAAGTTTTCTTAATAAAAGCTTTTTAAAGTGAAAAAATGATAAGAATGCGTGCAAATACCTGATATGATATTACTATATATTTACAATGCATATTTTATCCGAATCTTATTGTTATTTTGTAACCCAGAGGTGAAAGAAAGTTACAGCCCTTAACAATTGATATAAAACTTGACTCTCTACTCATGGAAAGGAAACATTATCACCTAATCAGTCGGGGCAATATCAGCCCCGTTGTGTTCTGCGATTTAACACTTAATTTATATCATTTACCCGAAGATAAATTTCGGAAAACTAAAAACAAACAATAATTATCGAAAGCATAAATCAGATTTATGGGCGACGATAAAATATCGAAACGAACCGATTCGAGCGACAACGACTACAATCCTCTCCCTTCGCCGTTAAGTAAACTACGGTTTTGCGGCCGAGTTCAGTATGATGAAAATTTAAATGCGGCCTTGTCGTCTTTCTAATCTTCGAAAAGTTTCCGAAATGGAACCGTCGCGAAGACGCCGGTTTATCTAAATTAATATCGGTCTTCATCGAATCCACCGACTGGCTCTCGGCTAAATATGTCTGGGACCACTTGATCTCTGCGCTTGTTTTACGAGATTTGTTGCAAAGCCAACTATGTCGGCGATTTTATTGATTGGGAACGTTTTCGTGTTTCGATCATCGTTCGGTTTTACGCTTTTATGGAATCGCTTGCTTGACTGTGCCAAATAGTTTATGTGGTGTTTACAGAAAGCTTAAATTGTATTTGGAATAGCGGAAAATCAAGTGATCTGTGTGTGTTCATCTCTAAATCATTTGTAGGTTGTGCATATAATTTCAAACTTTATAAATATAAATCACGAGTTAATAATAAATAAGAATATAGATCATATATTGAAGATATATGTGCAGAATACGAGTAATTGGATTTTTCCAGGAAAATCTGTTATCTACATCAAGATATTATGCACAAGTTAAGAGTTAACCAACTCCATATTCAGGCTTCACTGACATGCTTCAATTTTCAGTTTGTTTCAAAAAAATGTTTTCAATGCGTAGAAAATGCTTATTTCTTTGTACCAAGGAAATCGCATTTGCCGAAAATTTTACTTTTTTAGTTCAATCTGAAGAAGAAAATGGTCGAATGTCATCGAATGATATGTGAAGCTTATGACTTCCATCTTCCATCGATTTCAACATATAAGTTCCTGTTTCGACATTTTAGAAGTGGCGATTTGGACACCAAAGACAAACAACTTTCTAGACGGTCAAAAAATATGTGGATAAAGATTTTAAAACATCGATAAAACCATCGAAGGAGATCACTATTGGTTATAATTGATGCGTTTGTGCCGAGAACTGTGCGAATACGAATAAAGACAAACAATGCTATTATTGCCTCTCTTGTAGTATTGATGTTGGTACTTCCATCTGTTCTGATGGACTTTCTTCTTCGGTGAAATTTCCACCTTCTGTCTGGGTTATCTGTCAGCTGGTATACTAATTTCAACTTGTTTAAGCTAATATTGACCATTTTCCTTTTATCAGCAGAGTACAATATTTATCTGTAATATGTCTTTAGTAGGTTATAGTGGTCTTTTCACTCTGCCGGTTTTTAAAAGACAAATGGAGTTCTTGCCTAATTGCAGTTCTTTGGTCCAAGGGTACTATAAGTCCATTTAATCGAAGTATGGGTTTTTATTAATAAGTTGGTAATAACATGTTTGATGAAAGATGTTTGGAATGCTGATGCCTTAGCAACTCTTGCAAATTGTTTAATTTATTTCGAAAGTGAGTAGTGTGTTATGTGTACAGAAGCAGTAGAACTTAGTAGAGAAGAAGACCCAAATAAATCTATCTACCATTATCTATAAGCAAAGTTTTGCGGAAACATTAGATTTTAGTTTGAGTTTGATTTTAGTTTTATATAATGGAAATTGCATCCAGAAATAGAAATGGTAATAGTTTAAGTTCAAATGAAATTAATTTTACGTAAATTTATATAGCGTGTATTATATTTAATGTTAAAGCTTCTTAGCTGTGAGAACATACTTTATGAGGTGTTCTGGAAATATGCGAAGATATGCACCATGAAAGCTGCTAGAGTGATCTAGAGAGATGCTGGTATCAATAGACTGATATGTAACTGAAACTTTAAGTAATTTAACAGCAACTGAATACCACACACGTATAAACATGCCAGAAATAATTATTTATTATAAGAAGGGCCATTACAAGAAGGGTAAGTTGCCAGTAGAATATGATTACGGCAAAATAATTAACCCCTCTATATTTACCCCTTACACAGAGCTAAAACGAGACCATATTGGAAAAGAATTGAAAAACTTAAATCAATTTGTTGTTCTAAGAACTTATTGAACGACCCTCGTACTAAGCCGGTAAAGTTTTATTGAGGTGGCATAACACCTAATGCAACTATATCTTTAGGTTATATCATACAATACAAATTATAAATCAATAAAACAAAATCAGAACATATTCTGTAGTCTCTTCGATTTCAAATATTGATAAAATGAATTTTCAATAAATTAAAAGAGGATAATGTCTGCAAACGTGTTATTTATCTTGTAGTTGTAGCACATACGAAGAAAATTATATTTTTTGAGCTAATCAATGTAATCTACATTCTTGTCTATTGTCGTTATGCTATTATTATTTTTATTACGCTCTTCAATATGACATAATCACTATTAGATGTATTTGAGAAAAAAAACTGATTACATGCAAATTTCTATCGTTTATACGTCATTAAAACTCGTCAATATCGATATGCAACTGTCCTACCTTCAAATGTATTATTGTTAATCTTCTATTTTTACACTGATCTTTATAAACTTAATCTGTACATTTATGAATGTAAACTTTACCAAAAGCCTGTCTCTTTTTGTGAGTTGGTTATTTTATTTTAATTGCACTTTATTTTTTATATAACTTTAAAGAGAGACTTGCAGAATTACCCTCAATTGAATAGTAGTTCAAGTACTTCAAGTGTAGGGTTATTAGGTTCTACTGCTGTTTAAGTCTTCTATTTCTACAGAAAAATCGTTTAGATCTGAAAATATATAAGCATTGGTGAAAGATATAAATTTTATAGAAGTTATAACTGAATTCATAGAAACCTATATATGTTTCCTGAGAATCTGAGACATTTTGGTGAGTACTACTGGGATGTAACTTCCCTATTTGGCATAACAAGCAATGAGAACTGCGATGTTGAAACTGTTCGAAATGTCGTTTTCTAGAACCATTCACAGTTTCGTGAATTGTTGGCATAGAATCATTCAAAAGCACTCTTACTCCAAGAACAAGAAAATTATAATTCGGCGGTGTTTTATTCGTCTTTATATTTACATTTTTCCTTTAATCAATCCACAGAATGTGATGAATTTAGTTAGCCATTCTGTTTTATATATAATTCTGTTTTATTTATAATAAATGTAATAATTGGGGTACTAGAAACATATTCTTGATCAGAGAATCAGAAATCACGTAATTTAGCAAATTTATATTATCTAAAAAACCACTTCTATAGATATTGTTGCTCTATAAAAAAATTCTTAGCGATTTAACTAGTAATATTTAGGTTGACACATTTTTTCTAACAAATTATTTATTATAATATTATATAGAAGTCTTTTTTGATACACTCCATGATAATTATTATGACCCAGAATATTTTCATATCAATATATTTGTCGCTTTTCCCCCTTTTTCCATCTACAGAACAAGGACACGACTTAACAGCGCCGAAAATTTAACACGCCAAATTCAATTTTCGCGCTCTATTAATTTCCATTTTGAATTTCTATTCAGTAAGCCCGTGGCAATATCGCTTGTTTATTTATAATGCAGAGGCAGGTCGAGTATATTATTGTATATTTTTGTGATATTAGTTGTTTCATTGTCGTTTTTTTTTCAGTTCTACATAACTCTTTTATAAATTCTCATGCATGTATCGATATATCTTGGTGAAAATACAAAACATCTATTAAATAAACTGTTAAACAACTAAACCTGACAATTAAATTCGACGGTTTTGAAGTTTCCCTACATTCCTCTGAAAAAAAAATTTTTTTTGAAATATTCAATAATATCGACTAACAAAAATATGGATATATCGATGAAAAAAATATGGGACAAAAATATGGATATATTCATATTTTTTCGGCATTCTTAGATCGGCCATTAAAGGTGGATTACAGTAGATCAGCTGCGCAGCCATAGCTTTTTGGAATCTGGAGACACCAAAACTTATCAAATAGTTTTCCAGATGACGAAGGGATAATAATCATAACCCAAAGGATGTATTTTGGTCGTTCCTACAGGAGGGAGATGATACAGGGCGATTAACAGTGTGATCTTTTGGTTTATATTAGAATGGATTGTGACCGTTAATATGGTCTGTATAGTTGTTCCACTAAATCACCACTTACTTTCGTTAACATAATTTACATTTAAGTGAAATACTTAATATAAAATTTTTTGTTTTAAATCTTAAATATTTAGGAACTTATGTACGTGTTTCAGATTATAATCATTTGATAAAATATATATTATTAAGTATACATCATTTGCTGAAGAATGCAATGACTTAGCTATGTCCTTAAAAATAAAAATTCCATGCTTTATTGTTTTGGTACTAAATATTGATAAATATTTTTTGTCTCACTCGTTCATATGAAAGTTTATGAAATTAAATGATATTTCACCAAGATCGTTTTACTTTTGAATTTTGCTATTTTCGGAATAATAAAAATTATTCGATTGCTGTAGAACACGAATTGAATTTATATGAAAAAATTTTAATTAATAAAAGCTTGGATATGTAGAAAATGTCTATATTTCAAATGTTAATATACCTAATGTTATTATATCAACAAAAATAGGAATATGTTTGCTGAATTAATGAATAATGGAGCAATACAGCAGATCAATAGTTTTTTTAAAACAAAATATTCCAAAACAATACATTAGCAGAACAGAAATAAATTAACCAAAATAAATATTTGGAGGCTTTCTATGGAATATCATTTATATATTAATTTAAAAATCTACTTTAACTTTTATTTAAACTTTTTAAGAATTTCACATAAATTTTTTCATGATTCAAAAAATTTTATTCAAATATCCCCAATCAATGATATATGAGTTTTTTGATCTATGACCTTTTGGTATTTTTCTAGTAATTCTGTTACTGTAGAACTACGGATATTTCTGAGGGAGACCTGAATCAAGTAACTTTTCACAAGCCTCTTTTGAAGTCTAAGATGATGTTCATTGTTAATATTGGAATTGACTGGTAGGTAACTAAACACCACATACTTTTCTATAAGCTTGCGCTGAATTTTCCCTTTTTGGAAATAACTATGCAAATATGATGAAAATCTTCAATCAGCAACTTTTGATTGAGTAAATTAATGACATTATCTTTATAGGTGGATGTAATTAACTACTACAATTAAAAGTATGAATTATGAATTCATAGTATGGTTTCATTGAACCAGATTTACTAATACTAAGCGACCTTGGACCCACATAATGTTATAATGATTTTTTAATTTTTGAAAAATGTAACTTTAAAACAAATTGTATTTGAAATTGGCGCGTTCTTAAAATAATTTGAAAGAGGTAGTCTCAGTGCTATTGAGTCCAATCGGAATGATTTAAAAACACAATGAAGGATAACTGAAAAAGTTACATTGAATGATAATTATTTAGTTGATTCAAAGACAAAAAGGAAGTTTTTTATATTATATTATGATTGGATATGTTAATTTTTTTAGTGAGTTTCTTATTTATTTTTGATTTTTTGTTAAAAAAATTTTTATTGTGTATATAAGTACCTAATATTTTTTTTTAGTTACCAAATAAAATGGAAAATTTTATTTACTATACTGTGACATGTTAGTCGTACAAGTGTGCATGAAGACATTATATGTTTCTACAAGATTTGAGTGCCATATAGACAGAAAAAAATGGACCTCTAACTGAACTCACTGCTGTTCACTACCGAATGATCATATTTCCTCAAAATACAAATATTATTAATGAAATTCAAGCTTTCAACAAGTGTCAAATCCTATCATGGTTAGATCACGAAACACACAAGTTTAACGGTAAGTAACACATATTTGATTGAAAAATGTGATATTATCAAATTTTTACAGTCATTTTTTGAATAATACTTGGGTACAGACAATGTGTGAAAAAAACAGAGTTTCTCATGCTTATAAAGCTATTATTAAAATGAACTTAAAAATTATAATTTGTGTTTTTTTATTCAACTATTAGAATGTTATTTAATACAATACATAGATGATAAAAGTATAAGAAAATCAAACATCAATCGTCAAATGCATATCATTTAAACCTTTTTCTGTCTAGTAGTTATTATTTACTATGTAAAATAAACAGTTTCATAGTCTCGTCAAATACATTTGCATCTATATCTTCAAATTATCATCATAAAATTTTAAAGTTTGCCATAGACACAGTTTTAATTTGTCTTAGCAAATATAGGTCACCCGATTTGAATAATACTACTCTCACAGTTCGCAACTGATGATTGTGCTATCGTTGATTATTCCTTAGAGTCATTACCTACATTTATTAATATTGTTGTCAAATATTATACTGACAATAGTTTTACTTAATGTTCTCAATATTCTACCACATTTTATGGTTAGTGTGTTCGTGTTACTCATACATTTTAATTCTATAATAGGTGTAGTACTCTTTTTAAAATTATTATTTCTGTTATGGATGCAGGGTATAGTCATTATCGACGAACTGATTTTGTGTAAATTTAGGTTATTTTTCGTGATAAATTCCAGTTTCATGTTTTCATTTATTTTTTCCCTCCGTTGAAAGGCAAGTGACGTCAATCTTTCGCAACGCTTCTGAGTGGTGTTTGACTTATTTATTAATATTAACATTTAGCGAATTAAGAAATTTTGTGTTTTTATTTCTGGCAAAATTTTAATAATCTTACTTTTAATTTTAAAATTAATGTATTTTTAATAATTTTTCTATTATTATTATGTAACAATATATCTATGATTCAGTACATGCAGTATTCTAGCCTATTCAACTGACGCCACATTTGCATGAAAAACTGATACCTGTTGTCCCCGGACTTTCGATGAAAACGAAATTATGACAACGTATTAAGCCGCATCGCTTTTGTTTCGACCGCCACAACCAAAAACTACCGTCATAGTCACATTAAGGCTTTTCGTATTAAACTTAACCGAGTCATTAAATGTGAGTCGGGTCTGACGGATACCCATCCACTATTCAACATGTCATATAAAACAGTTTCCTATGAATTTTATAGCCCAATATAAATTTTGGTCGATACACTTCCTGGCGTCTTTCATATTTAAAGCTTCCAAATTTTATTAAAACAGGAGGGGTAAACGGTACGTCTTTGTGTGTGCGTGTATGCGCGCGCGATGAATATGTTAAATATCGGAATATCTTCATATTATCGCACGCATATTCGGAGAAGTATTCTCTATGTGTTGAAAATCATTTTTTAATGGATTAATTAAATCTAAATTAGAATTTTCCAATTGCAAATCTTCAAATGTGACGTAGCTTTAATAACTCACACTTTTCGATCCCAATTTTGAAATGTTAATTACATAACTATATGAAATAAAACGTAGTAGTACCAATCACATAGAGAAAGACTTTTAACACATCTATACATTTTATTAATTATATTTTGTGAGTATCATGTTTACCAACTAGGGCTTATCAGACTTAAGGTTTGGTATAAAGTTTTTGGGGTTTATCTACTGATTGGTAAGTAATCAACTTAGGAATCCTAGAAGACATCAGGTCACCTATACAAGTTTCACAAAGAAGACGACCAAATTTAACAAGTAATAAATTTAAATTAGATTTTTCCAATTTCAAAACTTCAGATGTGGCGTAGATCCACTAACACAAACTTTTTGATCTCAATTTTGAAATGTTAATTACCTAACTAAATGAAATAAAACTTAATGTATGTACAGTATCAATCATATATGGAAAGACTTTTAACATATCTATACATTTTATTAATTATATTTTGAGAGAATCATGTTTACCAACTAGGGCTTATAAGAATGAAGGTTTCGTATAAAGATTTTGGGTATTATATCTATTGATTGATAAATTCAACTTAGGGATCCTAGAAGATCCTAACCTAGAAGATATCTGGTCACCTATACAAGTTTCACAAAGAGAACGTTTATCAAATGTAATAAACCTAAATTAGATTTTTCCAATTTCACATCTTCAGATTTAATGTAACTTTCATAACATAAGCTGTTTAATCCAAATTTTGTAATTTTAATGGATTAATTAAATCTAAATTAGAGTTCTCGAATTGCAAATCTTCAGATGTGACGTAACTGTAATAACTCAAAATGAAATAAAACGTAGTATATGTATAGTACCAATCTTATGAAATACTTTTATACGGAAATATTTTTAACAATTCTATAGCTTTTATTAATTATATTTTGGGAGTATCATGTTTACCAACTAGGGTTTATAAGAATGATGGTTTCGTATAAGGCTTTTGGGTATTACGTTTACTGACTGCTAAGTAATCAACTTAACAGTGTACAATTTCTTAAAAATGCTTTATATATTAAGTCATAATAGATTTGCATATGCATACTTTTAGCTTTCATTAAATTAGCTAGGGGATCGAGTAGATATGTAGAAATCCCATCAATCAATTTGTTATATCCGATTATCGTGACAAAAATGGAAATACGTACGTCAGAATTGATTGAATAATCCCATATTATTCCAGCACGGCGATCAATAGATCTTTTTTCCTTGCAGAGCATTTGGAGAATTAATTTATTTTAGTACCTATACTAAAACTATAATACCATAAAGGTTATAATTGTAATACTTATTTATTAATAAGCATGAAATATGAGAAGAAAAAAATTATAAAACACGTGTTTTAATACGAGATTATTAAACTTATATGAATGATATAATAAGAACATATTTTAATTTAACTTCTAATTGTTTATTCGTCAGATATAATTTATTAAAGATTAGTGATACAAGAAAAATTAGAGTTTATATAAATTAAATTATTGTAAATAAAAAAGTCCAAAATAGGCTGTTTAATGCTATTTAGAATAATGAGTTGGTTAATATTGGTTTTTTATATTTTTAAAGGGAAGATCATATAAAATTGTAATATTAATCAACAATTAATCATCGATATATTTTGATAGATAAACTTTTGCCACTTTAAATACCTTTCTGATAAAAGTATAATTCCATCACCGTATAGTTCTGAGATTTCTGTGAGAAAAACTGAAGCAATTCACAGGTTTTGCAGAGACTGGAATAAGAAACGTTCCCAGCTAATTTTTCTTAATGTTTCTTTCAAATTTCAAATGTCATTGTCGTTACAGAAGATAACGTCTTACCCATTGATTTCTAACATGGTCGTTGCAATTGTTTAAAACTTCTTCAGACTTTGACCAAGATTTTTTACTGGTAATTCATAAGGAATCCAAGCATCACACTTATTTTGTTGTACAGTCTTATGTATTAGGTGCTAGCATGTCAAAAGAAAGATCCATTTCGATAATAATGGATCATAATTCAGAATTGGTCTGTAACTATCGATATAGAACACAAGAACGCATGACGGATAATGTAGATCTAAGAGAATATGTTACAAATATAGGTTTAAATGAAAGTCGAAATCGACCCAATGAATGTCTTCGAGCTAATAGATTGGGACAACGATAGGTATGTGCACAAAAGTGAAATGGCCGCTCTATGCTGCGCATCAGGAAAAGTTTTACCTCCATATTAAACATGCCATCAGAACCATTGAAAATAATATTGGATGAAGCCATATCTCAATAAGGCAAGGAGCAAATATTAACACACGCTGTCTATATAAGCAGATTGATGGAGATGGAGCAGAGATGGGGGTAAATTTGGGACGTTCTTGCAAAATCATAAACAATTGTTCTGTTTGTTTCAGAAGATTTACGTTGTTTCCAGTGAATTACAAAACAACTACGTCACTATCATTAGGTCAGAGAAAATACCACATGAAGATCATTTATGAAGATACAATATACCAACTATTAATGAAGTTACAAACTATCCATTGAAATACCTATTGATATTTTGGCATTTAAACACCAAGCAAAGAAACTCAGTGATAGGTACAACAAATACATTATTTTATTTAATTTTTTTTTGTAGAAATAATTTCCTTTGTATCTTATTTATATCGTTTTTGTTTTGGCACAAAAAGCAAAAAGAATATTAGCGCGATTAACTTCTACGCATATTGATTGATGATTCGTGCCAATCCAGATAAGAACATTCTTTGATGCTGTCAGATATTTCATTAATACATTGTGTACTGATGTGTATGTAAAAATTTGAAATGAATGATTACGATATACAATCAAGCAAAAATTCGTTGTGAGGACTATATACACTTGCTTTATGCTATCATTAGTAACGTAGAATGATTGGTACCGAACACACCAGTATATATTCTTCCATATATTCTTGCACCACCGTATAGTAGTCCGCGTCATATGCAAGAATATATTCAATACGTGACTTTTGTGTACTAACTGTGTACTGTAGATGATGGACTACATGTGTTTATTTACATGCATCCAAAAATCAGTACATCAGCCATGATATCACTGCACGTGTGTTCAAACAAAAAATTAAATCGTTGATAAACTTAAATTTTTAGTTAGCTCCTTATTTATATTTTGAAGTCGGTTCAATTTTTTTGTTGAAAAATATTTTATTTTCCTCGTTTTAGTGTTAGATATTTGCTCAATAAATTACGCAGATTTTATTCAATATTGCAATGGGTAGGCCAAGTAAAGTTGTAGCTGCTAGGAGGAAAAATAGCAATAAAGAAATAATGATTGAAAATAATTAACGCTTCAGGCCTCGAGGTTCGCTACCTAGGTGATTTGAAAAATGTTTTAACTAAACAACAACAAAAAGTTATTTTTCCCGCCTGGAATAATCCAACCCGCAATCTCCATTTGAATGCTAAACGCTTTAACCATTGCACTATAGAAGCAGTTGTCTGCAATATTTCTACAGTCTTTACAGTTAGTGCTTAAAAAGCAAACTCAAGCTCAGTAATAACATTATACACAAATATCTGAGTATTTCAGATAAAAATATGTCAAAACTTTTACGTGCGTTCGAAATTTGAGCGTTTCCCTCGATTTCGCCCACTTCCTCCAACAGATCCTGATTTGGTTTCAATGGGACCACCTCGAAAGTGCACTCTTTCGAACAAAAATTTTGAAAATCGACCCACAATTGACGAAGAAATCGGCTAACATAAATTTAAAAAAATATATATACAGCCGAACATAGAACCTCCTCCTTTTTCTAAGTCGGTTAAAAATAATTGAAATACATAGTGAATGAAGTCTAAATTAGCAAAATCAATTTTTGCAGGAGGCAGGGATGCTGGCGCCATTGTGTTTTGCGGAAATCCAAATTGCCGCAGGCCAAAAGGCAGACGATGGTCGACGGCCTCGACCGCAGCTCAAAAAATACTTTATATTCATATTCGGCGTTAAAGCAGATACGATCTGACAAAGTCGGGGAAAGATTGATGAACAGCAATAAAAATCGACTGCTTACATCTCGGGCCCGAACTGAACGATATTGGATATACAAGTCACATTAGGCCAGACCGAATATATGTGTAAATGGAGAGCGACTTAGGAGAATTTCATTTTTGCATGATATTAGTTATAATGGCGCAGCGGAAGGCTAGGGGAGCTGACGACTGAATGCGAGAAATAGCAACAGCTTTTCGATTGCTATTAAATGTTAGGTATATATTATATATTGTTCCATTTATCTACTTTCTACTTAAAAGTTTTCCTTGAATTCTGTAAACTTGAATATATGAATGAATGAGCTATTCCTTTACAATATTGTAGATGATGTTTAGATAATAACATAATTATATTATATAAATAGTATGTTAAAATAAATAACTCTGTAACTACATTTAATTCTTTCTTCCCATTTTCTAAATAATAAACAAAATATATATCTCTGCTGCGAATATTAAATTTTAGAGGTCTATAAGAAAAACGCTGTTTAAAAGCTGCTGAATAAAGGCTGATTTCTATGTATTATGCTATACTGAAAACGAAAATAGTATGGAAAACATTTAGGTTTATTAAATTTCCTTACTTTTTGTACCTATAGAAGAGCAGAGCCCGAGCATATTATCAGGAGCTTACAGATGGTGAAAAGAACGGCCTCCTATAAACATTGGTAATTCCATATAAAGTCCGATTACAACTGCTCCATATAAAGTTGAGACAAATGGAGCAAATTGTTTCTAATACATAGTTTCAAAGTTTCCAGGTCTCTCAAAAGCAAAGGAGAAGGAAGGTGTTTTCATCGGCCTATACATTAGATGTCTTCTGACCGACCCAGAATTCATCGTGCTTAATGAGTTTTAATGATTGTTTTACTATAAATACATCGTCAAAAGAATTCTAAAAGCATTGCAAGCTTTTGGTTGCCTAACGGGTCTACATTTTCTTCATTCTCATCTTGACTATTTTCTGGAAAATATGGGATATGTGAGTGAATAACAAGGCGATGCATTCTTCCCATAAAAGAAAATGTACTAAGAGGAACCTGGCATTGAGAAAAATACTTTGTGTATACTAGTGAACCTACACTAGAACCTATTTGTATCCTTAATAGTTTGTAAATAAAATAATATTTTTCTCTAAGTGTAGTCTATCAATTCTCTACTATTTTCTTTTATTTGATGTTAAACTGATTTAAATAGTTACAAAAATATATTTTCGCATATTTTTGTAGATCTGTGTTATTCAGTAAACATCTTATTCTATTTGTTGTATCTTTTATATGGCCTATATTAGTTTTCTTCTGTGCACGTAATCAATAAATTAATATTTTTATCACATTTTTCTCATGCGTATAAGATGTTCATTAGAAAAGTTTATAATTTAAATATGGATTTATGGATGAGGCATTAACACTATTAGATCTATGGCGATAATTCACCATCGTCTTATGCACTAAAATAGTGTTCCTTAAAATGCGCATTTACTGTTTCAACGAAACAAACCCGTTTTCAGCGCATCGACACTTAATTATAACAAAAAAAATTTTCTAATTTCATTTAGAAGCTATTTCTATATGGAATGTCACGTAAATAAGCAAAATTGTGGTTATTAAATCACAATGAACCCAAAATAGAGCAATAAGGTTTATTATATAGAGTAAAGTAGAGTACTGGTGCTCTTTATGTGTTTACGATTTGATAAATAGGATAGTAACATTGTCCGACATCTGTGCAATTGTGTTTATTGATGGCGAGATTTAGTGAGAAATATTCGGAGTGTTGTGGGACCAATTGCAGCATATTGCTTAATAATTAGACACTCTGCCAGAGCGCAGGCTATGGATTGATAATGATGATGATGATATACTTTTCTGCAATTACTTTCATTTTATTTATAGCATTTAGAAATCGGAATTTTCCGCTATGCATCCACTGTAACTTTATGGACGATTATAGGAGGGTATTCCTTAGTATAGTTAATTATTTTACGTATTTGGTATATAGACAGCATCCTTGAATTATTGTCATTCTTTAATTTATGTTCATAATGTTACCCTTTAAATAACCCCTTAAAATTACTTCTAATATTTCAAACTTTATTAAATTGAATGTACTTAAAAGCAAAATGTACTTGAAAGCGGAGAATTTCCTACCAAATAACAGTACTTATATTACATTAGGCCAATACATTATAGTTTGTTAGTTGCTAAAACATATTCTTCCATTTCCACCTTTTTTAAACTTCGCGTGAAATAATTTAAGAAAAATAGGGCCTGGGATTTACTAAGCATAATAAGAGAAGTTGACTTCGCGGCAGCAAAGAAATATAATTTATATTCTAAGTAAATATCCCAGTAGATTGCAAAACAGTACCGAGACTTAGATATAATTTTCAGCTTGAATTTAAATTAGCTTAGTATAAAATATAGTTTAATTTTCGAGAAGTAAATCTAATTTCGATAAAATAACAATGCAAATTTCACATGTATATTAAACACATAAAAATAATCTTAAAAACGTCATTCATTAATTAATTTTGAGTTATTTACAGCGAATTTTAACTAAAGATTAACTTATTACTTAAACCATACGAGTATGAGTTAAACATGCAATCATCAAATGCAATCATGCATTTATCAAATTAGATCAAACCAATTTAAGTTGAATTTAGCTTCGATATGTGGTGTGGTTTGATTCAAACTTATGATATCCCACAGGCTGCTCAGAGGTTGTATTTTTCCACGTTAATATTTTATCAAAAAAATTTGGTACGTTTGTAAGTTGGTTTAATTTAGATTTCCCTATTACTTCTTATTATTTACTTTTTTGTTTTGGTGGAGATGATAAGCCGATTAGATGAATTCGCTTCACTGACTTTAACTTCATATCTGCACCAAATAGAGTGTGAAAAATTATGTTATATTATTTTAATTATTAAAGAACCACTACTAATTGAACTGCACTAATTGCAGTTCTACTAGTTTCCCAAATTTTGGATAATTAGCTCATAGCTTAAGATTTCTTAATTAAGTTTAACAACAAATCTCGTTTGACTTATAGTGGCTCTTATCTATTTTTAATCATTACAATAATATATTGTTGTTACTAGTTTCAATTGGTGCTAATAATGAATATAATGATTAGGAAACGAATTTTTTATTTTTCAAGCCAAATTTATTTATATAAATTTAAATAATATTTAATGACATTTGTATCGTTTTAATAGATTTTTTTGTCACTTTTCTGGTGAAACATAATTCCGCAACTGTAGAGTTCTGGAGAATTCTGGGCCAATATTTAGCCAAATGAGTTTCAGAAACCTCTTTCCAAACCAGCTTTACGAGAAAGAAAGTTTTGTCAAGTTTCTAAAGATGTGCTTAGTCTAGCGTTGCCGTAATGGAAGACAATGCCTTTTCTTTTGGAATAATTTAGTCTCAAAATTGGTCCGATTCCGTTTCTCTTTTCACAATGAGTTACAAATGAAAACTTGATCTATAAAATGTTTCACTAGTGAGCTTCTTTTAGTATACAGTCTTTTGTGAATTAATCAATGATCAATGTTTAATTTTATAGCGATGTTGCGAGATGAAATATGTTGGTCTACTGTGAGATACTTAAGAAAATTTGAAATAATACAAGAACCGTTTTTTTTAAACTTTAATGTAGCACCTTTATAGATGGATATGTAGAATGGAGAAATAGTAAAATTAAATTTAAGAAATTCCCAGTATATAAGGATGTTTATCTGTTGGTTCCTATAACATCATCAATAAATAATAGGCTCTTCGACAGAGTGTCTACTTCAGAGCTGTTCGCTGAGTCTACCACTCAAAATGTCGATTCCGCCTAAGAAGTCTGGGAGGAATTCGTTCTCCTCTCATTCGATAGCATCTGAGTTAGTGAGTTTGTTCTGGAACTGCACACTGATTGCCGCACATTAAACCAATATTTTTATTTCAAATACGATCTCGAAGGCAAATGTGTCGAATTTACCTTGGACATGACATTTAAAAGACCTGTAGCTTACAGATGTCAGACTGTAACATTGTCCAAGTCTCGGAGCCATACAGAAAAATTGGCAACGTAAGCATTCGAAAGATGCCTATTTAAATCCTGATTGTCATATATTATCTTCTCTAAATGCGCCAAAAATAGAAAAGCAAAAGTTCCTGTAGCTTGCCTGATTTCGCTTGAAAGTCTATGGTATCTGATACTCACCATTTCTTGGAACCAATAGTCCACTTAATAAGGGTTTTTCGTTTTCTAAGTAAACTAGAGGCGCAATAAAATATTCTGCAAGAGAGACCCAAAATACCGTCATAAAGCTTTAAAAAAGGAAATAAATATAAACATTTTATAAACATATTTAACAATATTTCTAATTTATTTTTCTGATATCCTGACCAGTACTGTCAATAATATTAATAACATAATTGCTGAAGATTTTCTGGGGCCTTTATGAAATTATTTGATATTGGAACAACTTTAGTTCCGGCAGGATGACACAATATTTTACGAGAGTGTATTGGGAAGCTATTATTTTACATATAAATTATGACTGCAAACATTATACTTACTACATTATCTATCTTGAAAATATAAATATATTATCATCCACAACGGCATGTAACATGTATAATGCAAAATAAAATTAAATGTATGTCAGGAACGTTCTGAATTGAATAAACTGTTGTACAATAAGTTGGAAATGTATTTCTGTCTGTATGGTTTCACGTCGTTCCGATAAATTCCGTTGGAACGGTTTAAATCGAGCTTTGCGGCAAATGTCAAATATTGGCCGTTCTATATTTGGCTTGGGGTCTGTTTATATCGAAATGCGATAGTTTGGCTTTCTAAAACATTCTTTTGTATCATTTATAGATTTGATACTTGTCGATAATAGACAATGCTTTTCACAGAACATGCAATACTGTATGATATTAGATTTGGAATTCATCCATAGCGTTTTTGGTTAAAACAACAGTTTAACATTAAATAAAAAAAATATATTAAAATTTTCATTGAGATATTCCTTAAATTGTTCACTTTCACATTTTACTTTTACTCGACAGATTTTCTCAACTAGAATATTAGTTGATGATTTTTGGGGAATTACTTTTTCACAACAAGAAGGTGGTGTAATACGTCTCCACAAATCATTTCCTTTGGCATAATATTCGCTCAAATAGATGCTGGATAATATTTATTCTGGAAACATGTGAGTGGAAGGAATAAAAGAATTATTACATCGGTAATGCGATAAACTTGATAGTCACATAATTATTTCTTAATTCACATTGGTGAGCAGGGTTGAGATTATTTTCTTTAATAATCGATTGTGGTGTGCAAGTTTTATTTTTACCTTTTTTGACCTTAACCTGACAATTTTTGACATTGATTTTTTTCTGAATCTCATTGAAAATTTCTTTTGGAGTTACCGAACTTATTTTATTAACTTATTTGACTTAATTTTATCATCCCATCTATTTCGATTAAGTAAGAGGATAAGAGCGTGATTGGCAATTATTTGCTGAGTAATTAGCATTAGTCTTCGCAATTTTTGTCAGCTTTTCACTTACTTTTAGAACGGCGAGTTTTAATATTTTTGGTTGATTTAAGTTCTTAACCGTATTTAAAATAGAATAGTCGATCCCTTGGACATCTGTTAAGTTCTTTATAATTTTGTAATACCGATACTGAGATTTTTTAAAAATTGTGCGTATATTTTTCAGTCTGTAACATTTAGTCAGACAAACTGTGATGAAATCAGTAGAATTGTTTAATATTTCACGAGAAAAAGGATCGATGGTAATGACAGTAAAACTAAAACATGACGAAACATAATTGGCGAAAAGGAATAGTCGGCAAAAAATAAACTTAAAGAGTCCGACGAACATTAAAAAGGATTGTGACCAGACGACATAAAACGACCGCGCCAAATGCAACAGTAGAACTCAATAGTTACTTGAGTAAGGCTGTACCGACAAAAAGAGTATGGCAGGAGCTAGACGCGGCGGATGAAGCAGTGCAATAAAACCTGAAGACTTGATAATTCGAATATGGTAGACCCAGAAGCTTACGATCTGGACTGCTTGCTTCCTACAGCCCAGCTTGTAGGATGTTCTGTTGGGATGTTATTATTTGTGACGGTAATATCGTAATATTCAACTGGTCCTCTCATTCACATCATTGGCCGGCTTACTGCGAATTAATATCTCGACATCCTCAATGATGAACTTTTTATTACGACTAATATATTGATGCCAAGAACTGTCATATTACAAGATGATACTGCGCCCATAAAATAGCCAAAGAGGTTTATTCTTAGTTTGAGCGTCAAAATATCCTCACAGCAACGTAGCCCAGCACAATCGACATATCTCAACATAATTGAACTCTTGTGGTATTTTTGGAGCGAGAATGAGGAGTTGATTTCCATCATCAACACCATTAAAGCAACTGGCAGATGCTATGGTACAAGAGTGGGACAACATTCAGTTGGAAACTAGATACACTAGAAATCTATTCCACGAGGAAATGCGATTGTTTATGTTAGTGGCTCAACACTATTACTAAAGAAATATTGTGTAGTTACATATCAGCTTTTTATTTTATTAGTATCCGTCCTTTGTATTCGTTTCATGAGTTGAAATCTCTCAATAAACAATTTGGCATGTTTATTGTGTCCATTCAACAAAGATATTGTCACTGATAACATAATACACCGATTACTGATCTCAAAAAGATTGTAATATTTACATAATAAGAACTATGAAACCGAAATTATTTTAAAACTTCCATTACTGCTCTGTCTCTCTGTCGATTGATATACCCCGTCGTGTTATTGTACTGTATCCTTTCGCATCCTTTTCCACGCGAAAACACTGACACATATACATGCACGCGTGTTACCACAATATCCCGCTCGCAGAGGGAAGAAAACGGAAACAAGCATTCCCAAAATTGGGTTTGATCCGCTGGAGTTTTCGGCTTTCACTTTTTCCCGAGCTTATTATGAGGTCGACCGTGGCTCCTCTCGCGCCTTATTTTGAGATTTATCGCGGAACGACGCCGGATTCCGGTAAATGTTAACAATATTGCTGCAGATTTTTCACCGCCAATAGAATACAGAGTATTAGTATTTTTCTCTACCTGAGATCCTACATAGGTAGGTTCGTGTTGCGTTGATATACCAATATGTATTGTTGGTTTTACTTAAACATACGAGAGGATATTGAAAATATTAACACATATTTTATTTAAGTGGAATAATTATTCGCTTATTTTTTAACTATGTTGGTAGGATTGCATACGCATAATCTATGTTAGTGATGCATATATTAGGGCCCCAAATAATCGTTTACTGTTTGAAAGAAAAAGAGAACACCAAGAAATTATATTAAAGTTATCTGATATAAAACACCATATAGATATATAGAGATGAAATGAAAAAACTTGAAATATTATTAATTTCAAATAAGTATCATTTACGGAGTTTTCTACGGCGAAATATATACAGCGGATGGATAAGATAATATGAACATCTAACTTATACGTAATATGTATTTATTAGTAAGGTGTTAAGCGTTTTTACTAAAACATCTGCC
Source organism: Rhynchophorus ferrugineus (assembly GCF_030347505.1). Taxonomy (NCBI): domain Eukaryota; kingdom Metazoa; phylum Arthropoda; class Insecta; order Coleoptera; family Curculionidae; genus Rhynchophorus; species Rhynchophorus ferrugineus. Next base: position 56,840,014 of record NW_027472582.1, read on the forward strand.
AATTGCTGCTACCTGCTCTAAAATTCCCAATAACAGTTCAATTAAGTTGAGGTATACTGGCCAGGAAAGATATTGGAAGTCATCTTAAAATATGGCAGTAATATGCTAGTCATAGTAAGATCTTCATCATTGAGGATTTCAAGACATTCATTCGCACTATTCCGGCCAGTGATTTGATTGACGCTTGCCTATGTTATGCTGTAGGAAGAACCCAGTCATTTATCAAAAACAACAAATAGTTTTATGCTATCTAATCATAATTGTTTTTAATATTCGTCGGTTTCTGTCAGTTATCTTTGGATTTCGCTCCCTATTTCTCTTCGCCGATGATGTTTCACCATGTCTTGTGTATGCTGTCATTACTGCACATATTGCCGCTTGCGAAACGTTAAACAATTCAACCGTTTTCAACTCAGACACTCCCGCTAACCGATCATCAATTATTTGCCCTCTTTCTCTAAAACTGAAACCAAATATTCTACCGATCCATCGCAGAAAAAAGTGTATAATACACTGAAATATAACCTACAAGACTTGGCATGTTAAATGAGTAGTATATATTCATCATATTCTTTACACATAATTAGTTTTCCCAACATGCAACAAGACTTGTAGTTAATTGGTATTATTACTTCCGTTAGTATACAATTATTATTCAAGTGCAAGAAGTTATCGTGAATGGTTTCAACATTTGAACAACGAAGGAAGAATACGGACGCACACAATTGAAAATTCGAATCGAATAACATGATGGGAGATCGATATAGATAATATTATATAAAATCATGACAGTGCATCTGAGTTGTGCATTGAATATTATTTTTAACCACGATTAAATAATTTAATCGATTTTAAAATTTTTGATAATATATATTAATGCATTATTGCTATTTCTGATCAGTAGCTATTTTGAGATAAATCCTCTAGTAACATATATATTGGATCATACATAAATGGACTGAGTGATGAAAGCGGGCTTCAAACTACAATCCTATATATGATTTATCTTGTTGAATTTCGCGCTTTTGTACTTTCGATAATTTTAATTATAAATCGTCACAAACATAAATTATTATCATGCCCCGATGGGATTCGAAACCACAGTTATCGCATCAATAAGAGGGCCATCATGTCGTTCTTATTACTGAGGCACCAAGCCGGCTAAAATATAAATAATTACGTTCTAGACAAATACTTCCAGAAAGAATGCTAGAAAATAGTGACTGACAGTTAATTGCAATTACAGTTGATATTGATACTATTTTGCATAAAATTTCGGATATAGAAAATACTGCTGTGGAATTAAAAACGAGGATGCAAGAACGAGTAGTAGGTGCTTGGAGACGACAATTAGGAGTGCATCGTTGTCATATTTTCTCATAAATAAAGAGGAATGTAGGAAAAATTAAATTATTTTCTATTATTGAATAATTTAAAGAGGAAGTACTGAAAAATAAGCAACTGAATATTGGGAATAATATAGTTAAGATGGAAACGAAGCAAATAAAAAGTACAAAAGAAAAAAAGAAAATGCAAAGTGGTTAAACAAGAATAGGATGAAAAAGTAAAAAATTCATAATGAGTTATATAAGACTATTAGAAAATTAGTTAGTCTAACAGAATGAATAACAATAATATAGAAATCATGAAGAACTGGCCAAATTAAAAGAGAAAATATATATTAATGCGGACATGTCTTAGAAACAGGGACAAATACAGAAAGCATTCATAAATATAAATAGAGCGAGGAAGGACGGGAAGAAAAGCGAAACCGCAAGGCTAACAGAAATTGATAAAAGAAGTGAACAAACAAGAAATACGGGAACCGGAGGACTAACATGGGCAATAGAAGAGGGATATTCAAAAGACAGGATGTGGGAGGAAGTTGGGAAAGGAAGGTTAAGATGACGATGACAACGAAAGGCTATGACGATCGCAAAAGGTAAAACAGAAAGAAAAGCTAATAAGAAAGAATAAAATTGAAACAAAAATCTCTTATAGTTTCCGAGATATGGACTATCGAAATTTTACACCTTAGGCTCTGCTTCTAACTTGGGCCAAAATTGTAAAATGGTCTTATGAATTGGCGATTTCGTTCCAATTCACATTCCAAGTAATATTCGGCATGCTAATTACATTGCCGATTACCAAATTGCAATATCTCTTATAGTTTCGGAGATATGGCCAATCGAAATTTTACTGATGATACTGATGAACCTGAAAGTAAATTATAAATTAGAGTATTCGACAGTAGGAGAAGAAGAAAATAAGAAGAAGACATGAGAAATGACAAAGAATAAATAATGCATAATTATTTTCACTAATTATAATACATCTGCAGCATTTAGTGGTATAAAAGTTATTTTTAATTATATATACATATTACGATTGCAAAAAAAGTCAATACACCGATATGACATTCGTCTTTTGTCCAACGTCTCTTCGAACTGAATTTATTAAAAACGCTACGAATTAATTTCAACGGTAAATATAAACCTAAAAAGGCGGTCTAAAAATATTTTCATTACGTTCCTGTAGTTTTGCGTCATTTATCGATTCGGCAGCCGCGGGCTAGGGACCGAATCCGGGTCACAGGCCCAATCTCTTCATTCCTCTGGGCCTACCCCACAATAACTTGTGTGAGAAGTTATCTTGGCGGGCACGGCCACCGCCTTACCGTATTCCTTCCTTTTCTTTATTATTTTTACTTTTCAATTGTCTTCGGGGCTAAAAGCCCGGAATTGGATTAAATTGGGTTTAGGATTGGAATAAAAATATTTTCACGGCAATCTGTTGACTTAATATTTGACATTTTCGTTTGTGCATCCAATGAAGTAACGTTTTTCTTACTAAATTATCATTTGAAGGGAGCTTCTTATATTCAATAGGGAGAAGAAGGATAAACATACATTTATCGAATTTTAATGCTGCTCAAAACTTTTATTTTAAATTATCGTTATAGAAATTAAAAATAATAATTCTAGATATTGAGGTAGCTAAATGTCTAACACATATAGTAATAATGAATCGTCTATCTGTTTTAAAAACGTTATCCTCCTGATGTCTTAACTGCAGTTGTTTCTAATATTATATTGTTATTTAGTGTTGTATTCTGTTTTATCTTTCATTGCTAGATATGCATTAAAAATAATAGTTTTATTATCGAATATAAAGAGAGTTCTTAAGATTAATATAGCAGTACATATGTTCTATAAAACGGCTAACGGAGCACTGGATATTCTAAGAAATCTGTATGGTGTTAGGTGACGTAATAAACGAGGATGAGCTAAAGAGCTCATGTAGTGTAACTTGTCCGAAACCTCCGTACTATAATATTCCAATCCTTATCCAATTGTCGCTTATAACAAACAATGGCTTCTCAATGAACAAATTTACTCCTTACGGGGATTGATAATTGCAATTGAGGATTGCAACGCTAATAAATAATAATGTAATAATGAATAATGAATCGCATATTTGTATTAAACATATTATCTTGCCAGCGTTTTAATTTCTTTAGAATTGTATTCTGTATTATCGTTCATAGTCACTGATTTACTAAATTGTTAATATTAGCTACACTTTATTTTTGTATGTCATTTTACTACAGTGCATGTCATTTTTGCTTAAATCCGAATGGTATTGAGTTTACATCTAATATTTTATATTATGATGAAAATGAACTCTTTTTTTTGTAATACTTAATTTTTTTTTTGGCCCACAATATTTAAGTATTGTTTTCTTTTGGATTCAAGTGGTATTTTGAACTTGAATTGATACGGTGGCTCAGTTTTTGACTGATACTTAAAACTGCTGTTTTGATAATTAGCGAAATTAACGTTCATGCATGAAATTATTATTATTATATTCTTATTTTAGTGGACTTATTGAACGAAAAGCCAGATCAAGTTAGTTAATAAGTATCATACAGTTTAGCAGTTAATGAATCAATAGTATTTATATGTTTGAAAATTTTTCAATGCAATAGAAAAGACTCAAAATGAGGTTAAATGGCTTCCACACGAATTTCATAAAAATTAACATTACGGTGTCACTGTTTGGAAGGTAACAAAATAAGAGGTTTCTATTTTGTTTGTTTTTGTCTATTTAGTTTATATTTCTTGATGTTCGCTGACTTTAATTGTATATATTGAATGACAAACTGTTGCTGAAAATATAAGCACTACACAGTAACAGATGCAATGTTATTCTGTTGCATGACAACCGGCCACATGCTGCAAGAGTTATAAAGAATTATATAATTCAGATTGCGAGCTCAAAAGTGATGCTTGGTTGACACAGGCTTTGAAGAAGTACGAAAACTGATCGATGATTGGATTCAGAGCCAAACCAATATCATTGATTCCATACAATGTCACAATACTGCCAGAGAGATGGGAAAAGTTGGTGAAAATGAAAACAGATGAATATTTTTTATTAATATACAACATACCAACTTTTCTCAATAAATACCTTTTTTGTATGAATAAGAGCTGCAAACTAGCTGGTATATATATAAAGATTATAATAAACCCAAATCAAAACTAGTCCGTTAGCACAAGAAGCGGAAGTCAAATAATTTAAAATATAGGACTGAAACAGGGAGATGCACTTTCGGTCACATATTTCAGCTTTGCATAATAACGAAGTAAAATACGCTGAAGTTAGAGAGTGATAGGAGTATATACCGTATTATAGTAGGTATATGAAAAGATTAAAATAATAATATATAAAGTGCTAATAAGATTAATAATAATATATAGCGCAGAAAAAAATTACAATGACAAAAAGCTCATCACTCGTATCCTAGAAGGGTAAATATTAAGAATCATACTAGAATATAAAAATAGCAGAAAATAAGTACATAATAAAAAATGATTATGAATTGGATAAGTAATTGGTACTAGAACCTAGTAGGAATTAGTAAGAATAAATAACGATAGATGACAGTAGGAAAATCTTAAAAGATCAACATTAAGAGGGATAGATGAAGTTAAACAGGACTTTTTGGAATTGTAGAAGAAGAAATAAGCAAATGTTATTAATATTAAAGTGTGCAGGACCTGTAAAATAAAAGAGAACATAAATTGAACAACTCCAAAGCATCTATAAGGTTCATCTAGAAGAATTCAACATCCCTTGATAGCGTATTAAATCAATCGTTCATTTTGAATCATCCATAAATATATTAAATGTAATGTAAATGTAATGTAAATAAATATATAAAATAGTAAATTTTTTCTTCTTTGGATTTTAATTCTCTCGTCAGCATTGACATTTATTGTTTATCATAAAGAGTGAACACTTTTATATGGAATATTTATATTTACGCAAGTAATACAGCTTCAAAGCTGTTATATATATGAAATGAATATATAGATTTATATTGATACATAATATTTTTTATTTTCCATTAACTAATATTTATTTTTTATTATTACATAGTGAACTATTACATAACTAAATATTTTGTAATAATATTTCACAACCGCGTACCTTTACGTCTCATATTTTGCAAAGTGATTACAAAGCTTTTTGTTATAATTGGTCCAATTTACTAAATTTAATTTTGCGTCAATAATTGCGAACCTTTTAAAGCAAAACTTTGCGTGCATGTTTAATTCATTTTTAGCTATTTTTGTTAGCAGCTCTTGTCAATGGAAACCCGAGAATTCCCAACTGACTGAGTCATCCTGTTATATATAAAATTATATGTGAATATGTGACCCTATAGCCATTTATGAATGATGTAATATTAGTGCCGTTATCCAACTAAAAACAGCCTTTAATTATTTTGTTTTTATTTCCGAATTATAAGAATGATTTTAAAAGAAGGTATATGTATTATATGTGTAAAGTAACATACTGTTTTTTAAGACTTAACAAGTGAATATATCAGTTTGATTTTCTTTAAAGAAAATCCAGAAACGGTCCGGAAGAGGATAAAGGAACATTCGTAGTGGTCGCTAAAATACTGAAGATACTAAGAGACGAATGACTAATCGTATATTATTTGTAAATTTTATTCTTCTGTGATTTAAAATAAGCAAAATGTATTTTTAAGTATATATATATGTTTTATTATTTCGTAGAAGTCATTTTCTTTCTGTGGTGAGTTTCATTTAATTATTCATAGACAGTACATAATTTCATTGCTCTCTAGATTCCTATAAGCTTATATTAAAATTAATTTTATATTCTGGCGATGTAATGACAGCAAACTTCTAATACAATTAGTGCTTCATTTATATGAAACAGTTCAATAAAATAAAAGCAGTATAACAAAAATTTACAATAACGGTGCAGAGATAGATATTATTGATATTGATTATTGATTGTTTATTTTAATTAGTTTTATTGATACTACACGTAATATTAATTTTAAATCTTAGATATTCACCTGTGAATGAGAGACAAAAATTAATGATGCTTAATAAAAATTAAGGATATTTTATGAAATATATTATAAAGAGAGTATGAGGGCACATATTTTATGAAAAATAGGAACACTTTAGTATAACATTTAAAAATTTAGGAAGGTTCCTGTAAGTTTTTTAAAAAAATACAGAAAACTTTTCGTATTATGTCGATTTATAAGCATAGAAGAATACACATTCCTGTAACGATTTGGTTTCTGGATCGATATCTCCGCTTCACTCAGTATTGATTTTGTGCAGTATACAATTTGAACTACAGCCGCTCTACGACAGAGGGCGCCATAGCATGTTTTACAGAAAATTAGGTAGTTTTTCGCAGGACTCATACGCATTGTGAAACTTTATTGTTATTTATTGTTATTGCCTGCGTCATTTGGAATTCATATTTTTATATAATACTTTTATATAGTATAGTTTTCATATAAGTTTCTAATAATCTCTTGTAAAATATAGGGCTAAAAGAAACTTTATGTTAGATTTCATTTTGAGTTATTTTTGATGACGGTACCAATTAAGATTGTACCAAGCGTATGTAATAAAGATTTGATAAAAAAAATTGTATTGTTGATGATTATAATAAATTGTAAATTGTAATAATAGTATACATAGTATAATAATCAGATCTTGTTAAAATCTAATATAATAAATTATTAGTTAGTGCCTACATTGCGTTGGAATAAATGTTAATTAATTTACTCAGTACTCTAATAATTTAAACCTGGCGGAACTAGGAGAACCCTTCAAAATAAGAGTCGGCGGACTTATTAGGGATATATGAAACAAAGAGCTTAATGAAACTATCAAATATATCACTCTGGTAAAAATATGAAACAGTATTATTCGAACAAATATTCGTATATACTTCTTACCGAATATGTTCTGGGTCGACCATCGATCCTTGACTATGTTGATGTTGAACCGGTCTTCTTGAGTTTCCGCGCCAAATGTTAGACTTTGCTTTCAGTATATTGTAATAAAAACAAAATATCTAAATCGTTGTTTTAATATTACACTTTTTTTAAATTTACTTATTATATTGTTACTAGTCGTTGTCGACTAACCTAAAATTTGTCTCGACCCATCGGCCTTATCTTCTAAGATTAAATAGTTTGATTCTTTTGATTCTGTGTCCTGTTTTGGTGTAATACAATAGTTGTATTATTTGGATAAAGACGTGAGTGTGTCTTCATGTCTCTTTAAAATTCTCATGATTTCCTGGGTGACAGTGTGACAGCGACAGTATCTGAAAGTCTCGATGTAAGTAATTAGTTCTGTAGTATCTCGGTGAACCTACGATACTTCTCAAGTTCTGGAAAACTTGTATTGCATTTATTTTAATTCTCGCGAACAAGCCATATGGTTTTCATCCAATTAACCAATACATTTTCCTATTTTTTAACTTCAGCTCTTTGCTTTTGTTTTTTACATGTTCCTTCCAGCGAAGTTTTACATCAAGATTCATTGCGAAATACTTTTTATTATAAGGAATGATATTATTATTTATTCTTATTGCTGGTTGAGCCGTCCGACTATACGTGAATTGCATATATACAGATTTACTTGCGTTATTGTTTATTTTCCAAGTCTGGGTCCAATTATTTATATTGTCACTCGCCTGTTGTAATTTTTGTGTGGCTTCTTCTCTGACAGCAAGAAACGCAGTATCATCAGCAAATGTAGAGTAATCTTCCTCGTATTTGAGTCGAAACATTCTGGCTGTAATTTAATATTTCAATAGCTTAGAATATTACACTCAAACAGAAATTTGGTATTGCCTTACCTTCCCCTTTATGATATACCAACCCGTATACTATCATTTCGCTCTCTATAATCAGAAACATATGAATTACAAATAAAAATCATATTCCTTTTGTTCGATTAGGAAGTAAAGCATAATGAAGATAACGAAGGTCCGGAGTTCGTATTTCCATCATTTTTGCAAGAAGCTTTTATGTCTCTCACCAACGTTCTTATTATGCATCCTAATTTAATACAGGATACTTGTAAAAACGAGCTTTCGCGTAATTATTACTAAATGAATATCAACAAGGGTGTCCTTAATAGTCGGGAAACGGGCACGGACAATGTCTGCGAAGAAGGGAAATAAAAATTAACGAGGGTGGTCAGGACAAAGTCAAGGGCGCAACCCTAACCGTCGCCGACAGAAATTAATATCGCCGGGGTGTGTCGCGTCCGGGACAGATCTCCGGGTTGATTTTTACGACTTCGGAGCAGGTGTCGTCGGTTTTGTTCGGGTCGTAAAATTTTGAATTTTCACGGAACGATACGCGGCTCCGCGGGACCTTTTTTTTGTATCGGAGGAATTCTGATTTATAACCGAGAAACATTTGCGTTTTATACGCTTCGCGTTCGACGAACACGATGGCTGCGTCGTTTTTTTTTTTTGAATGGAGTCTACTTGACGCAAAGTTCGGCACGCAGAAGTTATAAATGAAAAACATGTAATGCTTTTTGTTTGATTTAATTTATTGTATTGTTTGGCATTGCGAATTTGTACTTTTTGAATACTAAACTCGAAAATAACTGGAAAACATTGCGCAATAAAACTCGCTAATAAAGCTTCCTATAGTCTATTCAAAATAGCAGTGAAGTCACGCCTTCAAGATGTTTAATACAACAATATTTTCTTTCTCATAATATAATTAAATTCAATTATTTCACAGGAAATTCTAAATTATTTCAGGTATGTAAAACATTCCTTCATACACTGTTGGGCAATATGGGTTTTAAACGGTGTATAGATAAGCATAAACAGGTCTAATGGAAGTTCCAGGCATTGCTTTTAAAAGTCTACAATTTCTAAAAGTATATAATAAAATCAAGGTCTCTTCAGTTCAATTTGTATCTTTAGATAGGATATGAATTGGATATTGGATCAATCATGGCAAAATGATAATAAAAATAGTGTTAGGACAACAAAAGTTGATGTTAAAATGTAAATCTTGGAATAACAATTGATTAGGTTTAATTAATTATAAGATTTATAATTAATTACAGATTTATTGTTCTTCATGCCGTAAACAGGAATGGTTAATAACACCTTCGGCTTGGATGGAATCGTAAAATATAAGATATATTGGAAATTAACAGCTAAATTGTTCAATTGAATGAAACTTTCTGAATATGAGATTATGTTTCAATGCTGACAATTTCCAAGACAGGGTGGTGAGGGTGGGAATAACTAATTAAATAATTAACGATAACTCTAGAAAATCTTATTGTAGAGTGCGAAATATTTATGTACACAGGTATGTGTGTAATTGTTCAGAATATACATGAGCATTTGGTTAAAATATGTTCAAATTAGGAGGGTAAGAATACTAAATGTTATGCAGATATGGCTAATGCATTAAGGAGAATGCAGGGATAAAATCTAGTTTAATCAAGAAAAATGTATACAGATAATAACAGAACAAACTATGGAGAAATATAGTGATATCCAAATGACTTTACAAGGGAACACTGTTCCGAAGGAAACAAAAATTAAGCTTAAAAGGTAAATATGCTCTCTAATGAAAGTAAAATGTATTATTTGAATATACAATTATCAATTAGGTGGATTGGGATTCAGGGAGATACCTCTACATAAAAGACACGCCTAGAACTCTAATTCATAAGTGGTGTTTAACTTTCAATGTAAATATAATAAAACACAACCCTGACCTACAAACAATTATAACTGAGTAATTAATTATCGTTTTAAGTCTTATAATAATATATGCATTAGATGTACTATAATGTTAAAATAAATTATGTTTGATAACAGTATTTTTGTTTAATTATTTTATTTGGATTAGAATTTTGTCGAAGTCAAAATGAACTAAAACTCGGAGTTGATGCAACAACACCGTGACGTGTCATCAGTTTAGATGACGTGAGTTCACTGTTTTATTGAACGGACTATAGCTTCCTATGTATGTGTAAGTCTTGCTCTTGCAACATAAACTTTTGGTTAAAGACAAGGTGCGTTTTTATCCTAATGCGTATCAAAATTCACAGATTAGTCTATTGGGGTCATATGGTTTTTTGCCTAAGCCTTCAAATATTGGAATATGATAATACCGAAGGATTAACCAGGAATTTATTAGTTATAATTTAGGAATCCCATCTAAGTTCCAGGAAACATCCAAGTTTTGAAAATATATATTTGATTTATATTTGGTATATTATATATTATAACTTTTCGCAGAAGGTAAAGTTTATAATGTGAAAGGACTTAATTATTAATGAGCGTTATCCAAACCCTATTGTGACGTGTTGAGAAGAAGTTAACGTTGTAAAATTACTATGCAGTTGACAATTTGATACTATCCATTGGGCAAAGTTTCCTGTTCAAAAGATGTTGATAGGTGTTATTAGTTAATAACATTTTTTCAATTATAGTATAGTTCACCATATAGTTATCTTGAAATAAAAATGTTTAACTTAAGAAAATATTTGTTTCAGTTTATATACATATTTTGGTATGAAAGCCTTTTAGAATTTGTCAATTTTCTGTTTTGTATATGGGAACCGTTTTAATATAATGGTTGAATAATACTGTACTGAATATTCGTGAAGAAATATCTCTGGTGTCTGGTCACGATGTGATTGCATTATAAAAGTTCCGTTTATATTAGAATATCGTTTCCTGTTCGGTCGTTCCAATAAGTAAGAAGTAAACCAAAAATTTTTGCCTTTGAACGCTAGACTTTTCATAATTCATATACTTTATAATGAGAGCTTTTATTTCAACAATTAGTCACTTATTCGAACCTAATTGGGTTATGATCAACACGACATCTACTAGTAGGATGCCTCAGATTGTCTTGAAGGAATTGGTAAAGTAGGTGAAGTAAGATTTTTCTTTTAGTACCTAAATTAGTATCATCAGTTACAAATATCATTCGTAAAGAATACCAGTAGCTTATGCGATGGATATATTTTAATACTTGTCACTAAGAATATCCTACAAAATGCACCACATCTATAGCTTAACTGTCGATCTTGTAGGATCTATAATGGATTAATGTTCAAAATACAAAAAAGTTATTAGATCTTTGTGAAATAATTTATATTCTTTAAACCAGGACTTATTTGTACTAAAATATTATAATCCAATTTTTTCTTTGTTGATTTGGAGGTTTTCTTTCATAGAAAACTTTTGAGTTCCTAAAATCAAAATTAAAAATTTTTAGCCCCTTGTTCTGATTCAGGATTTTGATGGTAGACTCTCGTTCCATCCAGGGCGATAAAACAACTTATATTTATTATTAGTTTGCCGAAATCTCTGACAGTTATTCCACTAAACAGAATGCTCATGCCACAAATTATTATGGAAATAGAAATGTCTTAAAATAACTAATGTATAATTGTAATGTAATGACTGTAATGAAGCAAATCTTGAATTATGACTGAACAAGTTATGTAATAGGTATATAATGAAAAGTCAAGAAAATTTGTTTTTTCTGATATGGATCTCTGTAGAGATTATAACATCTAATTTATCTCGATATATTTTTGGGGGCTAATATTTAATACCTTTCATTCCATTCGTAATTATAAAATCTATTTCAAATTCAAATAAATTTAATTTAAATGAACGAAGGTATAGGAAAATAGTCCATTAAGACTCACTAATGCTTTAAATTATATACTTCCATCTGCTAAATGTAAAATTTCTGTTAAAGCGTCCAAAGAAGAGAGCCAGCGTTGTAGATATTTGCATAAGCCTTGATGGGCTATTTGCATATCTTGATGAACTTGCATCGAAAAACAAGAATCAAATGGCTTTTTAAAAGTTCAGGATGGATGTTTTACATTTCCTGGGTGCTTATATTTTACGATCATGTGGTATTTACTAAAAGAAAATTAGTTCTAACTAACCACCTTAACTAAATTTGATTATAATTCAACTATACATTTTTGCACAATTTTGTTCATTTTAACAAATGTTTTTTCTTCATCTAAGCGGCTCCTACAATTTTTAATCTAAGAATGCTTTTAATTCTATATCTTTCTTCTTTCCATCATCTTTCGTTCAATTCAGCATGCATTTCTAAGAATTTAATGTAAGTTTAATTTATTGTTTTTTTTTTAATTGGTATAATTTACAGAAACAATATGTATGAATTAAAATATACGAAAAAAGTAAACAGTCACAATAATATACATAATATAATTCGCTTTATCATCTACTGTGGAAGTAATAAACCAAATAATCCGAGCTCTAGAAACTTCTGCTTCTCTAATATTGAGCACGTTGTATAGATATATTGTTAAGATCAACATTAAAAACTTTAGAAGTCTTATTTTGTCTGTATTGTTCCGTGCGACTTTTACAGTTTGACATCTGAGACCTAGAATTCTTTCTATGATTATGGCAAAAGCTACTAAAGTCAATAGAAGCTGCTCAAGAAGTATAGTTTTGTCTTTATACATTAATAAATGTAAAAAGAAGAACAGCTGACTAACCTAAATAGATAGAGAGCAGATCCTGATATTAAACAACGAAGAAACAGTAGGAGATGTCCGTAATTTTTAGCAGTTTCCACAAACATTTAATCATCGATCATTAAATTATAAACATCTCGGGAGGAATTGTATTAAATTATTATCATATCTATTATTTGTGTGAATTAATAATGTAATAGACATCGATGGGATGATTGCCTAGGTATTCGTTAGCACTACTATAAATATCATAGAAAATGTTGAGATGAAATGAAATGAGCTTCATTATATTTACTTATATTTGAGACATATTTTTTCATGTAAAATTATATATATGTGAACGTTATTTTATCACTCATTATGATTATAACATTAACATGGTAATTATGAAATAATAATAACATTAGTTTTTATTACAATCGTAGTGGCATGTAAGCTTTATGTTTGTTTATGTAAATAGAGATAACTTTGCTGACAATGTAGAATATATATAGTCAATTCAAAATTATTTTATTCATGTGTCATCTAAATTTGTGGCGTCAACACGTCTTAATGTTGCCGCATCAACTCTGAGTTTTAGTTCTGTTTGGCTTTGTCATACAACAATATTCTACTATAAATAAAATAATTGAACAAAAATTTTATAAAACATAATTTATTTTAACACTACACTACATCTAAAAAGTATGGTTAATTATACAACCACAACAATTTATAGGTTAGAGTTCTAACTTCTTTTCACTATTGATTTCAAGAATTTTGCGTATGTTTGACAACCGGACGCCTTCGAACTAATTTGATAGCATTGTGTCTCTTTTTAACTAGAATAAAATGAGAAAGAAAATATTGCCTGATTCTGAAACGATTTTACAAATTGCGGCAGGCATTACAATAAACATCTTAGTGACGTATGTACAAAAAAACTTTGAATAGAATATATATTTCATATCATTAGAGAAAGCGTAAATGTAAGAGAAAACTTAAATCCCATACAAATCAGTTAATTTAAAATTATTTAAAAGGATTTTAAAAAATGATAAAAGAAAAACTTATTTTGAAAATGTTTATATTGGCCTCTGTGATTATATTTATTAAATCAATTTATTCATCATCAATAATAAACCTCGGAGGTGTTTGATGTTAGTCGAACTTAATAACAGATAATTAAATCAGCAAATAATCAAAACGTGATTAATTACGTTGAAAATATCCAATGGGCCGCAACATGGAGATACTGATCCTCCCTTGTGACTTAACAAAGAAAATTCGAGTCAAATATGTTCATTAATCATCTTCCAGCTAAAGCCTTAACTACAAAAGTTAATTGGCAAGGAATGATCACGTTCGTATTAAATATCCTTGTTATTAGTTTGATTAATTAAAATCCTAGTTCATTTAGGCACTACGAGAGTTAAAGTACAAAATCCAACGAGAACAAATAAGATTGAGGTATTATAATTGTTACAAATATATATTCTATTACATTTTAGAATCTAAATATTGAATAAGTTATCGTCTTAAACAACTTTTCCCTATAATATTAAACTGGTTGAAAAATAAATTAAGCCGGCTTAACAGCCGTAGTAATTAAGACTACGGGACGGTTCTTTTACTGCTGCGATAGTCGCAAGTTCGTATACCGTTGGGGCATGATTGTAAATTTATATTTGCGATCATATCATAAGAAAAATCATCCCAGCTATGTCAGTGACCAGGTTGGGTAACGGATGTCGTCTGGATAGTCTTAAATTGGTCATTTGTCAGGTCGAGGACCGTGGTTCAGATCCCATGTTAAGCAGTAGACTCAGTCTAGATAAACCGTTAGTTGGTAAAAAGGGGACTTTAAAATATAACGAAAAATGAAGTTAAATTTGCTGCATTACTTGAACGCAGAATTTAAAAGAAATCATGTTTATTTTTTGTTGAGATTTCAGAAGCAATATCCAAATATATATATATATATATATATATATATATATATATATATATATATATATATATATATATATATATCGCTTTGAGACACCAACAACGTTCAAAAACGAACAATAGGTAGTATTCTGAAGTTTTATGTCATAAGTATAATTAGTATTCCATATTTGTATTATTAGCATCATTAGTTTCAACAATATTTTCATTTATGATGACAAAATTAAATGAATAAAATTCAAATCTGCTATTCTACGTTTTGTGAGATAAATTGAGTCTATACAGGTATACACGTATATATATATATATACAGTATACAGTATACAGTATACAGTAGTACAAGTGGTAGTATGAATATACAAATACAACAAATCCATTTCCTATATTATCTTTTATGACTTATTGTAATTTTTGCATACTTAATAAAATACCTAAAAATAACGAGCAACCTCAAAATATCCTTAATTAATGTTTAGTATTTATGTATGTATTTAAATAGTATAAAAATATGACAAAATATTTAATATAATATTTTTTTATATGTTTTTTACCAACTATGGGTGTATTTCGATTGGATCTACCGTTTAACGTGAGCTGCGAACCACGGGCCTCGACATTAAGCCTACCGACTGGCTAGTGACCAACTTAGAAATCATCCCAGAAGACATCCGGTCTTACCCAGCATAGTTACTGGCGTGACTGGGATCACTTTCCTTGTCGGATTTTGCACTCTTGCCTCGGATATTTGCTTGCCTGACACATTTACGATCATGCCCCAGCAGGATTCGAACCCGCGACTATCGCAACAGTAGGCGGACCGTCCTGTCGCTTTTACCACTGCGCCACCACGCCGGCCTTATTTTGATGATTATATTTTATCAGCCTGTCTAAATATTAAAAAATAAACATTTTTTAATAGAATTCAACTTTAGAATACAAAATTCTGATCCAATGTAAATATCAATTTTAAAAGTGTGTTACTCTATTGAGATTCAGTTAGTTCATCAGTTCTTTGAGAAACTAATGTCGAAACCCGTGCCTGAAATCCTATACGTTTCATAACTGGCGCTATCGGTATTTCTCCAGTTAACCGGAATTTTTTTTCATCTTCCTGGCAAGATGGAAATAAGTGTTGAAATGCCGATGTTGGTTTGGGAGCTATACAATCATAGATACACTTTCGCACTCTTTCGGCATATTGAAACTGTGTACCTACCAAACCAAAGTGTCACAACTCCTATACTTCATAACTCATACAACATGTGTTAATAACAGCTATTGCTGATTTGTTATGCAATAATATATCATTCAATGTGATCAATTCCTGATGATGGATATCTGCAGTATTAGGTATTTTCAGTAGTAGCAGCTTGTAATACACCACACCTTGCTGATCTTATAGTATTCACAGTAATACTTTATATCCATAAATATTCCGCTTCGGTGTCGATGTGGATGGCTCTCATGAACTAACCCATGAATTTTTATAGATTTATATAGTTTCATCTATATGCTTATTTTAATAACTATATTTTATCGACCGGCCTAAATATTAAAAAATGTATAACTTAATTTAAATAGAATTCAACTTGAGAATACAAAAATACTATACGTTTCATAACTGGTGCTGTCGGTATTCATTCAGTTAACAGGAATCAACTTACTTATCAAGAAAAAAAGATATATTGGCGTGGTTGAAAATCGATTCGTGGTGAAGTTTGGACAACAGTATAACACTTCGGGTTGAGGTGGACTGAAGATGCTCAAAGTCCGCCAATTATGAGCTATTAGGAATAACATCCATTCTTTAAAAAACTCCCCTGTCCCGTACATTTCTGGCACAAGTATCAAAGTTCAGGCTCTAGGGCCACCAAAGGCGGGTTGAAGTTGCTATGACGGGACAACGACCACGTATATCCTACTGGTTTTTTCTTGAGATGGAAGGTGTGATATAGCACGACTGAGATTTCTCTAGTTATTCGAAAAAAGAAAAAGTGTTCGAAAGACGTGGAAGATTGAAGTTGCTGTGAATTAACAAAGTACCCAGAAATATAATCCCAGATGTTGAACAAGGGCGGGGTGCCAGCAGCGACAACTAGAACACGATAACGAATAACTGGCAACCCCGGGACATTTATTTGGAATGTTATTGAAGGGTATTTCGATCATTCAGTAACCGACCATCGTTTGGTTTAGACGTGCCACTATCGATTGCCCAAGCCTCGTCTCCAGGTAACACCGCTGCCATCCGTTTTACCTATTTTGTATTTTCTACATTTTTTTATGTTGTGAATAAATAACGGCATCCTCGTGTGGCCATGAATGCTTTCAAATCAACCAATTACACTATTATAAAAAAATCCAATACTGCAAGTTTTCCTAAAACAAAAGATTAATTTTTACAGCAGTGATTTTAACACTAACATAACCATTGCTTACAAAATTTTGAAATCATATATCCTGTTATAATATAACAAATACTTATTTTGTTTAGCATTTATCTTCACTTATGTGATTTCAAATAATACAAAAAAATCAACATTTCCTTACAGTAAATTACACTGTGATATCGTCAGTTATCCAGACCTGTATAATACAAACAAACAAGTTAACATCACTTCTCGGATTGAAATTGTTGTAGATGCACTGGATTAATTGACGTGTTATGCGGTTAAACGCCTCAATCTCGGCTTTAAATGAGTTCGCTACTATAGGGGAAGAGCAAAATTGATGTAGTCCAGTTATCGATCTCGAATTGGTCGGGTGTTTTCAATATTACTGCACTGAGTATTGCCTTCTGTAGGCTATGTTTTCATATATTTGACTGTTACATGTAATTATGCCTTAAACTTATTGTATTTTTACGCATTCTTAATATATATTATATAGAAATTTAATAGGTGTTGCGTTTTACGTGATGGAATAGGTTTTCTTTGTTTTCTTTGACCCCCATTAATAGCTGCTATTGGTATATTTGTTTTAGTTGAAAAATAAATAATACTTTAAATGTTATATAAATACTTTTTTTACGATTTTGTGTTGAATAAATTCTATTTTCCGTATTTTTTGTTTTGAATGAAGTTTTACTTCACTATTTTTTACATGAAGATAAATCATGAAATGTAAAACTTGATTATTTTTGATTTGCAGGACGGTCTTCATAAAATGCAAGATCAGAGTATTGAGAGGCGATTTTTCATGTTCTATACCTCAATGGTGATGAATAACGATGGGACACATGTGTAGCAATATATCTTCAGAAGCTACTTTAAAAAATATATTTCTTTGAGAAACTAATGCCGAAACCATTGTCTGAAACAATACGTTTCACAAGTTACTTTAAAAAATATATTCTTCATTAAAAATATGTAATTATTAGGTATCATCCATATTAATAATAAAAAACATATTCACAAAAATTGATTCAATATATAACAAATATAAATACCTTCCTTCAATTTCTACAACTTATTCTCATCTTCCTGGCAATATGGGAATAAGTGTGTTAAAAGGACAATGTTGCTTTGGGAGCTATACAATCATGAATTATTTTAGCACTCCTTCAACATTTTGAAACTGTGTGCCTTTCAAACCAATTTGTCACAACTGTTATCCTTCACAACTCTTACTGTATATCTGTTCTGCAACAACATTTCATTCAATGTGATAAAGTGCTGATGATAGATATCTGTATTAGTATTAGATTTTTTCAATTTCAAGTATTTAACGCAAACAAAACTCTAACAGATGGTTGAGCTTTAGATTCAGAAATGTATTATGCAGAATGGGCAGAATTAAGCTGAAAAACTTCATTTCCTAAACTATTCTATTTTCATTTTGTTAATGATAATTGTGCTCTAGACACAAGCCTCCTCATTTATTATTTCTCTAGAAAATTTAAATGTGGTAGCTACTAGATAGTTTACGATAAATTAGGCTAATTCCAGTCACATAAGTGTTAATTTCTGAATACTATTGATAGTTGCCTTATTGTCAAGTTTACCTATATTTAGTATATATATATATATATATATATTATTTATTTTAATATTAAGGATGCTATATTTGTATAACTATATGTGTATCATATTTATTATATATTATTCATTATATATTATTTATTATAATTTGGTGTCCTTTTGTGAAAGGTCAAATGTTGTTTTTTATATATTGCTGTAGCATATGTTTTTTGTATAACGTTTAAACATAATATATTGTTAATTACTATAGGGTAACTGATTTAATATATATATATATATATATATATATATATATATATATATATATATATTTATATATATATATATATATATATATATATATATATATATATATATATTTATATATATATATATATATATATATATATATATATTTATATATATATATATATATATATATATATATATATATATTTATATATATATATATATATATATATATATATATATATTTATATATATATATATATATATATATATATATATATATATATATATATATATAGAGGTTGTTTAATAGTTGGTAACATGTATATTTCGCATTTGCACCAATAAATTAATAAGAATTAATTATTATTAAGCTAATAACACTTTCGTTTTCAAGCATTTAACGCTAACAAAATTCTAACAGATGGCTGAGCTTTAGTTTGAGAAATTCATTATGCAGAATGGGCAGAATTAAGCTGAAAAACGTACGATTTGAAAAACTTCATTTACTAAACTATTCTATTTTCCTTGTTTTAATGATAATTGTGCTCCAGCCACAAGCTTCCTCATTTATTCTTTCTCTAGAAAATTTAAATGTCGTAGCCATTAGATGGTTTACGATAAATCAGGCTTATTCCAGCTAGCTTATTTCTACTTGTAGTTTAATTCAAATAACATTAATGTGTTACTATGCCGTACAATGTATTAATTAAACCCTACTTATTTTTTTAATATTAAGGATGCTATATTTTTATAACTGTATCTGTATCATATTTATTATAGAATATTTAACATAATTTCGTGTCGTTTTGTCAAAAGTCAAATGTCGCAAGTAGTGTTGGGAACAATCGACTGAAATCGATTATCGACTGTTCAGTAATTGACTATTTTTTACTATCGACTATTTCATCGGCTATTTTTGGTTCAACTGTTTTTACTAGTAACTGTTTTCAGTCGCTATTTTCGGTCCGACTGATTTTATTACTATTTGCTATCGACTGTTTCAGTCGTTTACTTTTGGTTACTATTTTCGGTTCTACTAGTTCATTCGACTGATTTTTAATGTTGTGGCCTTCCATCCTAGCTGCGACTTTGAAAGGAATGCCCCGAATTTATGCTTATATAGATTTATATGTAATATATGTGGTTTTATGTTTTTTGCTTGTGAATAACTATATATTGTAAATTAATATAGCAGCACTTTGGAACGCTAGTTTTCCAGGGCAAAAAATTAAATTGTAAATGATAAATAGTAAGAAACCTTTGACTAACATAATAGGTAATACTTTGGACTGGTATAATAGGTAATACTTTTTTGATAAACGTTCACGAATTTTGTCCAAGCCTCTTGTTTTTCGAAACTTTTTTCCTAAAATTTTGAAAACTAAAATTAGGTTCCAAAGGTTTCAGAAATTGCATAGATCCAAAAGATTCGAAGAATTTTTTACAGTAGCAGTTGTTAAATTTCTTTTAAAAATATTAACCGTAAAGAGGTGATTAAAGTATATTAAATATTTGTAATAAATACATTTTCAAATAGGAAAACTGTACTTTAATATTCAACAATTTATTTTGTTGGCTATTAAGAAGAGCACCACAGATTTTATTTGTTAACGAATGGACTATCTTAACAGAATGTATTCAACTTTTAAAGCCCATTGAAATAATGACCGCCGAGTTATCTGGTGAAAGATATCCCAACGATGTCTTCAATTATACGGTTAATAAGAGGACTGTAACATTCCATCAAGTCCAGGATTTTAACAAAGTCAACAAGTTGTCTATTAGATGTCATCAATAAAAGACTTAAAATTAACTGCTCCAAGCATTTATCTCCGTCCTTTCCTATCTCACATTGTATACCGACAAGAATTCGTACATCTTCATCTGACACCACGAATGGAAAAAAACAGTCAAACCGTGCATTTGACCGAAAATAGCAATTAGTGAATTATTTAATCATAATTTTAGCTCAAGTACACTAATTTAATTTTGATATGTTTGTCCCACACTCGTCCTACTTGTATATATATGTAACTACAACAGAACAATAGTTAATTTAATATTAATTTAGTAATTTAATACTATATTAACTATATCTAATATAAGATTTAATAAATTTAAAAAGTATTAGTGTAATATTTTTAAGTACAGTATTTAATCTTAAATATCAATAGCCTATAAGATGAGTTATTAACCAATGTTGTTTTGGTGAATACACGATAAGTGGAAAGTGATACATTCAAAATGTTAACACATTAATAATGTTCAGTTATATTTAAACTTTAAAATAAATATTTGCAAGTTATCGTTATGAGAGAAGGCCCTAAAATAGTTGTTTAATTTTTAAAATAAAGTTTAAACAAATTCTGCGAATATAAATAATATGAGTAAATTAAAAATTTGCATGGTCTAACAAATATCGATTTGTATACTTTTTCGATAGTAAAGATAGAATCTATATCGATATGATAAAAACAAAAAATTTGACCCAAAGTACCCAAAGTATAAGATTTTACCTCATAAGATATCAATATTCTTCTATTAATGATGATCCATACAAGTAGCTCTCTCTTCATCTTAATCTCTTAATCCATGCTTTTTTGGAAACTGATCGTTGGACATTTAATATAATAAATTAAGTTATATTTTATAGTTAACATATTGTATAGTTAATTAACAGAAGTCTGTAAGAAATTGGTTCATTGCTTATACGCCCAATATGTCCAAACCTTAATAATTTGCATCTAAAAGACATCATAGTAAATGTTCAACTAAACTGTGCATTATGTATAATATCTTCCACTTCAATTGTGCCACAGTCTCGTTGGAAACCAGAATTTGTCTCATCGACTATATTTAGTCTAATTCGGTGTCCATATCTTCGGAGATTATAATATGGACGTTAAGAAAGATCTGTAAGCGAATTGGATTAAGATTAAAGTCGAATACAATATAATATCTATAGATAAATACACAATCTAAACTAACAGAAATTATTGTCATGAAACATTTTAATATCTATGACTAATTTTATATATTTTTGTATATTTATTATTTAATATCTTTAATCGAAGTGAACGTGGATCAGAAATAACGGTGATGATAATCTTATAAATAAATATAGCCACACCACTGCGTGTCATCACTAACACAGAATATTCCTACTACCTAAATTACGCTTAGTGTTTCATCAGAAGATGACATGTTAATTCATTGGTTTAATAGGTTGTTTTACAAGTCCAAAATGTACCATATATTTATCAAAAGCAGATTTAGAAAAATTCGAAGCAATTTTAATTTTTAATTTTTCACAAAAATATATTCACTGCATGATTACATTGGCTGCTTATATCTATACGGTTGTGACTTGACTCTGCTGCCTTGATTTATAATTAAAGTTGGAGGCTAATCTATTTTTTAGTTACTCTCTGAGCCCGATTTTTGGCGTCGAAGCAACTAAAAAAAGGTGTTTACGTTAGTTTTCCGGGGTGTAAAAGAAAGGTGTTGCATCAGTTACCTCCAGCAAACCTGGAGAAGAAACAAAAAATTATGTATCAAGTTAAATCAAGTGCTCACATAGTTCAAAAAGATCACTGTCAAATTCACTAAATTAAAGCACGACCTATTATGGCATACAACTTCTTCACCGTATTCTGCTAACCACAATCTTTAGGCTCTTACCACATACCTTTGAAGATATCTTTATCGAAATCGTTTTTTATAAAATAATACTATAATGACTGATATAGGGGTATGTTGAATATATATAGGTCCCAGGAAAACATTATAGCGATCCATATATTGAAGATTTATTATGAAACAGATTAATATTTACAATTAAAAATCCGTTTTTATATTTTAATTTTTATGTATTATTTCTGCCAATTTTCTAATACGATATGGGTCATTACATGTAAATAGTTCAAGCTCAGATTATGAAAAAATGAATTATTAAGGTAATCTTTTCGGTTGACACCGAGCAAACATGTTTCAAAATCACTTAAATAATTAAAATTATTATGTGCAGATATACTATAGTATATGCAGTGAAACAGCTAATTCACGTCATCAAAATTTACGTTTATTGTAATTTTTTATTATAATTTTATATATTATTCAACATTCACTTGTAATATAATAATTGCTAATAATTAGGGCTATAATAAATAATAATATACATGTGAGTCATACTGAGAATTGCACAATTTCATTACCAAATAAAAAACAATTAATGAATAGTTTTTGAGAAATACACGATTAATAATCGTATTTTATTGAAAATACGAAATTGAAAGCATTTTCCTGAAATAATGCCTTGTGAATCATCTTTTTCTTAAATAATGATTTACGTTGAATATTAATAAGTACAGCCAACATATTTTATGATAAAAACGCGTATTGATCCATTCTCAAGAATTATTATTAGTGCTGGAGTCTTGTAAAATCTAAGCAATTTGTTTTACAATGAAGCTCTTTGAAAGATTAAACTACACATGTTGCAAATACTTCATAATATTGTTAGTTATGTATTTTGCATATATCATGTGTCGCTTTTACAATATAGGGTAATCCCCACCAGGTCATACACTTTTAATATAATTGTCTGCAGTATGTTATATGACAAACGTGGTGAGCATAGCGAGCAGTATGAGGTCCCAGACGAGGCTTTGTCCTTTCATTGTCGCCATTAATGCAATCCTGACGATAATTTGGCTTAGTTCGAGTTGGTTTAGTTGTTTCGCCGTCATTCAGCGCCGGACTTAATCTCCATTGTCTTCGAGGTATTTCCCTGCTATTTACCAACTATTAGAATACGAGAATAATGGGAAATGTACGATAATATTAAATTGTTAGAATAGCTAATATAGTAGTTTCGAGGCAATAGCTTATGGGATTGTATGAAAAGTTGTGATAGATTACTATGATAGGTTTTTCCGTCTCATGAATGATAAATAGGTTAATTAAGTTTTTTTCAAATATCGTTTCGATAAACAATCAAAATTTTTATTAAATCATCTACTTTTCAATTTTTTATTCTCAACTTTTTGTTAATTAAATTAACTTGTAAATATTACTAACACTAAATGAGACTTATTCGTCAACATTTTTTGAGATTCGAAAGGTATTTTCGTCAGTAATCCGACCAATAATAATCTCAGCTTACCATTGCACTCTTTCAAGTCAATTGGATGCAAATATTTCTGAGAAAAGACCAGATTTACAGAAGAAAAAGTTATATCTGGTCAAAAACTATTGATAAAATTAATTCATTAGAGTGCGAATTGATTCACTCATTCAATCGTTGATCAGCTTTAGTCTTAGACGTTTTTTAAAAGCATCATTCTAATAATAATAAGTTTGGTTAGTCTAAAATTAGCTCAAACCAACGGAAGTGCTATGGATAATTGGAAATGACTGATACTTAATGATACTGCTGAGTTATTCTTCCGTCAATTTTAAAATCATTTTATCTTCTCTATTCTGCGCTTTAACGGTCTGTCTAAAAACAATAAGCCACTGTGTTGCCCAAGCTCTTAACTGTTTGTTTGTTATATTTTTATGGGAGAATTATCATTTGTGATTACGGTTCCCATGCCTTTATGTAAATCTGTTGATGAAATTGCTGACACAAACGATACTCATGATTCTTTATCTTCTCAAGCTAGCTAAGTTCTCAACTTGGCACATCACGTCATTAGACATCACACCGATTTCTTAGGGTACTTATTGGTATAGTAGCCGTGATATATAACAACTCCCTCTTGAAGATATTACTAAAGATATGTATGTCGATAAAAGTGTTTTGTGTTGCTCTGTTATGGATGTGTTATAAATTTAATTTAGTATAGCCTGTAAGGAATGTTTTGCAGTCTGAATTAGAACGCTTATGTTAATAAACCATGTAGTAGGCGAGTAATTCATTGGCAGGATATTTTAACTATAACATTTTCATGAGTGTTTGAGTACGTACAATCCAGATTTGCGGCCCTACCGGATTAAACTGAAATACTTTTGCTCGAACTCTACTAAACTATGTCAAGAAATACCTAAAATAACTCCGAAATGACTGACTATCCACGTACTATCATAAGAGAACAGCAGTATGATTTCACTGGTATCATCGTAACATAAACTCTTATAATATAAAAGCATCACAATGACTTTGGACGGAACAATCGCAGAAATAGAAGGAACTCTTGTCATCTTGTCACTTAAAAAGTTGACCAAAATTGCAAAATTCATATGCTATGATTATTTGTAAATGTTCTTTTGTTTTAAATAGTGCTTCGATGCATCTATAACTGATTGAGTAACTGTAACCTAATCTATAATAAGTTAATAATGAAAAAACATTCGATTGATCAAATCTCATAACCGTTTTGAGACAAAAGTCATATATTGATATTTAGTACTTAATATATAATAAATTCTATAAGTATTTTCAGAACAAAGCCTTGTTTTAACAACAACCTCTTTATTACGAAGAAATTTGCTATGTAATATAAACAACTTGAATTTCCATGGCTTAGGATATTTATTTAAAGATTAATGATGAGAATAACTAAAAGAGATTTTGGAAAATTGAATCTTGGTATAATAAATAAGTAATAGTAATAATATTACATTAAATATAAATTTATAGCTTATGTTTGAAATTATAAAATCAGTAGAATACATCAAAACAACAATTCAATTAACAAATTCGGAATATAATTTTGAAGTCGCGCGTTCCTAAAAATGAGATATTTTACTGCAACGAAACTTTTCTAATTAGAGGGTTCTCTAGACGCTGGGTTACTTTACGATGCCTATTCTTTGTGTTTGGAAAAAGAAGACGATAAATTAGATGATTCGGATATAGAAAGCTGAATTTTATATTACCTTAATATTATCGATCGGTTCAGATACCTGTCGTTCAATGCAAACTCAATTGTTTCTTCTTTGCGGCTAAATTTTATCACTTTTTGTTCTCGACTGTTTATAGAAATTGTAATGAGATTGTGATTATTTATATTTTTTGTAAACGTAAATTTATAGTAGATCGCTAATTTTTGTTTATTAATATATTTTTAGTACTCCTTGGTAACTAAATAATAGTTTCTTCTTTCAATCACTTAAAACTACGAGCTTATATAAAAGAAGTCGTGAGTTACACATGCTTAAATTTACATCCAATTATCAAAAGAAATAAATTTAAATGGTTTTTTCACCTTTGTCACAACACTCTTTGCCAAAAATATTTGTTTGATTGCAATAAAATTAAGCATACATTATTAATAATATCTGGTCCATCAATTAATTTTAAAGGTTCTACAATCAACAACCTGTGTGAGTAGTGCTTCACTTCTTGTATATTTTTATATGTGCCAAAAGACATATCATCCTTTCGAGATAAAATTCGTAAATTATGAAAAATGGGAAAAGACGCCCTACTTTTAGAAGGACAATACAATACTATGATACAATACTATAATAAATTACGTTATACCGATTTTACATAATAAAGCTTCCAATTAACAAAGATGTTTTAAAACTAATTTATAAGCCTAATACATTTGTTTTATTTGACTGGCGACATAACGGTCCATCTGCTGTTGCTAGAGTCGCGGGTTCCAATCCTGCTGGGGTATGGTAGTAAATTTATATTTTTGGTTGGATTAGACAAGAGTGTAAAATACGACAAGAAAAATGATCCCAGTCACGCCAGAAACCAGGCTGTGTGTGTAAGTGAGAGATGTCTTCTGGGATGATTTCTAAGTTGGTAAGCTTAATGCAGAGGACCGTGGTTCCGAGCCAATGTTAAAGAGTAGATCCAGTCCAGATAAAACCTTGTAGATAAAAAAAGGAGACCTTAAAACATAAAAAAGGCAATATAAGGTAAGCAAAACTTGATAATAGTTTTCGATTATCTTAAAACACATTATTTGAAATGATATATAATGGATATGTTTTCTTAGAGCTTATTTTATTTTGTAAAAGTATTCTGGAATATCTAGGACTTAACTATAATCTATTTATTTTATCTAACATCTGCTCTGTTATAAATCGCCTAACTTAACTAGAATTTATGAATTAATTTTCTTAAAGATATCTAAAACTATAATTTCCCTTAAGTACTAATAAATTATGCCATGAACGCAATTGAATTTGGAATATCCCACCTAAAATATTCCATACGCCCGTAACAAGGTATAATCTATTCATGAACTTTGCAACTATAATCTTCATTCGTATCCTCTTAAAAATGGCCGATTTTTTATATCCCCATTAGCCGTTCTTGGCTAGTAGTAATATTCGCAGAAAATAACATTTACCCTATTAAACGCACTTTTGGAGTGCTTCTAAAGCGGGACTTCTTAAGTAAAACGGCTATTTGAATACCTGAAATGCCTCGGAATGCCTGGGGTAACATAATAACTTAAAATAACAGTTTCACCGCAGAGGAGAACTAAATTATTATAACGTAATTTTTTATATATAAAATTATCTCCTAGGGGACAATTCTAAAACATTTCCATTTCACGTTTTTAACACGTTAGCAGTAAGGCAAAAATAGTAAAAATATATGCATTGCTATAGAAAATCAAGACTACTTTTGTGACTATGTTTATATCAATATTCTGTTATGGGCCCTATATATTTTATTATATATAGTCAATTCAAAACAGCACTGTATCCACGTGACCTGTCAAAACGTCGCAATGTTACCGCAACAACTCAAGTAGTTTTAGGAGTTTTAGTATATTTTGACTTTGACATATAACAAAATTCTAATCTAAATAAAATAATGAAACAAAAATGTTATGTATTAAAATTTATTTTAATATTATAGTACATCTAATGCATATACTATCGAGGAACCTAAAACCGTAATTAATTATACAGCCACAATACTTTACAGGTAAGAGTTGTTTTATTTACATTTAACATTTTTTCACGCTAGTATAGGTAGAGTTCTAAGCGCATTTTTTAATGTGTCCCCCGAAGTAATTAACAATTTTATATCTGAGTAATGTATTTTACTTTCATTAGAGAACATATTTACCTTTTACGCTTAGTTCTTCTTTCCTTCAGTGCAATGTTTCCTTGTAAAGTCATTTTGATATTACTATATTTCTCTTTGAATAAAAGAAAATTTAATAGGGCAATAAAAAAAGAACAGAAAGCTGAAAGAACTAATCCAAATTGAACAAAACCAAGGCATTCAAGAATACCTAGAAAACTTGACATCAACTGAGGCTACGGACTATTCGTTGTAGAAAGCAACAAAAAAGCTTAGGAGATCCCAGCAGCATAACCCACCTATTAAAATAAACGAAAATAATTGGGCGATAAGCAATAAAGAGAAGGCCGACATTTTCTCAAAACACTTAAAAAATGTTTTTAAACCTTTCCAGTCTCAGCTACACAAAGATGAGGAAAATAACATTACTAGCTTTCTAGAATCGCCATTTCAAATGGAGTTACCGCACGAAAAATTAACGATCAAAAAAGTTAAACATACAATAATGAGAGAGATTAATATTAAAAAAGCTCCTGGTTATGACTTAATTACTGGCAAAATTTTAAAAGAATTATCAGAAAAGGGTATCAAACTATTAACATTTATATTTAATGCTATGCTACGAATTAATTACTTCCCTAGTATCTGGAAAGTAGCTAAAATATTAATGATTCTTAAACCAGGAAAAATACCAGAAGATGTGACCTCCTACCGACCTATAAGTTTATTACCGATAATCTCGAAAGTTTTCGAGAAATTATATATGAAGAAGCTAAACTATATAATAGAAAAAAGAAAAATTATTCCAGAACATCAGTTTGGCTTTCGCAATAAGCATGGGACTATACAACAAGTGCATAGACTTGTAAACAAAATAAACGCTGACCTAAATGCCAAAAGATATTGTTCGGCTGCTTTTCTGGACATTGGCTTTTGACAAAATATGGCATACGGGCTTGCAGGTTAAACTAAAAAAACTTCTCCCTCATCCGGACTAACAGTTACTAAAATCGTATGTCACTGACAGACATTTTATTGTAAATCAAGGCGATGAACATACCGAATTAAATTCCATATATTCAGGAGTTCCGCAAGGTAGTGTATTGGGTTCAGTACTGTATCTTCTGTATACGGCTGATCTGCCCACCACAAAAATAACTACTGTAACAACATATGCAGACTATACAGCAATCTTAGCATCCCATGAAGATCCAGTTACAGCATCAATAAACCTAGAAAGCCACCTAGAGCAAATACAATTATGGTTGAAGACATGGCGCATTAAAGCCAATGAAAAAAAAATCCACGCATATAACATTTACACTGCGTAGAAGAGCATGTCCACCAGTGAATATCAATCATCGTCAACTCCCCCAAGCAGAGCATGTTAAATATCTTGGTATGCACTTAGATCGACGACTAACCTGGAAGAAGCACATACTCTCTAAACGGAAACAACTGGGACTAAAATTATATCAAATGTATTGACTCATCGGGCGCAAATCCAAGTTATCATGAGATAACAAGTTATTGCTGTATGAGTCTATAATCAAGCCCATTTGGGCATATGGAATCCAACTATGGGGTACCGCTAGCAAATATAATATATCCATCATTCAACGTTTCCAAAATAAGGTGTTGCGTGCCATTGTTGATGCTCCGTACTATATTTCAAATAAAGTGATATTCCTCTAGAACCTATAACGAGTGTAATTCAACGTGTTTGCGTGAAGTACTTCGAAAGAGTGTCAGTGAATTCCAATGTATTCGCTAATCAACTAAATATGCGACGTGATAGTGAAGTGCGTAGACTAAAACGTTTAACACCACCTAATCTGATTACTGGACATACGTAGACTTTAGAATAAGCTTTAGAATAAGACTAATTAATTAAGATAATATTTTATACAGAAGATTGCTTAATGAAGTGATTTTCTACATGCCATGTACATATAATATAGACAGAAGAAATACTTATTGCCAATAGGGCAGATAGTGGACTCACGAAGAGTAATAAAAAATATTTCTCTTTGGTTTGTTCGGTCACTATCTGTATACATCTTTCTTCATAAAACCCCTTTTAATCACTGCATACTCCTTATTGCGTTTGCCATATTTGCAAAACAGCTAATACTAACTCTTTTGCTCTCCTCATACATTTTAGAGAAACGTTCACGTATATTCTGCATAATAACACACATGCTCATAAATCTTTCACACTCTATAATACAATTCCCTACAACTAAAGTATATTAACTGTATACTGATCTTTAGTTCTTTCCTCTTTTATCACCCTGTCTTGGTAATTGTCAGCACTGAATCATAAACCAACATTCATAAAGTTTTATTCAATCACTGTCACTTTCAGAAGCACTAATAACTAAGCTGTTTATTTCGAATCTATCAAAAACTTATTTACAACTCTACCATTTATCAATTTCTTCTTCAATGTGTCTGATGGAGCTCATCCAAACCGAAGGTGTTATATTCGGCAATGCCTCTTTATATATATCCAGTTTTGATTTGACTATCCTCCTCGACCTGAATGTGTATTCTAATAATTCTTTGCAATGCCCCATATCAACTCAATTGGATATGCAGTGATAATGAGGGAGACTTACACTACTTAAATCCTATATTACCCAACAGTGTATGAAAGGATATTCTACATCCCTCAAATAGCTAAATATCTTTCAGCTTTTTATTTCTACTTTCCAGACTAACAATTTTCTCTGGAATAATTGTATTAAATTATGTTTCGATTGAAAAAACTACTTGCTGTTTTTATATATTTCATATATTTTATTTCTGATACAGCTAATATCAAGCTGATCTCGATTTGTCACCTGTTTCGTATAAAGACAGTTCCTTTTTGGTGAATTTAAGGTTATATTGCTTTTCATTTTTTCAAATATTTTAGTGATCGTACTTATTCAGTGCAGCTGCAACGCGCAAAAAATATTTTCAATAAAACCGCGGCGATTTAAAATTTATTGAAACAAAGCGTTAAAACAACATTTGCCGGTATAAAATCTGTAATTATAATATATTGAAGAATTTTGCAGACGTTTGCCAAACGCACAAATTTTGCAGGCTCTTTCGTTTACATGTTTGAACTTCTCAAACAGCATTCTATCTATTTTTAACTAGAATAAAATGAGAAAGAAAATATTGTCTGACTGTAAAACGAATTTACAAGTTTCGACAAGCACATATTGATGACGTGTATCACTACTGTTTTGAATAGGCTATACCATTCTTATGTGTGAACATCAACGACGATTTTAATTTACTTAATTGGTTATGTTATTTAATATTACAATAAGTATGCTAAGTAAAGATGTTTGAAATAAAAAACAATGTTTGAAAATAAGAAGCGCTCAGGCCACGGGGTCCGCTACCTAACCTAGGTGATTTGACAAATGTCCTAACTGAACAACAACAAAACATTATTGTCCCCGTCGATAATGTAACCCGCCCGCGACCTTCGTTTGGGAGCCAAACGCTTTAGCCACCACACCATGTAAGCAGTTGTAAAAATATTTCTACGAGGTTTTATATGCTATTGTTAATACTTAAAATGCGAACTGAATGGTTTTTGCACCGAACGACTTCCAATTTTCCGTCACATTAGTTCAGCATTAATATTATACGCAAATATCTGATTATTTTAGATAAAAAATATGTGAAAACTTTGGAAGTGCTTTTGAAATTTGAGCGTTTCCTTCGATTGAGATGTGAAACTGAATTGCGGTAATATACACTTTTAAATTTGGTTGTTAAAATTTGCTACTTACATCCATCACAATCTAACTTAACTCTTAAATTCAATATCCCTATTGAGTGATAAGTACATGAAATACTCTTAAAAATGTATGATGATGTTGGCCTGTCTCATCCCGATTATCGGATTTTTAAGCATTGAAAAGAAGTAGTTTTGTTGTCAACAATAAAGAAAGATATGGAGAATTTAAAAAGTACGAATATAATATCTTGCAAAATCCATTATAGCTTAAACTCTCAAAGAACATTGAAATAGCTCTGCAGTTGATAGACCTACTGTCTCCAGGTGTATATATGTAAATCTCTTCAATATTGTGATTTCGTTGAGTTTTCGGTGACGTATTGTGGTTAGTGATAAAAATGGATCTATTACTAGGTAAATCTCAAACATAAAAAAATCATGAGCTAGTCTACGACAAAGCCATTACCACCGAAGCATAATATTCACGGTTATAAAGTTCTGTTGTACC
Organism: Rhynchophorus ferrugineus; assembly: GCF_030347505.1. Taxonomy (NCBI): domain Eukaryota; kingdom Metazoa; phylum Arthropoda; class Insecta; order Coleoptera; family Curculionidae; genus Rhynchophorus; species Rhynchophorus ferrugineus. The sequence continues at coordinate 56,872,301 of NW_027472582.1, forward strand.
GATATTGGTAGGATTGTCAAGGTGTAGTGAATTACGAGCTAATTAAACCGAATTGAACTGTTAGTGCAGATATCTGTCAATGTCAATTGAACTTATTGAACAACGTATTGTCGTGAAGAATCTTAATAATAGCGATTATTGAACATAACATTATCCTCCTGCAAAACATAGCTCGACCATACATTGCGAATGTTGCGAAGGATACAGTATACAAGGAACTTCTGGAGATGCCAGACAGAAAGAAAGAAGTTGCAAAAAAGTTGATGGAACTTTTAGCTATACATATTGTACTAATTTTGCTACAATAAATGTATTTTTAAAGTAAAATCACCTAATGGAAAAAATAGAGTAGAACAGAAGTTTAAGTGTAACAAAATTTCATTAGGTTAATAATCAAATTATTTAGAACCGCTAATTAGCATTGAGACTGTTTAGAGGATCTAGAATAATATCAACCATGTAATATGGATTGAAATATAAGAAACCGCCAAACTATAGTTTATTTGAGTAGAAATTGAAGTATTATTTGAAAAATGATATACATATTCCCGTTTTAAATAAAGTTCTATTGATGATGCGAAGCAATTTATTGGGATTTTTTACTTTTCAGAATAACAAAGCAATTTAAAATAACACTTACCAATTTAGATCTCCTGAAAAAAGACATGAAATTATTTTAACGGTCTGCTTTTTTGCTTCTGGAATAAGTTAAATATAACGGAGACGAAAGAGAGGGAGTGAAAGAACGATCTTTCTTTTAGACTTTACGGTTTCTGTGAAATATCCATCTTTTTTTGCTTTTTTATGAGATTTAGTCTGTGATTTAAAGCTATAAACGAAAAAAGATTTTTCGCCTTTTTTGGTTGAGATTAACGTGAAGGTTTGCAGATATTTATAGTTTTTTTCGTTATTTTATTAATTAATCAACTACCATTAAAGTACTGCTACTATTTTTAATTTTATATTATTTTTTCAATCTGGAAAACATTGTTTTTAATTGCCAGATATCTTTTCCTTCTTCGTCTATTGTGAGGTGGTAGATGAGCCGCATATATTATAGCAGTAGTTTTATGTTATTGATATAGTTTTTCTCTTAACAGTCTATCAGTATATACAGAGGATGGACAAAGTAATACAAAGATCTGACATAATATTAGTTTATTAATATGGAGTTAAGCTATCAATTATGCATTGATATGAATGCATTGCTTCGACGTTTGACACGTAATGAACGTATAATGAAAAAACGCAAACAGCTTGGGCTTAAATTAAACCCAATATATTGGCTCATAGGACGTAAATCTAAATTATCACTAGATAACAAAGTTTTCCTGTATAAGTCAATATTTAGGCCCATTTTGACCTAAGGTATTGAACTGTATGATACTACTAGCAAATCTAACATAGCTATCCTCCAGAAGCTTCACAATAATGTGTTGCAAGTCATCGTCGATGCCCCATATTACGTCTCCAACAAAATGATTCAACGCGATATCCCCTTAGAACCCATAAAGGGTGTGATTCGAAGTGCTAGTGCGAAGTACTCTGAAAGACTGTTAGTACATCCCAATATACTCGCCAAACAGTTAAATGTGTGCGATGACAGTGAAGTGCGAAGGCTCAAACGCGAACTACCATACAAACTGATTGACACATAGAGTGAGATATAATTGATCCCTAGAATAAATTAGAATAGTCTTTGGAATAATTTAGGATAGACTTTAGAATAAATTAGAATAAGATTTAGATTATAAGTTTGTACAGCAGATCACTAATTGAAGCGATCTTATACATGTCAGGATAGTTATATTGTTTAAAGGAAATAATATAATAATACTTATTGACCATGGGCAAATTGTTGATGTTCTAAGAGATTAATAAAAATATTATACTACGCTATACTATTATGTTATTAGAAGTGAATACCGTTTAAATCTTTCCATTATTGCTTTTACACATTTGTAGCCGAGTGTTATATTTGCAAAATTATTTTATCGTGTATCTTGCTAATATATAGTCTACTCGGAATTTATTTGTATAAGCGTCATCAAGATGTTTAAAGTATTGCCTGCCGCAACTTGTAAATTCGTTTTAGAATCAGACACTATTTCCCTTCTCGTTTTATTCTAGTTAAAAAGATTCACAATGCTGTCTGATTCGTTCGAACACGTAAACGAATGAGTCTTTCAAAGTTATCCAGTTGTCAGACATGTGTAAAATTCTCAAAAGCACTAGTGATAAGAGGTTATAACTCTAACCCATAAACTATTGTGGCTGTATAATTAACTGTACTTTTTAGATGTCCACTAATGTTAAAATATTTGATAACTTTTTTGTTGAATTATTATATTTAGATTAGAATTTTGTTGTATGTCAAAGCCAAACTGAACTAAAACTCAGACTCATTTGATTTTGATTTGATCAGAACTAATTTGATGCGGCAACATTGCGACGGTTTGACGTCACACATTTCTATAACGCACATACAGATAATATTTGAATAGACTAGACATAATGTGTAACTTATAATTAACAAATAATTAATACGTTTTAAAATCACTATTTTTGAAGTAAAATAAATACAAGATATAATGATTATAGCTCATGCAGCTTTGATATTTTGATACTTTTTCTTTAATAATAAGACGTTAAATTAATGAACTGAATTAACATATAAAAATTACGTATATTAATGTTCCAAATATATACAATTTATTTAAGAAACATGATTGGACGAAATTCATGGTGAAATAATTTACATAGCATCAATATCAATCGGCATCGTAAGGCATCAAGCAACCATTTGTATGTATCTAAGGTTCGCGATAAGGGTTTACAGCACATTATCAGACCACCGAGTAATTTACACCTAAAATTCCGGATATCTCCTAAGTCACGTTCCCTCCTAATGGCGCTGCATGGAGGGCAGAACTAACTGCCAAAAGACGTCACAGGCACGTATTTATTATATATCTACGATGTGCAACATTAAGACTGAAACGGCATACTCGAAATAAGAATGAATATTCGATTTAATTATTGATTTAATGCTAGCTTCACCTGACTTTCGTGAATTTTTTTTTAATAGATTTAATTAATTTTTTTTAGCTTAAAATTGCACTTTTTATACTATTCTATACCAAAATTTTTCCTACTAATATAATGGAGAAGAAAAAAACATTTTTTAAACAATAGGCCTGTACAATAGGTTCTGATGTCACAATATGTTTTGGTCTTGACCTATCGGTCTTTGAAATATTCGTGGATAACATTGATTCCAGCAAAGAGATGCCACGACGGATATCCAATACGAATCATTTGTGCAGTATGAGCTCTTACACCACACGTTCTGATCAACGTCACTAGATTTTTCTTTTTTTTTTGAAGATCATAGGAAGCAATAATAATAATGTAGTGAATATAATATAGAGGAAACATGGTGAATGATTTAGACATGCGAAATTAACAATAATTGTTTACCAGCATTTTTTTGATTTTTCTCTTCTTCATGAAGATTAAGCAATTTCGCATTCCCTTGTCTTTCTTATTGTGGCCCCTTTAGCACTTATTTCTCCAGACATCAAAAAAATGTTGCTTTAGCCTTTTCTTAATAGTGGTTTCTTGATTTGATATTCTTGATGATGCATGATGTTTCACCAGTTTGTTCAGCAACAAATATAGGTTACTTTATAAGGAGACTAGCTATCAGATGGCAACAAAATATAAAGAGCAATAACCACACATTTAGACTATCTTAAATTAGCTACTATTAACTAAAACATTTGTATTTTATATAAATATTTTTGTTGAATTTAGAGTATCAATTCACTGACTCCAAATATAATAAATACACGTTCAATAAATGTTAAATATTCCAATTCATTCGATATACACGTGCCCATATATAGTTTGAAATAATTATATTGTCTTAAATGTCTATTTATTATTTAGCCTTTAAGTTGTGCAGCGTACAATCTATATTATCTTGCATTCTTGTTGACTTATTCACTGCGTTTGTTTCTCAACATATGCTGAGAATTGGACTAATTGATATAGCGCTTAACGAATAGCGAGTGATCAAGTAGCACTCCGTCTCAAAAGAGATGTTACTCGACATATAAATATAAATTATGATGGATTAAAACTTAACATTATTCCATCAGTAGCAAGTTCCTATCATCTTCTTGACTAATGAGCTAACAACAGGCCATTACCACCCATTATAATATGTGATTAATATATGTATGATGTAAACGATATGTTATTATATTGTTCACGTATTATAATTGTTATTGGTCAGAATCTTATTGTTAATTTACTTTTAATAAATCGTATTGTTGATTCATGGTGACACATTTATGAAATATATAATTTCTGTGTAATTTCTATGACTAATTTTTCAAATCATTTCACAGCATAATTTTAAAAAAACCTTTGATCTGTGATTATAATATTGAACTGAGAAAAGGCAAAACTTCTCGCAAAATTCTTTCGTTGATTTTGAATGCAACATCTTCGAAAAAGAAGGTTTAATGTAGTTACAAGGATGTTCAAGCCGCCTCGTTCACAATCCTGATATTTTTCAAGAAAATATTCAATATTTAATAAAAATTATTAGAATTTTCTTATATCTATATCATATTATATCTATGTTACCTTATATTAGATCGATATGTTTTCTTTGGAAGCTTTTAACCTCCTAGCCAAGAGATGAAATAATTGATTTTCACGAGACTCCTTGAATTTTGGTTGTTGTTGGTTTACACAATTGATATAGTTTTGCAGATATCGGAACAAATAGAAGTCCTATCGGGCAAGATCTAAGCTATACACTGGCTGCATCGAACATTTCAAGATAAGATAATTTTCTTTCAATTTTTGCCGAGTCCCTAAGGACCATGTATTTATATATTGTATAATTGTATAGTTATAGTCATTTTCTCTGCTTAAATAGCATCAGAGTCGAATTAAAATATTGGTCAGACTCGCTGCTCGTGGCACAAATATGGTAGAAATTCCAAAGATAGACGAAAAACGAGGGATATTCGCGTACTGCATAGATTGAAATCAGGATTCCAGTGCGATTTCTGCAAAAATTTATTTTGATTTTGATGTAGAGGGTGTGCAGCCGAATTTCGTGGCTTACGTAAACTTGTTACACTACAATACCAAAAAATTGTAAATTTGTTAACCAAAAAATGTGTATTTTTATTCTGAGTAATATTAATTTTTATTTAGGATTGTTTTTTTTATAATTTCTTATTTTTTATGTTGAATATTTCTACAGACATATGTTATGTCAACTTTTTAAGAATTATACAACGCGTCCTTTTGTGGGAAATCACCCGTTCATTCAAGGGTTAAGTGGATATAACATATACAGGTTCATTGAATAAGTATTACTAGATATATGCAACTATAAAGTAATATTTTAGGACAATCCAAAATAACTTTTTTCCCCAACATTATATAAACGTTTAAATAAGGTTTAAATCATCTTAAACGCCATAAAGATTGAGTATATCTTATAATTATATTATTTCCAAGTTACTCGTATAAGAAAAATCGCTATTTTTTATACGAAACTTTAACAATAGCCCGCAAATTGAATCAAATCTAAACCCCGACCCCTCCATCTCAAAGGACTCGGAATACGTTTTGAGAAAAAATGAAATTCGCGCTGAAGAGTCGGACGGACGACTGGTCAAAGCAGATAAAGGGGGGGAATTTTTCAAATGTAAGATAGCTTCCTGAAATGAAGTTAATGGGGCTGCTAATACTCCCCGACATTTTCGACTGGCAGTCGGTCGGACGAAGTCTCGGTCGGGTCCTCGATTTTGACGAGTTCTCGAGTTCGGCGGTCGGGATGGGATGAGGGCGCCTCAAACTTCGACAATTCCGGAGAAATAATTCGTTTAGAAAAAATTAGTGTTATTACTGCGGTCGTTGGAGGAAATCATTATTTTCAAGTGTTAGAGATAGATGTAGCGGGGCTCTTACGCAATATATATAGGGTGGTTCATTGGTTGGTTTATTTTCTTATATTCCATTAATGCTAAATCTGTACATATATTTAAATAGTTGTTTATTTAATAAAGAGACTACACATTTTCATTCTTTATGAAAATACGTTTTTACTGATTTTTTCTTCAAAATTAAAAATGTATTAGAATTGAAGGGATTTTACAAAAAATATGAGAATATCAGATATCGGAAAAAATTTATAAAATTTTTAATTGTCACTGATCGACAGCTTGTTCAACATTACATTTTATACAGCTATCTATTAATGCTAAATATGTAAATATATTTAAATACTTGTAGATTGAACAATGAGAGTATACATTCTCATTATTTATGGAAATATATTTTTACATAATTTTTCTTCGAGCGTAAAATTATTAGAATTGAATGGGTTCTACAAAAAATATTAGAATATCGGATCGGAGAAATTTTGCAGAATTTAAGATTGCCACGACAACCCCTTCATTATTACAATTATTACAGTTTATACAGCCTTGATTGGCGTAGTGCAAAATCCGATCATTTTCCTTGGTTGCAATCATACTATGATTGCAACCATATGATACTATGACAACCAGGTGGGGTAAGATCGGATGTTTTCCGGGATGATATCTAAGTTGGTCATTTGCCAGTCAGTGGGCCTAATGCAAATTAAATAAATCAGTGCAGATAAATTCTAGTTGGCAAAAAGGTTACTCCAATATATAACAAACAATTTTATTTACAAATTTCATTTGTAAGGTTCTTGATGCCAACATTCTATAAACTTTTTTGTAACTGCATCTTAGAAATGGTGGATCCTATCTCAATGGGCATCTCCAAGCTTAGTTCAATGAAGATAACCCCAATACGATAAGAGCAAGGCCATACAGTAATTTAAAAACTTGGAAAGTGTGGAATGTCCATATATGTGGAATGATCATAACCTAGGTTTAATGATAAGTAGGTGAATTTCACTTATACCCTATAAAAAAAGACAATTTATGGAAAAATTGAGGCACTACATGAAAATGTTTTAACTAATGTTCACTACAAATACACTCTCTAAGTGTATCACATTTTTATAAAACCTTTTGGAGCAATATCGGTGGTCCTTTTAATATATCAATAAAAATGGCTATATAAATTACAACAAATTACAAGTACTAGTATGTAAATTTCTTAATCTTGTTGATACCAATATGCATCCGTAACTTGGAAATATGTTAATTATATCTAATGAAGTACATTTTAGTAAGGATACCATTCCAAAACATTCACCACATAATCATTTTTATTTAATATAATGGATTCTTCACTAATTAATCTCCATCACCAAAAAACCAACAATAGTGTTTGTTTTAATTTACACAACTTCAACTAAAATAGCAGCATAGTGCTAATCTTCGAAGCGTAAAATATACTCCGTTAAAAGTTGTTAAAATAAAGGGTAATGTTCATAAGTTTTATATTAAGCTATATATACCATACATATGTATATATAGTAACAATGACCTAACTAAAAAAAAAGTAAGGACATGACATTAATTGATGAAACATTTTAGAAGAGGTAAAGAAGAAAGAGAAGAAGATTTTTTATATTATATTCATACATATATTTTAAAATTTAAAAAAAATAAAAACTTTCTTGTAGATACAGTCCTTTATACTTCTCACACTAATTAATTATAATACAATAAAAGTTGCAACACAAAATTTTTCCAAAAAAAAGCCAAGGTTAATATATTTCATTGAAAAAGGGCTTGCCGTCTAAAAAAACATTACCATAATTAATGAAATAAAGGACTCAAGTACCTAAAAACGCAATGAGATTAATATTTTGTGTTTTATTTTAGTATATATATTTCTTTCAACTATTTTCTTTTATTTCTGCTTAGGTTTGTTTTTCTCTTTGATATTTTGGCAAATTACTTTTCCTTATCAACTGTATGATTTACAGCTTTAGCAAGTGCGATCCTTTTCTAAATAGCTACCTTTTCAGGATTAACGGTATGCAATATTTTCCTGCACTTCTGCAGTGCCTATAAACTGGACGATTAATTGAAATTACTTAAATATGTAATTCCCAATTACCTCGTCAAAATTCAATTGTTGAATATTATTCTGGGATTCATATTGGCTACTTGTTTTTACTTCTTGACATATCGTACACTACCTAAAATTCATTCGTAAGATAATAATCATATTGATAGTTTCTTGACTTGTTTTCTTGACTTTGCAATATTTTTTTTCTTTATCGTCCTAAGGCTTCCAACTTTTAAGCCTTACAAATTATTAAAATATATATTAGATTAACATCTATATTATGGATCTGACAAAAATGCTACCGAAATTCAGTATGTATGGATACTAAAATCATTAAATGGAGACTCAGAGAAGGCAGATGATCCTTCTTGTTATCGGCTTTAGTTGTGCAGCAAGCTCATGGTGAAATATTTCTTTCTCTTGCTACTAACTATGTTATATTACAAACTTGACATATCAACTTACTTTCTCTGCAAAATTTAAATCATTCTTAATTTATCCTATTTGAAACAATTGGAACTAAACCTACCTTTGACTCTCCATATTTGTAATCCTGTTAAAACGCTGATATGTTAAACTAGTAGGCCTTCTTTTTAAATAAAAAAGAAAATTATAATATAACTTCAAAAATGCCATATCAAACGCTTTAATAGTTAAACGAATAAATGTCCAACAATAAATCGTTTATTGCCATTTCTTGTGAGGAACGCTTAGCTTGCAGCAGCCTGCAGTATTGCCAAATATAAAGCAATAAATATAAAGCAAGAACTATATATTGTACTGAATAGTAAAAAACGTATCTAATCTAGCTGTAAATTTGGCAACATGGACTTTAACATTTCGGCTTGCGGCGAGTAGATTCCCCCGACGAATATACGAATAGTTCCGAAATTAGCCGCATCTCCGGACCACGATGATTTTTAATGTGTACTACTGTTGACGAGCTAAACACTTAATCCGTACGGTTATATATTTCCGATATCATATGCCGATCTGACGGCTATTCCATTTAATGGAATATATTTATTTGTAGCGCATAATACACAGAAATATTAGACCTAAAAAGTATTCCTCTGCCTAGTTTTAGCCGTGTCAAATTTTACGATTCCAGATGCCCCCATTTTTTTTAAAGGATTCTAAAAGTACTTCTAATCCTAATGTTATTCTAATAATAGTTATGATAAATATTGAACAAAATATTGAAATAAAATGAAATAATAATTGCATCAAAATTGTTATATTTTATTTTATTTATTTATCGAAAGCTTACTGGATATATTATTAAGCACCATCGTGGTTTTCTATAGCAATAAAGGGAGGCTCTACATCTACTCATTAACGAAAATAAAGCTGTTGTTAGTGCTGGTCAGATATTCATTAACTTCCCCCACGTACGGAAAGTGTTTAAAAACTTATTTTATTTCCTCGGTATTACGACGGATCTAAATGGAATCCCTTTACGCCAATCCGCATTCCACAAAGACGGCACGGACGCTGATATATTGAAGATTAAGGCACTTTTTCGGTCAAATTTATATCGAAATAAAAATCCGGCCTCGGGGTAGGAGAAAAACAATTGGATTAGTTCCGCCTAGATGACTTTTGTTATGGCGGTTTTGGATGAAATCACCGAACAAGGAAAATGGGGATATATTGAAAAATATGTTTTAACAGTCGATGTGGAAATATTGCCGGCGGACAAGAAAACTTCTTCTGTTTCTCATTCGGAATTTAATTTTCCTGAAAAAGTTGAGTTCCTCGGAGGACTTATTGAAAACGGAAAATAAATGGGACTATATGCGAGAATAAACGTTTCGACTATTATACGGTATTTAATTTTAAAACAACCTTTTTACTTTGTCTATATAAATCTAGAATTAATTATTTTTGTAATATTAATTTTTCTTGCATTTTAATAAAACCTATATTTTTGCATTTTTACTTAGTGTTTAGTTTAATTATTGTTATTAATTATTATTTATTAAATAGTTTATAGTATAAATATTGTGAAGTGGTAACGCTGACCATCGAAATACGTTGGCTTTTTAAACATTTCATGAATAATTTCACAGAGATCCTGACAAGTTCTAAAGTTAATGGGTGATAATACTGAAATTAAGCAAGGTGGTTGATTTGATTTTTTAAAATTCACACAAAATCATCTACATCAAGAAAAATATCACGTTGGTCCAACAGTATACTTACGGTAACTTTCCTATTTTTAAATTTTAAAATATGTCGCGATTCGTATAAAATTAGGAGTTTATAATATATGTCTGTTTGAGGATCTCCTTCAAAAAGGTTATGTGACCTTTCCAAACTTTTAAAGTGGACTATAGAAAGATGAACTAAAAAAAATATAGATTATATATTTTTTAGCTAAATGAAATTTAATACCTATTTGTTAAGGACATAATATAGCATGTTTTCTACACAGTTCATAGAACATACACTACAATGACTATATAGTTCATAGACCATTATAGATATAAACTTAGCGTCATTCTATGTTAAGTAAATATACATCAAGAATATCAATATATCGATAATGTATTGTTGCCATATTTTACTTTTTTACTTCCGAAAAGGGAAAACTGTAGACAGATCGAAAAATGTGTGGTAACCAATTTCTCATAAAAATCCAAGACGTCTGCCTGTATTTTTTCCTGTTAAGGAATTTCTAAAATTATGCAGCCTATACATAGCCTTAAGCTGTGTGAGTTGTGGATGGATCTTGCGAAGGAACGTGAAGAGAGGAAAAATTCAGTTTTAATTCTAAAGACTTTGTTATAGTTGGCCTCCTGGGCCCAACAACGCTGTGCCTCGTTCTTGGTAAAACATGAAATGAATGGAATAAGGTAAGTGTAGATGTAAACATTTGTGATGATGAGGGGAGACGACGTTGTCGATTTAGCCGCACTATCCGCGAACTCGTTTCCCGGTATGCCAACGTGAGAAAAGATCCACACTAAAGTTATCTCATTCATTATTAAGTATCAGCCATTCAGATAGAAGGTACGGATGATTAACAGTGGGTCGGTGATCAGGAGATGGTTGAATTTCTGTTCCAGGATATCAGGGAATCAGGTAAGATGAGCAAGTTTTAAATATTCTATTGCAATGTGGTCTAAAACTTTGAGTATTGCAAACAGTTCAGCGGTCAATATTGAACCAAAATGCCAAGCCCACTATGATATTTAGACCCATCAGTGTATATGTGCTTGCGGCTATGGTAAGAACAGAGAACCTTAACTTTAACAAAATAAGATAAGGGCAATGTTCTCTTTCATAAAATTATAGAATTAACAGAATTGACTCTTGAATTTGATTGAATTAACAGAACTCTTACAGAATTGACATAAGGATACGTTTATGAAGGCTGTAGTGAATGTCCTAGGGAATTTGATGTATCTATTTAAATATAGTTTAATTACTATACACATGTATCTTTTATACTGCAATCCCATCGAGAGAAGCTATTCAACAAGAAATCAAAAATAGAAATTGTAGTCAATGTTGAAAGATATATTTTGAAGGTTTACAATATATTATATACAATATATTTACAATATATTAGATTTACATTAAAACGTTGGTATTAGTTAATGAGTTCAGTGTTATTAGTATATATATATATATATATATATATATATATATGTTTGAATCAGGTAGGATGAGCCATTCTTTTAAATATTCTATTTCAATGTGATCTAAAGCTTTGAGTATTGCAAAGAGTTCAGCGGTCAATATTGAACCAAAATGGCAAGCCCACTATGATATTTAGACCCATCAGTGTATATGTGCTTGCGGCTATGGTAAGAACAGAGAACCTTAACCTTAACTTTAACAAAATAAAATAAGGGCAATGTTCTCTCTTATAAAATTATAGCATTAACAGAATTGACATAAGGATACGTTTATGAAGGCTGTAGTGAATGTGATCTATTTAAATATAGTTTAATTAATCAAAAATAGAAATTGTAGTCGATGTTGAAAGAGATATTTTGAAGGTTTACAATATATTATATACAATATATTAGATTTACATTAAAACGTTGGTATTAGTTAATATTCTGGTTTATATATATATATATATATATATATATATATATATATATATATATATACCATATATATACCAACGTTTTAATGTAAATCTAATACATTGTATATAATATATTGTAAACCTTGTAAATATATATATGTATATATCATATATATATATATATATATGTATATATCATATATATATATATATATATATATATATATATATATATATATATATACTTTAGTTAATACTGAACTTATCCCGATGTTTTGAGCAGTAAGTGTAAGATAAAAACCAGAATATTAACTAATACCAACGTTTTAATGTAAATCTAATATATTGTATATAATATATTGTAAACCTTCAAAATATCTCTTCAAAATAAATATATATATATATATATATATATATATATATATATATATATATATATATATATATATATAGCCATGAGCTATAAAAGTTCTTAGTGTTATAACTCATCAAATTGATTTAAACTTTTTAATGCCCAAAAGTCCCATAAAAAAAATCAAAAAGTAATCTTAATCAACTCTTGTGGCCTGAAAATTCCCCGAGTCAAATATAAAAGTTCAAGCACAAATCTCCATTATTACGTAGGGGCATTTCTCCAAAGCGCTAGATTTATAAATACTTTAAAAGTTTAGGCAATGAAAGTTGCCACAGCTTAAACGGTTACAACTTCGATGATTTACTACTGGTTATATAACGGGCCGCCGACCGAATATCGGCATACCAGCAAAAAGCTTTTTAATTATGTCCATTCTAATTTGTTTAAAATGGAAGTTCGGAAGTGGCTTAGAACAAACTTGGGCTGTTGTCAAAAAAAGTGTCTTTTCAAATTTAAATTTGATCGGATAATTTTGATTCGCCCGCTCGCTTTACTTTGAATTCCTCGCACTGCTCACGAGAGGGAGAGGCAGGATTTCTTCAATAATTTGTTTATTTTAGGCTTATTTATGCTTAAATCAGTCAGCATTTTATATTAAACTTAAAAAAAAACAAGTGTCTTAAAAAATAATAAGACCATTGAAATGAATCTTGAAAGGGCTACTTAATTTTGCTAATTTATTTTGTATCCAATTTTGATTCCATTTCAATCCTCAAATAACTCAAAATATTCAATAGAACTACATCCGGTGAATAAGGCAGCGTGTAAAAATATGAGTAAAATTTTGTTAAAAACATCGTGATAAATCAATGCCTTTTGGGAATGTGCATCATATTTCGTGAAATAATTAGTTACTTCTGCCTCTTGAAGCGAATAGTTTTATTCATATCCATAACGTTAAAATAATATTTCTTGATAGGAATTATTTTATGTCCTTGAACGATTTTATGTTTTACTATTTTTGTTAATAAATCCAATTCATTACATTAAAATTGGCTGAGTTTCGTTTCGAATATACTAAAATATGTCTATCAGAGATGATGGTAATAATTTCTGCGAGTTGTTTTATCGAATAGTGAGGCGATGATATTATATTTGTACTAGACTAAGATTTCAATGCATCTGATTTTTTAGCGACCGAAATGGTTTGAAACTATATAAACCTTTAATTTTTGATTCATTCTCTTACTTCTATATAAAATCTGATTATTAAGGAAATTTGCTGTTATCAAGATTCTCATAGTCATATATTTTCACAGATCAATTTGGTTATTGCTCTCGCAGCTACATTGTATAAGTCAATTTAGAGAACATACCGATATTTATGTTATCCAACATGGTCAAACCATGTAAATTTCCTTGTGGATCCGTATGGATTTATATATTTTCCTAGAGTAAATTTCTGATAAATTCTTATTGAAAAATTTCAAGTTTATTAGTATAACATTTTCTTTCTAATTATACATTTTTGTAGCCAACATTAAGGCTACATTAAAACTACACGGGAAGATGTCTAAAATGATAAGTATATGAGTTTAAGAAAGTGTACATAGGAGAATAAATCGCATAGTTTCATTAAATTATTATATTATTGCAAAATTAGCTGATATCTGATGTACGTTACTAAATGTGAAAGATTTCAAATCACAAAATATTTTATATTATTTAAAAAAATTGTTGAACGGCGATGCAAAATAACACGGAGGGTCCAAATCGAATCGATCACAATACAAAACAAATTTCTCTCTCGGCGTCTATTTTTAGTTCTCTCAAATACACAATCCGTAGCCAGGATGTATTAGTCGCGCGATATAACAAGTATGCAACAAGCATATCTTGGTAATCAAGTATTTCTGCTTTATCAGAATCTCTAAGTCATCACTTATATATGCGTTTTCTGCAACAAATAATAATAATATATCGAAGTTAAATATCCTGTATTCTCGCTACAAAATATATATGAAAACAGAAAATTATCCTAGTCCTAAAGTCCAAAAGTCCTAACATTTGTCTCCTGAAAAATAGGGGGATTTTATTCAAGTGGAATTCATATTTATTAACAACCTGAAAAAACAAGTTATATCTAAAAAGGAAAATATTTTCAAACGCAAATAAAACCTTGTAATTAAATCTTACCCAGTATATGACAGGATAGTATAATAACTATAATGTACTTGGTCTGTATCATAAATTAATTTAGAGTCATTAAATAACTTTATTGTGATGTGGTTTTATAGCTCCACAATAATATAGCGCTTGCACTTTAATTAAATTGTAAAGCATATTTTGGCTATTATTAATTAAACTAAAGATAGTATATTGGACAAAAAAAATTGTAATATTTGACAAAATTGTGTTGGAATGTGGGACACAAATTATGCGCACTAAAATTAATATACATTATTCGTTACTATGATAATCACATAAATATTGTTATCATTGGCGTGAACATCATTTCAAATATTGTACAGTACAGTGTGCTAATCAAAAGATATGGTAATAAATTGATTAGTAATATCTATCCAACAAGAATAGAAGAATCTCTTATTCTTTTTATAGTGTTAGATCGGTTTAAAGGGAACTTAGAACTAAAAATTTAAAAATAGAGGCCTTCTAGAATCGTTTGTAGAGATTACTACTGACAAAAACTAAATCTCTGAAACAAATAAAAGAATCAAAATTGTAAATAATAACTATAATGTTGTAAATTGACAATAATCTGATAATTTGTTAGCTACCACATCAAAGGCGGATGTGTAGAATAGGCTAGGAATAATAAGAATAGACTTGTTGAAAATATGTTTAAATAGCATTATATTTGTATAAATAATAATTACTAATGTTAAAATAATAATTTACACAGGATAATCCCATGGATTGGCTTTTTAATTTTTTTAATTTGAAAATCTGTTGTACTTCTTACATTATATAGCTGTTTTGCAAAAATAATATATAAAAAGAGTTCCGTTTACAAAAGCAAGTATTTGTCAAAATTGCTTTTTTTATATCTTATTAAATTTTATATTTATTAATCTGTATCGTGTTACTATTAACGTGTAATCAAATTTGTAATAGTATATCTCATTTTTTAACTATTTCTAACTAATAAATTAGCTACTTATACAATTCTCAGCTTAATCATTTTCTTCCATAAATCTTTTGAAATATTTGAAGTACTTAACTATATTGATATATTTTTAATTGTTTATGATTCTAATGATTTCGGATTCGGCAAATACCATATCAAAAATGGTATCGATTTTTGTGTACGTGAATGAAATGGGTATTATAAAAATGTTACCAATATACTCAGTTTTGTTATGGAAAATAAACAATATATAGTACAATATATACTCTCGACAACCTACAGAATACTGTTTACAGACTAGCCCAGGATATATCAGGTCTCGCTAAATCTAATTACTGGCGAGAAATAAACTAGCCATATATCAGTCATAGACTTGTGCATAAGAAATCAAAAGATGTTTCAAGTGGTATTGGTCACATCAATACAAAGAATGACCCCGCTGGTTTGACCATAGTGTTACCAAGCTGACCTTTTTTATGCAAGGACTAATATAATTACAATATAATAAAAACTAAAATTCAGTGAAATATGTTTCGGATCTTGAGGGAAAATAATTTTCTGAAAATTTGTCACTGCTATTTATTTAATTTAAAGTTGGCTGATATAATCTAGACCTCATAAATAAATATGAAATATATGGCGGCCATGATAAAATTGCATATTCCGTTCTGTCACCTGCAACGAAATGTTAAATTTACAAGGCAGGATTTCTGCATGCAGGCTTGTGTGTCTGGTTATATCAACCAAATTATTTATCTATTTGTAGTGACATTTGGTTAACACAATTCATTTATGATGGAATAAACGTTTGAAATATATATAATACATGCAAAATTACTACGCCAAATTTAGCAACATTACTGCTATTGTTTAGAAATATTTCATCATCTAAACGATAAAAACATAATATAATGAAGATAAATATATACGACAAAATATTTTCACTATATTGTAATAATACTAAAAATTCATAAACTAATAATAATAATAAACACTAAAAAATGTATTTATATTAAAATAATTTTATTCGTAGAATTTAGGTACTATAATCTAGTATAAGTCCAAACAAATTAAATATAATAAAATAATTCGAGAATAGACGAGACTTAGAGGTAATTCTACGGCGTTATTTTATTAAATTTTTATTCGGATTCGGATTCAATAAAAATTTTCTAACGACTGTCAAATTCCAATGTTACGAGTTAAACGATTCCTATCTTACAAGTTCGGGAAACTATAGAAAAGAGATTAAAGTCGATAACACTGATATCCGCCCGCATAATTTGAAACTTTCTATGACAGATAGAGACCAATTGGTCCGAAGTTTTCGTAGTAACGAGCTCATCGTCAATTTGCGGAAAGTTTAGCAGGAATATTAAAATTAGTTGGTCGCCAAAATGACTTCAATTCTTTGTACCTGAATTTAGTCTTAATTTTACAAACCCCAGCTATTAGATGTCAAAAATATATTTTTATAAATATTTTTACAGTCATCGATTTTACATTTTTACATTTTCGAATTTCCCATTCTTGCTAATCAAAACATGCTGCATCGATATGAACAAACGGGAGTCAAAAGGTGTTACATCTGGTGATTATGCTAGCTGCGGCGGCACTTCCTATTCGAGGTGTAAAGGTATATCCTTCACAATTCTTGCAAACTGTGGCCTAGTGTTGTCATGAAGGATGATCACTTTTAGCTTATTCTATTAACTTCATTTCGTTCATTTCTTCTTGTAACACAGCAGCTTGTAATACGCCACACCTTATTGATCACACCATATGCACAGCAAAGCTTTAAGGCCCATACATTCCACTTCAGTGTCCATGTGAATGACACTCCTATGCTAATGATACTTCCTATGGATTACTATGGATACACTCCTATGGATTTTCAAACTTGTCGTAGTGGATCCATATATATAGATGTATATTCTTAAAATAACTTATTATACCAGTAAAATAAAAGCAGTATATAAAAGTAGTAAATGAATAATATTACTAAACTTTTGTTAGGCTTATAAATGAAATAATTATATTTAGTATGCATCTGAAGCATAATTTAAATTTCTAAAACATTAATTAGTCTATTGAGATGAGGATAGAAGGGAAAAAGTTAATATTAACAGAGATTGATTTGTTTCTTCTAAACATATATTGCTTTATAGATTATTTTTAATAGACATAATGCAATACTCATATAAATTATATGATACTTTTTTAATTTAAATAGCATATGGTTTACATATAAATTACAACTAGTTATTCACTATCTGATAACTTTTTCCTTAATATTGATCTGAGCTTGGTTACTCACTATATTAGTTTAAAACGCGACATAGTTTCCACACATACATTAATTACATTAAATACAATACTAGTTAAAGATTATTCAGTTGTCAGTTGTAGTACTTTGTAATTATAGTTCACTTGCTATTTTTCACCAACCTTTTAATGTTTTTATTGACTATAAGCACCTTTATATGATTGTGGACATCTTCTTTTCTAAAATACTATGGAGAGTTAACAATTCTCCAAAAAACTCGGAAGGATTTATTTATGCAACCTTATAGATACAAACCAGGGCTATATTGGCTTTAACTTTGTTTATACAATATTCAGTTATACAATATTCAGTGATGTGATAATTAGGATTATCATTCAAATACAAAATTCATACTATTATCATATAAATAATAGTGGCAAATAATTACCAAAACGTTATTGTGCTCTGTTATTGATTTTTAAGTTGCTAGTTACTTGTACCAGAGGTTAAGGAACAAATGATAATAGTAATATATGAAGAAACTTACCTTTAGAGACGTATGGACTGTAACTACAGTAAAATCTGAAACAAAATAAAACTGTTAAATTAATTAACTCAATATAATATTATATATCTAAAGTTATGTCTATGTACAACTTTGTATGTATTTTAAATGGATGCAAAACCAAGTAGTATAAGTAGCGAATTAAGTTTAGTACACAACTATATTAATTGGCAACCGAAGGAAATTTAAAAGAAGAAACTGAATACCACAATCACACACTGAAACATAATATATGATGCTATATACTCCTAAAACTAAAACAGATTTGTAAAAAAAGATGATAAATACTACCATCTCTCTGTGAGATATATATATATATATATATATATATATATATATATATATATATATATATATATATATATATATATATATATATATATATATATATATATATATATATATATATGTATATATATATATATATATATATATATATATATATATATGTATATATATATATATATATATATATATATATATATATATATATATATATATTGATTTAGTTGTTTTAAAATTTACCTAAATGACTGCAATATATTATATTAAATATATAAATAAATTCAAGCAAACATTTCCTGAATTTTTCAGAAAAGGTAATGAAGATTTGATTCGAATGATATTTTGCACTTTCACTGCGAGATACCAGAGGTCCAGCCAGGCAGTTATAAATATTAAGGTACCATGCTTTGAGTAAAATCTTAATAAATGATATTTTAAAATCGAATTATAAAAATAAGTTAATTATAAAAAATTATATCATAAAATAATAAAGATATATAAAATACGTTTTTCAAATTTTATTTGGGAGTGAATTAACTCAAACAACCATATATATTATTTATTTGGCAAATATTTAAAGATATTAAAACACATCTATTATTTTGTTAAAGCTGAGCAAAAACCGAGAGGTGCGTGCAACGGTATTTATTTAACCGCAACTTATTAAATTGGGATTTTCAGCAATTAAATCCATCAGCTGCGCTAAAACCGGAGCTAATAAATCTCGCCCCAAAAAGAATACAGTACTTAATTTTCTTGGCCCACCCTGAAGCCATAATTTCGAAAGACAATGTTAGGGAAACGAAGAGTATAATAGATCGTGATTAATTTTCTGAGGGTCAGGCTGCTTCTTCGGTATATTCTATACCAATAACAGTATATTAGTTTTATTATTATTATTAGATTTTTATCATAAATATTTAATGGAAAATACGTATACAAATTATGTTATAACACAGCGCCTTTTTTGAACTCATTCGAAGAGTCCCTTGTAAGAAGTAAGAATTTCATATCAGTTCAAAGCCTTGGAATTTTCATATAAAATTAGAAAAGCAAATATATTCGTTAATACAGATGTTAACTGCTAACATAGATTTGCATAGATTGCAACATAGATAAAATAGTTTTGCATTAATATATGATGAATTAACTATAAGGTAATGTTTAAAATATATGAATAATAGGGTACCATGTCAATTAATCGAATGAATTAAAACACTGTGTCTTCCCTTTTTTATTAAATGATAAATGATATAGGGGTTTAGACAAGGATAATAGTTATATAACAACACTCAAAAGTTTTACTGAATATTCACTGTGAATATAGCTTGTCATGTTGATACCATTATATTTTGTGATGATAATGACTTTATTTTTATGGCTCTAATGCTATTTTAGTAATGTTTTATTACTTTAACAGAAATGTGAATTAATTTTAAAGATCTTTTATAACTGCAAAGTTAAAATTACGTACATTATTAACTCTCAAAGTAAGATTTTTCTGCCAACATTTCATGTTATATTGTTGAAGTTTCCTTTTTACCTATTAGGAATTATCTGGACTCGACAAATTGTTCAGCGTGTTTTTTTGAACCACGATCTTCTGCATTAAGTCTACCGACTGGCCAATCACCATCTCAAGATATCATTCCAGGAGTTATCCTGTCTTACCCAGCCAAACAGGGATATTTATTCCTCGTCGGATTTCAAACTGTTGCCTAGATAAATTCACAATTACAATCATATAGTATATCCATATCAGATTTGAACTATCGTAACAGTAAGATAAATATATATTTTTAAGTTGTGTAATTCTAAAAATCAAACTTCTGCCAAGTGGCATTAATTAATACTCACATACTTTCAATGTCATACATGATGGCATCCATTATGACGATTGAAATTTTTTAGCCCATCTGCTATTCACTGATGATAGGGGCAACATTTGCTCATACTAATATTGACGCTTAAGCATTGTTCGCAGCAATGTAGACTATGCATAACAGTAAAATGAAGACAAGATCAAAACAGCTTTCTGACAGAAGAAGTGCGGGACTCCGGAATATGAATAAAAGAAGAAAATAGTAGCCTTTATGCCTGAAGTAACTGGCTGAACATTCCGGGTTTTATAAGATGCTCTGTATGATAATGATATAATATGATGTATAACTGTGGCTGATCAATGGCAGTTGTGAATCTTAGCGGCCTGCAGTACCTTAAACAGCTTAATGGTTGAGAGGTTTTTACTTCATGCTCTCATGTTCTTTCGCGAAATAAACCGAATAATGTATATTATGAAAGAATATATCACCAAAAAGTGTTAAAATTATTTTATTGGCATATAGCATGTTATAAAATACAGTTTATTTGAATATAATTCTTGAGATCTATACTTCATATTGACTATAATTTATTGAGAATAATACTAGCTGCATCATATATATACGATAAAATATAGTAGATTCTCAAGTGTGCCTCAATGACTGTGAAATTTTCAAATACTCCTGTAAAAATTTCATTTTACAAGCAGCATTGAGTAACAACAATCACATATTCAATGTGGCATGCTGTTACCTGCGCATACTGGTAGTATTCTAAATCAGTCTATTTCATAGAAAATAAAGATATAAATAGGGAAGTCAAATGGGACATAGTATAAAAGCAACTGACAGATTGATTGCTTTTCAGTTCATGCTTTGGGTTAAAATTTTATAAGACATATTTTGGTTATATTGGTTTTTCTATTATGGTGTATAATTTTAATAAAATTTGGTTTTGTAATATTTTTTATAGCATTCACTAAATGTAAAAACAAAGCAAATATGTTGTGTTCCGTGATGTGAAGGTACCAATTTAAACTGCTATAATACAGAAATGGAATTTAAAAGTAATTAATGATAAACTTGTGGGAATCTCCTATAATCTCTTAGATAAGTATAGGAGGACTTGTTCTTTGTATTTCAGACAGAATGATTAGCTTAACCAAAATTTTAATGCTAATTGGAATTGAAATAGTAAGTCTTTCATTACACTTGATAAACATAATTGAATTGAAATATATAAAATGTGTTTATTCACAGATCTTTTAACTTAACCTATTGAAAAAGAAAATATAGCCATATAAGTTCAATATTGGAATCAGCAGGAGTTGTTCAGTCCACATTAGAATCTCCAAAAAGAATTAGAAATATACAGGAATAATGGGTGCCAGGCCAGGCGGTTTCGGTTTAGTGTATTGGTAATCCCAGAGTCCCACATAACCCGGTCCCACTTGTCACTCCAGGGCTAGACTCCGCGATCAGGTATGCGTCATGCATTGCACCGTCTGATTTAAGCCAGAACAAAAACATTTGAAATATTTGTTTAATAATTTCAGTAATTAGGATTGCGAATCGGTTAGATTGGCTTATGTGAGCTTATCAGCATTCTAATGAAGACTGTAAAATGACAAAATGATAATTTTTACAGTCAAATCTGTCAATTTGAATAGTCCTGTAGTAATGCTAAGTTTCTGGTTATGTGTGTAACCTATGTCTGTATTACTAACTCAATATATGCTAACGGAAGGGCAGATTGATGGCGAAGCGTACTTAAGATTTGGATTAACTACGCCTTTCGTTAAAAATCAACAATTTTTTTTACGTAAAAATGATAAACGATTTTAAATTTATTAAATTAATTAACCTTAGGGTTTAAACAAAAATTATATGATAGATCTACCGTGAACGCCACTTATTAAAAGTAAACTAACCCAAAAAGTATATTAAAATAAAATCATTAATTCGCAAATGTTGGATTTTCATTTGTTCTTTTGAGTCTCAATATTTTAACAACCGCCTAACAAAATATTATTGAAATCGGTCAAGCCATGTTTGAGTTTATTGAGTGAGTTAATTCAGTGATTGAAAAAAAATACACAAAAGTTATAAGTATATTACTACTATTCTTATTATGATATTCACGCATCCACATTTCATTAATATTAATGTTCCTAAAATCCCTCCGGCGTTCCCATTAAACATTATTGGAACAAATCGGGTCGGATCTAAAATGAGATTTTTAAATAAAACACCCCCGAAGAGTCTTACTGACACCGTGAAAAGCTGTTTCTAGAGTACGCCAGGTCCAATTTAGCGCCGTTAGAAGAGGGAGAATTTAGATTTTAGGAAAGCCATAAAAGTGAGATCAAACACGATAGTACAAACAACGAAAAGTTATAAAATAAATTCGGATTTTAAATTAGATCGAGATGCACCATAAGCGAGAAAATGCGATCTTTTATGGTCAATAATTTGTACATTTGTAGGGCAATATCTCGAATCTCATCTCTTATGCGGCTTAATTAACAATACAATTGGTACTTAAACAAAATTCAATCAAATATTATGTTGTTGGACTTAATTAGATTATTTACAATTAAATACATATATTGACTATTATTACCTAACTTTCGTAGGAGATAAAATCCATTTCTGAGAAATTCTTAGGTATTACATGCAACTGATGAATCGGAACCGTTATTATTATTTCTAAACAAATAAGAAACTTTAATTAGTCTTCACAAGAAGCAAACTTTAGTCTTGAAATCATTTGTCATTGGTTGTAACAAATGGTAGTCGAAAGGAAAAACATCTGGAAAATAAAATATAACCGGAAAATAAGACTTTAGGCGGCTTTAGAAAGGTACAGTAGCACCAAAGGAAAAACATTTAGCAAGAGATTACTAATAGGAAGTACCATGAGAACAGTAACAGGTTAACTGAAAAGTTCCCGTCCTGAAACATAGATGGCGCTACTAGAATTATATCCATATGTTTTCTTTTGTTAGCCCTAACCCCCAAAACATGGGTGTATAAATTTGACAGGTGTTGAATTATTAGTTTGTGAATTATAGCATTTTGAGTGAAGCAACTTTTGTTATTGTGAAAGAAATGAATCAAAAGGAATTTCGCGTGTTGATAAAATATGGCTTTTTGAAGGGAAAAAATAGAGTTGAAGCAAGAACTTGGCTTGATGACGAGTTTCTGGATACTGCCCCAGAAAAATCAACCATCAAAGATTGATATGTTAAGTTTAGACGTGGTGAAATGAGCAACGAAGACGGTGAATGCTGTGGACGCCCAAAAGAGGTTGTTACCAACGAAAACATTAAAAAACTCACGAAATGATTTCGAATGACCGTAAATTGAAATAAAATAAAATAGAAGACACTCTAAAGATATTAGTTGAAGGTATACATCACATTATTCACGAATATTTGGGTATGAGAAAGCTCTGTGTAAAGTGTGTGGCGCGCGACCTCACTTTTGATCAGAAACAACAACGAGTTAATGGTTTGGATCAGTGTTTGAAGATGATCAAAGGTAATTAACCTGTGTTTTTGCGTCGATATGTGATAACGGATGAAACATGGCTCCATCATTTCACCCCGCAGTCCGATCGACACTCATCCGAGTGGACTGCACATGATGAATCCGTTCGAAAGCGTGGAAAAACGGTGGGTGACCGTTTAAAGGACGAAATCGCCGAAAGACCGCCGCATTTGAAGAAAATGAATGCGCTGCTTCACCAAGACAATGCACCGTGTCACAAGTCAGTGAAAACGATCGCAAAAATCCATTAATTGGACTTGCTTGGAATTGCTTCATCCACCGTATTCTCCAGATCTGGCCTTCAGCGACTATTTCCTGTCATATGGATCTTACATGTGTTCTCAGATCTCAAAAGAATGCTCGCTCGGAAGAAATTTTCGTCGAATGAAGAGGTGATCGCCGAAACTGACAATGCCTGAAAATTTCGAAGAAAAGGACAAATTGTACTACAAAAATGGCATCGAAAAGTTGGAGATGTTGAATAGAACAAAATAATTTTGCCAAAAAAATGTGTTTTACCATGGTAGGCCAGCGACTTTTTAATTGACCTGTTAAATATTTTAACACAAAGCTAAAAAAAATAAAATAATTAGTTGGAAAGAAATAGAACAAGAGAACAATGAATTGATAAACGCAGAAAAAAAAAACAAATGAGAGGGCAATATGCAGGGAAAAAATTGAAAATATCTAAGTAACACGTTGCGAATTAGTGATATATAAATAACAATGGAGTCTCAATAGTGGAAGAAACTATGTCACAAACTAAAATAAGAAAAGAGACTAATTGTAAAATATTTCATATATTTAAAGTGGCAATATCTCTCTTAAAAGAATCTTCAGTAATCATTCATCTGTTCAATAATGAAGTTGATATATCACTTTGCTTCGTAACATATATTCATTAACATTTATAGATATTATAGGTGCACAATTACGATATTTTATTATTCATCAATTCACATTAGAAGCCTCAAAAGTATCGTCATAATAACTAGCTCTTAAAATAATATGACTTTTAGAAAGGATAATTATAGACCAATTAAAAGTTGGCAACAGCACATTAGTTATCAGGCTCATAAATAGTTTTCAAATGATTTTAAATAGAGGGTTGGTGATATATTGATATATTTGTAACCAATTGAAATGCTTCACTTTTCGTCATGAATCATTTCGTCGAAGTATGAACAAAAATTATTTTCATTGCTTTGAAAATGTCTGAACTTTTACCTAGTAAATAGCAGTTCTGGGGCGCTTTACTTTCTTATTTCAATTTAAAGAAACACAGCCGTATATTATGGAATTTTTTAAAAGTGGTGATTTTGATACCGAAGGCACTGAAAGAGTGTTCTGGATAGTTAAACAAATTTGAAGATTAAGATTTGAAGGCATCACATATCGATCTGAGTAAGACGCAAGTAAAAAACGCAGAACATTGGATTAACCCAAAAACCTTTGATATTTTGTGATGTATGAATTGAAGTCAAGAGTCATTCAAAAGCGTATGGTCATATGTGAATTTGAACTTCAACGACAAAATCTTAAAGGTTTTTTTTTGTATCGTATTGTTAATGTTGATATAGACTGTTGTATGGACCTAATATCTCTTGTTGAATTTATTTGTACTGCGCATGCTATGAAAAGAAACTATTATTTTCGCGTGCAATTGGACGTATTTTTGAAAACTATTTCTTGTTGTTCTACAAAAATGTTTACATTACTTTTCAGTCAAGTCTCGTACCTACGTAAATATGCAAAATAAATAGCAATACTATAAAATAAAGTGGACTATAGGGTTAAAATATGACGCACAAGCCAGCTATCTAGCAAAATGAGAAAACCCTTCCGGTGAATCAACAACAGTCAGGGAAAAAATATACTCTTAAAGTGCATACTGTTTTAACAAGAAAGCATAATATTTGGCGATTAAAAAAATGAAAGTCCGCGGCAATATTTACCTGAAACTGAACGTGTTTGTTTCTGCCGAAGGATTTAAGTAATGTCCCGGCGCAGAGAGATAAACGAGAAAATGTAGCTACCCGTGGCACGTGAATATATGGCACCCTTAAACTTAATTGCTGCCAAATTCCTACAAAAAATGTTTCCCATAAACACGAAGTGGGGTTGAATGAGGTAGTTAATTAGTTTAAATAATAAGCTATTCTCGTACCATTAAGCTATATTAAACCGTTGTGTTCGCCCTCAAATACACTTCGAGTTAATTCGACCAAGCCGTGGAATACCGTATACGTCACTGTCAGACACCAGGACAGGCAACGAAATCTCCCCTATCAAGTTAATTATTTACGAGACCCTGTTGTCATAAGTCTCCGAAAATTCTTAATACCGACACCTTACGCACTGTATATCAGAATTGCTACTTAATATAATTGGGTCAGACACAAGACACAAATCCCCGGGAAACTGATAATTAGGGTGTGCCCGAGAACGGTGGCTTAGGGCGTTCTTGTCTCGTTAACCACCATATTTGTCGGATAAAAGCACCGACCATTTGTTCTGTAAATTCAATATTTAAACGAAAATTAGCACCCGATATCGGAATATTGCATATTCGCACTGAACTTCAATAAAACAGTAATTGCAAATTCAAATAGCTCCAATTGATATTATTGTATTAACTTTTACATTATCCCCCTTAAACTTTTTTACTATTTCCCAGAAGGACTCGAACTCGCAACAGTAGGGGGACCGTCCTGTCGTTTTGACCACTACGTCGATCAAGTGACTATAGTCTTAGTTTGATGCGATAAAAAATGTTTAGAGAAGGCTCGCCAATTTTCAAGTAATTTGGTTCAGTAGAACTTGAGATAACATGTCCACCGTCGAATAAAGCAATTTCCAGAAAAACGTGTTTAAAGTTTCGTGATTCCCATGCATTGTTAATAGCCATTGTTAACTAAGCTTTAATATGTACTTTCAATGGCCTAAAAACTAGGGGTTCAGAAAAAATATTAATATCGCTATTTTTGGCTCATATTATTTTGACCTATATATCGATATTTTTATAAGCGGATATGTTTCAATACTTTTTGAAAAAAATTAATTTTGTTTCTTAAAAACCCATTTTATATTTGTTATATAAAATTTTTAAATTGGTATTTAATTGTAAGAGTTTATTCTTATTAAAAAGTACGTAAATTGTACCTTGATGGAAGACTTCAAGAGTCCTTAAATAGTATCTAGATTAGTAATGTTGAGACATTTATAAACACTGCTTTCTTTCTTTTAAATATACTTCACTGAATTACATAACCAAATGATTTGTTTCTTTTGACTATGTGTTTATAACCCTGCTCGAGTATTATCTGGGAGTTGCAGAACTTCGGTATTATTATGAGAATACAGTCTCCTATCACGAAGTCTCTTGATGCCTGTTTTCGATTTTCTTGATTTTCACAGTTGCAGTCGGTAATTGAAGATTTTAGTGTAGGAAATCATAGTATCTAGACACTTAAAACAGATAAGGGAAATTATGTGTTTGATATTTTTATAATGTTACCCATATCAGAACATAATAGGTTCTATATTTTATTATGAGTATTTTTTTGGATAGACAAAATCTTGTTTTTATCAATTTTTGCTGTATTCTTTTGTCAGTTACTGTGATTGTAATTTAGGTTTGCCAATTATAATTGTATAAACAGAAAATAATCACGAACTTAGTATCTGTTTTGATGTTCTAAAAGAAATTATTTCAATACTGTTGATATCTTTGCCTGATGTATGGAAAGGAGGGTTTGAATCATTGGGAGATTGTTATAGATTGTAATTAATGTGTTTTACATTAATTAGAGTATTGAAAGACAACACCCTCAATATGCCATCAATACGAAAATTTCTGGTAAAACTTAGCGACATAGAATGTTACGAAACAGTGATGTCTACTATTATTTCAAGTTTCATATGGGTTCATTTAACTATTTTGTTAAATATCTATAGAAATATTTTTAATTTATATGTATATATATATATATATATATATATATATATATATACATATATATATATATATATATATATATATATATATATATAAATGGCTATATATCATAAAAATATGTAATATTGACCTAGTTTATTTATTTGCCACTCACTTGATTATACTTGATTATACGTATTAGTATAACTGCACTATTTAAAAAGTACAAATAACTGATGCACAGATCATTAATATAAATGAATATATTAAATATTTACTCAGAATATAATATTTTAATAATGAAAGTTCATCTTACAGAGGTATCTCTATAAGAGATTATAACAAAAGCACGCCCCATTTTTCATTCTTTTTATTCGAATAGTTGTTGTTTTAAAGAAAAGTAGAACGTTTGTCCCTATTAAGGCACGCGCACAAGAAAAATGAACTCTTTCGCATATTCCAAGTAGTTTAAGGGCTTTTAGCAGCCACTTACACTGTTCAATTCTGTCTCGAAATTTTCACGTGGAGATCCTTGCCAGCTGCAATAAGTCGTTACAAGAATTACGGGAAGCTTTTAGTGGCACTACGTCATTTAGTAATTGTATATTCTCGTACCAGTCTGAGTGCATCTTGTGTTGATTTTTGAAAGTTATGCACTTTCAAATTTCATATACCGGAGAAGAATTATACGGGGGTTACCGAAACTGAAATTGAAATATCCGTCGTTTATTTTACAATTTTTTATGGTTAGTACACTCGGAATGTTCTTAGGTATATGATCTATTTATTTCCTGGGAGGGCACTTTTTGGGAAAAATTAAAAATGCTGACCGTCCAATACTGTGCAAATACACTATTAGAAAAAAAAATTGTAGAAACAGTGTACAAAATATATATAAGTAATATATACAAAAGTATATATCAAAGTATTTTCCATCACTTTCTACGACTCTTCTATTTTTTGCATTTTGGCAGTTCTTCTTAATTATGTGCCAATCTAGCCCCGTTATATAAATCTAGAGAAGGGGTAATCAGAAGACACTATGTTGGATGAATATGTTAGGTGCGGTAGTACTTCCAATTCGAGCTGCAATGTTGCATTTTTCACAATTTTTGCAACGTGTGGCTGAGTATTGTCATGTAAGATTGTCTCAGTTTTAGCAGTTCAAAATACATATTATTCATCCTACAATATTCCGACAAACCCAAATCGGTAATTAGGATAAGATAGAATATCATCATAAGTTCCTAAAAATATTCAATAGGCTTCGTCATATCAAACAATAAAATTAAGAAACTGTAACTTTGAGCTTCTTTCTACAAGCGTCTGTTTGCACTGAATAATTCAACATCAAATGAAAAACGGTTATATTATTTAGATCGTATTAAAGATGTGTATAATATGTCATAAATTAGAGCCCATCCTAGAAGATATCTAGTCTTATAGAAAATGACATAAATTCACAGCTATGCTTAAAAGGGACTCGAACCTGCAACTATCACAGCCAAGTGTGAACCAACCATTTGCCTTAATTATTGTTACCAGTTACAAAACCGGCTTTATGCGAATATAAATACTACTGAAATTTATTATTACAATGAGAACAATATTATTTACAGATTTCAATGAAGCTAAATTTTTAAATAAGTATACATTAATACAAATTACAATCGTGTGATAAAATATTTTTTAGTGATATTTTAACGGTTTCTTGCGCTACTCGAATCACTGTTACTATTTTAAACGTACTAATTACATGACATAATTCTCTATATATTTTACCTACTCTAACTTGTAAGAAACCCGTGAAATAATCGTTTTACTACTTAAAACTAATTTGTAATAAATTGTTGTTGCTGAACTTCATTAGAAACATTTATTTTCACCACTATGTTCTTTAATATGCATCAATTATACGCATAATTTTCTCATATAAATTAAATGCGTCCTTTAGTCATGGCGATATATTCACACGAGAATGAATACTTTAATTTTTGAAACATATAAGCAGAAGCGATAATGTCAGTGAAATTTTAATTAACCTGATATTTGTTTTATGTACTTATAATAGCTACATTATGAATACTGATCTATTATCTCTGATTGTTCCAACCTACTTAACTAAAAATATATATGTCAATAAGAGATTCGATCCTATTACTTTATTTTTGACAAGCTAAAATCTTAGTCCGCACGGCTACCCGCTGACAACTGTTGAGATTATTGGTTATCGTACTAGGTATCGTAGCTATAAAATTTTATTCTTAGTAGTTTTATTCTTTGAGTATAATCGTGAAAAACATTATAATAAAATACCGTCCTAGCCGTTTTTGCTATTTTAATGTTCTAACTAGATTATTGTCACACAGCGATTATACTTCAATCATACTAATGATCAGGACTTCTTGCCTTCTGGGTTATACTACAATTGGAATGTATTCTTATCTTGAAGTTGTAGTTCATTTAGATATAATGATATATGATAATATGCAGAGAAGGTAAAATAATTATTCTTCATACAGAATGACTTTAACTTTTCTATACAAAACATCTTTTTGTAAATATTTGTTTTCTATAAAATACTGAGAGGTTTACTAATTTTTTAATAGCTATAGAATTAGAAAGAATGAATATCGGATATTGAAGTTAGTTTCATTTTAGTGTACAGTTTACATGATTATATATACTTCCATTATATAGCAAAAAATAATACTTTATGCCAAAAATATCATTACTACTTACGAAGACTTCAACAATTTTAATGTGAAAGACACAATACTCCATGATTAATTATCCTTTTAACATATGATTATTTTAAATAAATTTGTGGTCTTAAACTTCATTTAAATCATAAAATAGTATGGAACTATATCTTAAAATAATGTAAAAATATTCAGTTAAATAAATGTTTTAATATTTACTTCTAGTCGTTGTCGATTGACTTATATTTCCATATTTATATTTATATTTCTTAGTTCTTAATAAAAGTTTTCAGTGATTTTACTATTTAGTACAATCTACTACGCAACTACATAAAATAAAACGGTTTCTGTTCTCTTGAGTCTGCGTCCTAGTTCAGTTTTATCCAAGAATGGCAGCACTTCAGTACTAACATTGGAGTGCAGTCTTTCCTCGTGTATTTTTGATGCCTGTATTCATGTGTATGATGTAATGTATTATCTCTATAACCAAGATCTCGGTGTAAATAATTATTCCTATTATATCTGGGTGCATTCATAACATTTTTCATGGCTTTATTCTGGAATTCATGTCGTATGTTAATATTAGTTCTTGCAGAACATCCCCATAACCGAATTTCATAGGTCAATACAGATTTTAGTATTTGCAGTAACTTATTATGTAAGATTCATTCTTTCAAATACGTCTTTTGTATTTTATTCGAATTCTTTTCTTTTTGATTTATTCCTTTCAAAGATATTTTCCATCAAATAATTAAATATACTGTTCAGCAGTAAATTATTATTGAAAAACATTCAAATTTATTTCAGTAATGACATCGATTTATGTAATTTAACATCTCAGCCAATGTTCCTTCTATATATTTACAGACTGAATTGAATAAAAATTCATAAATTTCAATTTATCCTTTCCACTGTTATGCCTTTCAGCCCAGCGTAGTTCTTTTTCTTTTAAGGGCAGGTTATAAAAATGCCTTGTCTAAAGCATAAAAAACCAGTGAATTTTCTTTATGAGGCTCTTTTCCTCGTAGCAACATAAAGTACCCCTTGCTTTTCCGGATCCACGCCCCTCGCCCCCCTTGGCCCCATAAACGATTCCCGAACGATTCCAATCATCCCTTTGAGTATTCACGGATGAGCATTTTTTAAAACCGCCACCGAGAAAAAAGAATTTCAAAGTATAATCCCCCCTATTGTTGACATAATGTATGGCAGAGGGAATACCAAAACATATTTATCTTCCCTTTCAGGTGGCGCCTGTACTTTGAAATGTGTTGACACTTTCGGAACGAGTCTATTTTTTTCTGGTACGCGGGAGATCTTGCGGCAGGAGGAAGGCCTTTTGTTGTATAGAAAGTGGGTTGAGCGAGGTCGATGACGTTGCTGGTGTTCTCTACTATAGTTTTGTAATTAATTGTTTGCTAAAACAATTGTTCCAAAATAAGTTTCGTTTATTTGAAAAATTACTGATTGTTTATAAAAACAAGAAAATAAAAAGAAGTAATTTATAAACAGTATCGGCTATAAAAACAAAAATAATATACATTTTGATTTAAATGTTATTGTTTCATTTTTGAAATATAAAAATGAGGTGGCATATATTAAATATATTCTATTTTAGTCTAAACCATATTCTTAGTTTTAACCAATCACTTTTCACAATCATACAGGAACAACCAGGTCCGTATCAGTTGCGCTATATCACACCTACCATCTGAAGAATCGGCCAAAGAGATATAAGTAGCCATTACACCATCAGAACATCGGCCCGCCTTTGGTGGCCTTACAGACTGAACCTCGATTTGTGAAAATAACCCACGAACTAGTAGTCTTTTCAAAGCAAAGTAGTAGGCTAATTCGAATAATATTTTTACAATTATAAATAATATAAATAATATAGTCGGTTTGGTTGGCGCAGTGGCAAAGGCGACAGGACGGTCCACCTTCTGATATGATAGTTGCGGGTCCGAATTCTGCTGAGGCATGCTCGCCAATTTACGTTTGTGATTGTTTAATTTTTGTGTTTGCCCTAGGCAAGGGTGTAAAATCCGACAAGGAAAATGATCCCAGTCGCGCCAGGACCGAATGTCTTCTAGGATGATTTTTAAGTTGGTAACTCGACAGTCGGTAGGCTTAATGCCGAGGACTGTTATTCGGAGCCCACGTTAAACTATAGGTCTAGTCCAGATACAGTCTAAGTTGGTGAAAGTAGACTTTACTGATACTATATGCCGCTATTATTAATATTACGAGCTGGTTGTTAATTTTTATTTGAATAAATCACTTCAATCATGTATGAACAATAAATTGAATATAGTATGTATATATTGTAAATGCTATCTGTTACGATAAATATAAATTAAATAACATGAAAATGGTAAAACGAAGTGTTAATTAGGATAATCACTCAGATGGTTGAAATAAGGTTAAAAATGAAACAATAATATCATTATTAATAATAGAAGAGCGAAAACACATGATGTCGCGGTGACTTTAATTGGATATATCTATCGAACTGAATGCTCAATACTTTAACAATTCGTTTGACAATGAATGACCTTAAATACAATTGATACAAGAGCGTGAACTTTTATACAATATTTGTCGATGTCAAAAAGGGATGGACTTGTTTTTGGCATCAATGTATAACTTACAACAGACAAATAACACAAAAAGTGAGTTTCGCCATTTCTAAATGCGGGAATATTTAACTCAAATATTCTATACCTAAAACTTTAACTTTAAAACATTACGATGCGGATATCGGACGATATGATAATAGACGGAAAAGTTTTGCTGAAAATTACGACAAAAATTACATTTATACTTAATATAATAACTGTTAAGCCAGGTCAGAATGATCACTATTATTCCAATCGTATTACCTTCCTTAAGAAAATACAAATACCGTTTATGTAATTTTTACTTTAAAATAATATAAAATATTAAATAAGCTTAAATGTGTAGCGACCTTGAATCATGTCGAATTTTACATCTTGAATAGAGGCGTACAAAATACCCAGAAATTATCCCAGATGTTGAACACGTGCAGGATGCCAGCAGCGACACGATGAATGTATTAGGTTTTACTTAGTTTATATCATCTTACATAATTTAATAAATTAAAATGGCTATCAATAAGTCGTTCTTAATAGCTTTTGCTCAATTTGCTGATCGATAAGTACAGTTCTGACAGATCTGTTAGTGATAGACAGTTCGCAGTCTATCTTTTTCTAAGTTTCCATATCTATAATACCCAAAACTTGATGACTTGTACTTGTACATAGTTAATTTGTTTTACGTTGACAATGTATATTTCTCATATATTTATTTATATGCTAACATATAGTGGACTTATATATCTTAATACCAATTAGCCTATAATTATTCATTCATTAATTGTGCGGATTTTTGGTTAGTTAATTTTGACTTAATGATGCCTTATCCTTTTAATAAATTCATTTACATTATAAAGGAAATGATTGGAAGTTTTGTAACGCGTGCAGAACAAAACTGTAATTGTGAAAATGTATACTTTTGATTTCCCATTTTCTGTGCCAACATTATGGACAGAACAGAAAAATCATGTAGGTTATAGCTACTTTTCCTTGTCGGTATAATTCCCAAAAACAGCAGAGATAAATAACCTGATGTTTCGTCATTATCGATGCCAGTTCCAGGTACGGAGAGTGATGCATTACTATTTTGTACAGGTACAACTACAAAAAATGCCTAAGAACTTCGCCTTCATCATCAGCGCGTAATGAAAGCGAAGGCACTGATATTTGAAAACCAACACCTGAGGAAACAGCAGCATGGACATATTTTTCAAGTGTTGTCACAAAAAATCACATTATAAGCACGTAATCAACAATTTGTTGCAAAATTACCACAAGATTGAAGCTCGAATGTCTCTCAAAATACATTTTCTGCATTTGCATCTTGATTTTTTCAATATTCTTTTTCCACAAAACTTGGGCGACACGAGCGACTAATAAGGAGAGTGGATATAGCGAATATCGAGAAGTGATACCAAAGATATTGCGACGAATACGTGAAACAGACCCCAAGCAGTATAAAACACTGTTTATTTCTGATGTATACTTTTTAATATAATAAATGGCCGTTGGTGGTCAAAATTAGTAAACTAACGAATGTATCGAAAATTAAAAATACTGGAAACGCTTATTTGGATTGCGCCCTATTATTTGCATTATAAACAGTTTGTAGTTGCTCTGATCCAAAACCCTGTATATTCATGTAAATATAATATTATATAATAATTAATATTATAATATGTGTTTCTGTTCCTATCAATTTCATAACTGGCGCAGTCCATATGATTGAGGGGAATCATAAATTTCTGCTCTTATGAATTCATTCAATAAACCGCAGTCAGCTGTTAAAAAAAAGGTTGATATTGGGTAAAATTTCTCAGTTCCTCTAGGCTTCCTTAAAAAATCTTAAGTTGAGGAAACATTTCTTAACTTGGTCTGATGAAATTTAAGCCGAACCTTATAATTCACGCATATTCGTAATTCACGAGTACGCAAAATCAAAGATGAATTGAACTAGCTCAGATAGCAGGGCAGATGGGTAGCTGAAGGAGCAGGGCTATTGAAATTTGAGGATATCAAACTACTCCAGCTATTTTATCGAAATTCTGGTGAATATAGGACAACTTGGAAGAGAATGGGAGAGTGGCAGATAAAGGTGGTAATCGATACTTATGAAAATTTTTTTTAAAAATGATGGTTGTCCAGGCGAGAAAACAAGCAGCTACTATTTTTGTTCTTCAGTTTTTATATTACGTGACTAATACGGTACTGGATATTCTAAAAAATGTATTAGTGTATCAGGTATAAAATCACTGTCTGCTATATAATTGGACAAGTGAGGTATCTAAAATATAAAGTTTTAGTCTACATTAGAATAAGATTAGATCCACAGAATCCATATATACCTATAAAACCCATGATTTAAGAATATTTTGGTAAACTTAAGCATCAAGAAAGTATCGAAGACCAAACGGCAATCAGACCCGTTAACGACTGAACTTTACAACGGTGACACGGCCACAAACTCTTCCTAATTACGCTGCAGCGGCAACCGACGGAGTAAGAAACTACCAAACTTGTAGTTTAACTAGTTAAAAGTTTAATTTTAACTTAAACTCGATCAAGACAACTTGAGCATTTCCCGGCAAAAGTTGTTTTGGAGTAGGACAGACTAGGAATTTTCAAACAGTAGTCAGGTAGATTGGTGAGACGCGGCGGAAAGCCATCTGCGATTTTTCTTGTTTTAATAATATACGATGCAGCTTAGTATCGTAAAATGTGTTGCCTGAGCGAGGAACATCCACTAGGATTTACGTTATTTAACTTCCGGAGATATTTATATTTGTTTAACATGAGGAAGGCACGATCTGGGTAATCGAGTTCGAGATGAGACTTATAGTACACTAAATGGCAGTTAGAGAATAAAAGGTACAAGGAAGTTAATTTCAACCAGTTAATATATTAGGGTAAATTATATGGCTCTGTGAACGGAGGTAAAGCGAAATGAAACAGTGGTGTTTACATTATGTGACCGTTATTTAAAAATGTCGATACCAGACAGAGTAGACTGTATCTCTAATCACTTACTTCAGATAGGCATGAGATAATGGAGGCTCCGTCTTGCCAAAAAATTTGTTAGAAATATAACCATTTTTACTGTTAAATATTTAGTTGCTGCGGTTTTTAATGAAAATAATTTCAGCGTGTTGCAGCTGCACTGAATATTATGGATACGGTCATTAAAATAGTTCAAAAAATAATAAATATCATCTTGGATTCACCGAGAAAAAACGGACCTCATACGATGCGAAAGAAAATATAAAAAAAATAAATATGACATTTATGAAAGCAGTTATTCTCCTTAATCTATTTTGCGAGAAACATAGTCAACTTTACAAACTCAGGTAGAATTTTCATCATCACAAAGCAACAATCAAGTCATAACAGGTCAATTGAAAAGTCCCTGGCCTAACACATAGACGGCGCTATCACAATTAAATCCATATGTTTTTTAGTTAGCCAACCCTCAAAAGATGCGTGTATAAATTTGACAGCTGTCGGATGATTAGTTTGTGAATTATAGCATTTTGAGTGAAGCAACTTTTGTTATTGTGAAAAAAAATGGATAAAAAGGAATTTCGCGTGTTGATAAAAATAGTGTTTTAAGGGAAAAATATCGTTGAAGCAAAAACTTGGCTTGATGCCGAGTTTCCGGACACTGCCCCAGGAAAATCAACCATCCAGGAATGGTATGCTAAGTTAAGACGTGTGAAATGAGCACCGAAGACGGTGAATGCAGTGGACACCCAATAGAGGTTCTCTAAAGATATCACCTGAATATCATATCATATAGACATCATTTCATTCACGAATATTTGGGTATGGAAAGCTGTGTGCAAAGTGGGTGCCGCACGAGCTCACTTTTGACCAAAAACAACGACGAGCTGATGATTCGGAGCAGTGCTTGAAGGTGATCAAGTATAATAAACACGAGTTTTTGCGTCGATTTGTGACAATAGATGAAAAATGGCTCCATCATTTCACTGCGAAGTTCAATCGACAGTCATCAGAGTGGACTGCACACAATGAACCCGCTCCAAAGCGTGGGAAAAGGCAACAGTCGGCTTGCAAGTTTATGGTATGGTATTTTGGAATGCGCATGGAATAATTTCCATTGACTACTTCGGAAAAGGAAGGACCATCAGGAGCGACTATTACATAACGTTATTGGACTGTTTGACGGTTTGGACGAAATTGCCGAAAAACGGCCGCATTGGAATAAAAAGGAAGTGCTGCTTCACCAAGACAATGCAACCGTGTCACAAGTCAGTGAAAACTATGGCAAAAAAATCCATGAATTGGGTTTAGAATTGCTTCCTCATCCACTGAATTCTCCCGATCTGGCCCCTAGCGACTATTTCCTGTTCCCAGATCTCAAAAGAATGCTAGCTGGGAAGAAATTCTCATCGAATGAAGAGATGATCGCCGAAACTGATGTCTATTTTGAAGCAAAGGAAAAAACGTACTATAAAAATGGTATCGAAAAGTTGGAGGGCCGCTATAATCAGTGTATCAACCTTAAAGGGAATTATGTTGAATAAAAAAAAATAATTTTGCCAAAAAAATGTGTTTTACTATGGTAGACCGGGGACACTTAAATTACATAAATCTTTTTTTTGAAGGTATAATATTTTTTCTGGATATCTAGAACATAATATATTGATATCTAAAAAACAAAATATAGATATAGGATTTGTAAAAGTTCCGAATATTGCTATCGACTTAGTAAGCTACCAATATTAATATGTATTTAGTAACTTTTTGTGCTTCCATTCATGCTCTACTTCATGCTCTACAGTCATTTGTGCGTATCCTAAAACGAAGTCGTATTTTTATTATTCCGTGGATATGTGCCAGTAGTAGCGCGAAGCTCGGATAAACGAACAGCGTACGTGAAAATCAATATTATGTAACGACATCCTGTCTCAAAGAGACTTCGTACGGATCAGTTATTCGAGAGAAAAGGAAAAAAAGGAGAGACATGTAAGACAGCAACAAGGTTATGTTTGAGACTGTCCTGCTTTCTTTTCACGTCCCGGCTATTGTTCCACTTCGCCAGTTTGGCTGGGGTCAACCGTTGCCGGCTTAAGTAGGACTTTTAAATTCGTACACGTAAGTCGAGGACGTGTCCCGAATGCAACTTACAAGGATCAGTTGTGTTTTTCTCTTTCTGTTGTTCCATAGTTTCTTTATTGCTTTCGGTGGGCCATTTTTTCCAACTCATAATATACGGCTATTGCGTGGCAGTTATAAAGCGCCATACAATAACCGACCAAGTAACAAAAAGAAACGGACTTTTCGCAAGAAATCTATTCATATTCAAATTGCCCTGTTAGGTTCCGCATAAAATGAAAGATATAGCAATACCTAGTTTATTACATGCAGTGGTCTGTGTGGTGCACTATTTATAAGAGAAAACATTGATTCATTGATTGATAAAATATTTACATGTAACATTAATTATACTAAAGTCTCCTTTTTACCAATTAGTTTTTATATAGACTCAACCGGCTGCTTAACGCAGGCTTCGAATCACTATCATTATCATTAGGCCTACGGACTGATGAGCGGCTAACTTTAAAGATCACTGGCTGGACTGGTTTTCCTTGTATAACTTTAAACATTTATTTAAGGATAATCATAACCACAATTGATTACAAACAGTAGCAGTAGAAGATCCCTTTGTCGCGTCCACAA
Organism: Rhynchophorus ferrugineus; assembly: GCF_030347505.1. Taxonomy (NCBI): domain Eukaryota; kingdom Metazoa; phylum Arthropoda; class Insecta; order Coleoptera; family Curculionidae; genus Rhynchophorus; species Rhynchophorus ferrugineus. The sequence goes on from NW_027472582.1 coordinate 56,911,337, forward strand.
AGACGTCTGATGTAGCTAATTATTGTATTTTACAGTCCCCACAATGAATATATGCATTCCCGCTGTAAAAAGGAATAAATAGAAAGAAAAGAGATGAAATCTGCCTATGCATGCATTCAAAGCAAGAGGACATCAATTCACAAACAGTTCAAAATATATGGTTACTCCATATAGAGATAAGAATTGTTGGATTATATAAGGTTATACAAATAAATTATACAGCACCAGAGATTTCACTGAAAAAGAGAATTCCTCTTAATGAATCAACGTTTGTTCATTCAGCCTATCTGGTCACAGTGAGGTTGAACCATACAATTTATCTTATAATCGATAAGTGGAAAACGATCACTGTAATACGAATCTGATATTTTTAATGAGCTTTCTACTTAGAAGAATTTTTTTGTCTAGAAAACTAGCCAATTAAATACTGTGAATGCCTTATGGCTGTTATAATTTTCAAAGTCCTGTTAAGAACAGAAACTCCTAAAAAATATGTTATGGGAATATTTTGTTATTGCTAAAAGGGAAGGTGTTAAAAGAACTGTGACTAAAAATCTTTCAAAAAATTGAAAATAAAAAGGACATTATTTAAATGGGGTAAAGAAAATTCACGAAGATCTCCAATAGAATTTTCAGATACACCTTGTAAAAGCATATAATAAAATTAATACAGATTTTTAATTGAACTTGTGTATATAGACGATACTTACATATCGATACTTATTATTCAGAAAAACAAGAATATGGAATTGTTGGCTGTATATTTCCTGAGAGTTCGTAATATAGCACTGTTTTTATATCCCACCAGATGCAGAGCAACACATACATGGGTGATTTTCCACAAAAGGATTTTATTGTCGAGTAATCAGTGAAAAGTTTCGTTGTTATGTTTACTGATATGAAATATTATTGAGGAATTCTTCTCGTGACATCTCCACTTTTGTCAATTGTTATACAATTTATGAATAATCATTGTTAATAATCATAATTTATTATTAATATTTTTAAAGTTTACTTTTTAGCTAGCAGGAGTGGACCTACTGCTTAACGTGGGTTTCGAACCACGGTCCCCTGTGTATTGGCTGCCCCTACACTTGTTAATGGTCTACAAACTTAAAGACTCAGCTTGGTTACTGGCGTGACTTTACTTTTCGTATTTTACACTGTTACTTAAAGAGATTGAATTATTGTCTTGTAGATTGTCTACTATAATAATGCCTTAATGTTAGAATATCTAAAACTACAATATCGGTTTTATAAAATTTTTTCCTACATCTATTCTGCTGCATATACGTCTGATGTAGCTAATTATTGTATTTTACAGTCCCCACAATGAATACATTCCGCTATAAAAAGGAATAAATAGAAAGAAAAGAGATGAAATCTGCCTATGCATGCATTCAAAGCAAGAGGACATCAATTCACAAACAGTTCAAAATATATAGAGTAAGGAGATAAGAATTGTTGGATTATATAAGGTTATACAAATAAATTATACAGCACCAGATAGTTCGTAATAAAGCACTGTTTTTATATTCCAGCAGATGCAGAGCAACACTTACATGGGTGATTTTCCACAAAAGATTTTACTGTCGAGTAATCAGCGAAAACTTTCGTTGTTATGTTTACTGATATAAAATATTATTTTTCTCGTGACATCTCCACTTTTGTCAATTGTTATACAACTTATGAATAATCATTGTTAATAATCATAATTTATTATTAATATTTTTAAAGTTTCCTTTTTAGCTAGCAGGAGTGGACCCACTGCTTAACGTGGGTTTCGAACCACGGTCCCCTGTGTATTGGCTGCCCCTACACTTGTTAATGGTCTACTAACTTAAAGACTCAGCTTGGTTACTGACGTGACTTTACTTTTCGTATTTTACACTATTACTTAAAGAGATTGTATTACAATGTCTACTATAATAATGTCTTAATATTAGAATATCTAAAACTACAATATCGGTTTTAAAAATTTTGCCTACATCTATTCTGCTCATCTATTCTATATATATATATATATATATATATATATATATATATATATATATATATATATATATATATATATATATATATATATAATTGGCTTAATAAATAAATCAACTTTATAAATCACACAATCTAAAAATATATTTACTCAGTTCTAATCAATTGTTTCCTATATAGGTGAGATCTAAATTAAGCGGGCATAATTCGGCTCAAGGATGGTGGCCTGCTGAAGTTCCAATAGCGAAAACTATTAACTCGACTTATTGGACCTTTACGCTAAGTAACTGTCTGGTATTTATCGGATGTTGAACAGTCGCCCGCCGAATTCCCCTCTCTGCACCGAGTCGTGTTTAAACGGTTACGAACTCAATAATGTCGAAAATTAAGGGGGGCTGCCTTTAATGAGAGTCGCCGATATCGCTTCATTCGCAGTCCCCACCGCCCTTGACAATAACAGAGCGAAAGGCTCTGCTAGCGAAATTAAGCCAATATTTTAGTTTGTAAATTCGTTTTTGATCGACGGTTAATTTACGTAACCGACTGAATAATGATCGACAATATCGGATCATTTAGAATTTCATTTGTGATTTTAACTCGATTGAAATTTAAGAGACCTATAAAAAATAACGGAGATGTATTTGGTCATTTATATATCCCATTAGTTTTTGGTTTCCCAGCTTCTAATGAATTGATTATGCACCATTTATTATCGACAAGGCAAAATCTTATTTTGGAATATCATCTTAGATCCGAAGAACTGTCTCCATATAAGCATTTATAGTTCTTAAGTAGATGTGTAGATTATTTTGTTGATGACTAAATCAGATCTTGATGTCATTAATATTATAAAAAGTAAGGCATATGAGTTTTTTACAATTTACATTCACATTTAAAATAATGTTTAATATACAAATATTTTTGGTGCTTGTTTTATGTTTCTGATTGAATGCATTCGACGGCATAGTACAACAAAAATTTACAACTGAAACAGATTTACAGTTATCATGTTGTATCTTATGACATGTGTGAGATTTGGTACAGACGTCTCAAAAGTGCCTCAAAACTTTGAACATGTGAAACTGCAAGCTCTGCTAAATTAAATCTATGAATTTAACAACAACGTGCAGCTCAGGAGATCAGGTACGCGAGCAGCTTGTTCATTAGATGAGCAAAAATTAAATAAGCCAACACACGAACTTTTACAAATTATAAACTTAATATTTATGACTATGACTATATATTTTAATATATTCGTTCAAGATTTTCATGATGCAGAATTTGTTATTTAAAGTGTGTCGAAAAAAACGTGTATATCAAAATATCAGAAAAATATGCAACCTAATGTATAAATTATGTCGAATTAATTTTTAGACCAGCAGTATTTTGTTCAAAATAGGGGATCAAAACACGTCACAGGTAGTAATAACTTGTAGCAAGGTTGTAAGTGTGACCGAAGAATAATAAACGAACTATAACTTTTCCTGTTCCTATCGCTTAATGAGAGATTACAAGGTATAAATATGGTGAGTTAATGAAAAAATAGATGCTGTTCCATATCCGAATGATTTCGTTAGTTATTCGATCAATTCTATATAAAAATATTTTAGCATGTACTTTTCCTATCAAAAATTATGAAGAGTATATGAAAACTACACCTCCAATAGTCGGTAAAATATAATAGAAAAGCCTGTCTAATCTTTCAGATTGGTTGGTTTTGGTTTTAATGCATAATATTGAGTAGCTGGAAGTGGGGTTGGAGTGATCTGTTGAGTGGATTGATCTTCCCAGTCACGTTTTGGTTTTGTCGAAGAAGAAAATAAAAATTTCTAGTATGCAGGATGATTTCTACAAATATGATTTATAATGTCTAGCTGTATTTATACTATAAAATTTAGAGCTAATTATCGCATATATTTTTACATATTCAATTTTGTGTTTCTAAGATCAGGAGCTAATTCGAGAGGAAGTAATATATGCTTAAGCACCAGAAAATCATAACCTAATTTTAATTATATATTATCATTGAAACTTATATATAAAGCTATATAGACCATCGCAAGTGACAATTACAACATCATCACATTTATTTTTGGAGATGATACAGGTGCAAATGATGAATTGTTGTTGATTTATTGACACACTTTGAGCCATATTTCTGATATTTCAATTCATCTAAAAATTGGCATCAATGTTGAACATTTCCCACTCGAACATGGTTTGACAGCTGCTCAGAATCCAGAGTCCATTTATGAATGCTTAACGCTGTCACTACTTTTAGCTTCTGAATTAAGAGATTTTGTAAACAAAGCGTTCATTTAAAGAATAATTGTTCTCTGTTTGGTAACCGTTCGTACAATATTTTTTTTTATATTTTAAAGTCTCCTTTTACCAAATATGGGTTTATCTGGACTGGGCCTAAAGTTTAACGTGGCCTCCGAACAACGGTCCTCAGCATTAAGCCTACCGACTGGCGAGTGACCAATTTTAGAAATCATTCCAGAAGACATTCGGTCTTACCCAGCCTGGTTACTGGCGTGCCTGGGATCATTTTCCTTGTCGGATTTTACACTCTTGCCTAGAACATTCACAAATTTTAACAAGCACAAACATAAATTTACGACCATGCCACAGCCGGATTCGAACCTGCGGCTATCGCAACAGTAGGAGGACCGTCCATCGCCTTTACCACTGCGCCACCAAGCCGGCTTCGTGCTATATTGAATATATAAACTAATACCTTAATATTTCCTTTATGGTATATGACCTGATGAAATTTAAATAATACTTCAAACACTGTGTAAATAGTCACCAAAATAAAACTTCATTCTGAGTTACGTTCAGATAATCTGTCTTCAATTAAACCAGCGCCACTACTAAGGATGCAGAAAAAATATCGATATATCGATAAATCGATATTTTCTGAAATAAAAATCTATATTATTGGTCGATATATCGATACATTGATATTTTGTTTAGCCGATATAACGAGGTTTGTTGAATTTTGGCACTTAATTTTAAAGGTAAATATTTCGATACACCGTCACTACTAAGGATGCAGAAAAAATATCGATATATCGATAAATCGATATTTTCTAAAATAAAAATCTATATTATTGGTCGATATATCGATACATTGATATTTTGTTTAGCCGATATAACGAGGTTTGTTGAATTTTGGCACTTAATTTTAAAGGCAAATATTTCCTCTTTTTTAGGCTAATATTTCACTATTTATATTTATTTTCTTGAAACTATCGATATATTTTTTTAAAATATCGAAATTTTTTATACTTGTTGCAAAAAATATATCGATATTTTTTTCTCCGATATATCGATATTGTTTTCGGTGGCCAACACCAGCCATTACTAAAGGCAACAATTAACCATTAATAATACCTGTTATGATGTATTTTGAATATAATCTGATTCCCTACTCAATTTAAATAGCTCACTAGCTAGCAGTAGTAGTAATCAACCTATTGAGCTACTTACATTTTTTGGATTGTAAAAATCAAAGTAGCGATATAACAATGTTTTGATGGAGCACTTACATTGATGATACAGTATAATCTACACATGTCTGTTAACTCACGCTATAGATTATTAATGATGTTAAAACCTTCAAGTCTTTATTGGAAAATTCATTTTAAGAGATATGTTAGAAATAGATAGATATATAAGAAACTATAAAATATAGATAAACCTTGTGCCAGTTTTTTTAATGAATGATGGATAAATAGTCAGACATTTAAATTAACTAAATGAAAATAAATGAAGGTTACTTTCTAGTTACTCAGTAATTCTAATTCGTCCTCTGAAAATTCGACAAAAATTGAAAGCTTAGTCGATGAAATCTAATACACCTATTTTTAATATAAAATTAATGCTAATATCGTAAATTAGTAGGTATGTTGATTTTGGTTTTGTATATTGTTAAAATAAATACATGTAAGTTTCAAATTCTGGCACAACACACATCCCAATGTTTCCCCTTCTCTTCTGTATTTGCTCAAGACAATCAAAAATAACAGAGAAACGTAAACAGAATTTGTTTGTCATGTAAATCAGTAGAATGCGGCCTCACTCGAATGAAATCCGCACTTAAAGTCGGGATTTTTCCGTTCCGAAAACATACGAAAAAAAAAGAACGTTATCATCCCCAAACGACATACGTATTGACACTGATTATCTTCGAATAAAATCCGGACTCTCTCCCTCTTTTTTCTACGGCCGTTTTGACTTTCAAATTCGTCGGAATTTTTACGTTTGTTACCTTTTTTGTTCGGTATCGGTATCCTTTTCCTTTCGTGACGCTGACATGGGAATGTGTGATAAGTTAACCGATTAGCGTGATGTTTTTATTTTATCTTTGTTTTGGCGTGGATAATGTCCGAAATCGGCGAGATTTGTTTTGCGATTTGCATACTTTTTTGCGAAAAGTTATCGCTGTCCGTTATAGAATTTTACTTATATAATTATAACATTATTTATATAATAATAACATTATTCTTATTATATTTTTTAAAAAAATTATGAAAGGTGCCTTTTATTTTGCATTAGAAGAGATTTTTTATTTCAAGTTAAAATATTTCAAAAATAATTACCATTTTAGGCTTAGGACTGCGCAGGCTTAAAACTAGCCTCTATAATATGGAAAGAAGTATCTACCACTGCTGAATAATCAACCTAGAGTACCAATAGCTCTGATTTTCCATTGTCTGTTAGTAAATGTGACAGTCGAGAGTATATTTTTATTCATATTTCCTATTTTTTTATTTATAAATATTTTTAAAACTCTAGATATTAAAAAAAATCTTGTGGGATGCCTGGGACCTTATTGACCTTCTCGAACCTAATATTATGGCTCTGTACCGTTCAACCAACCAACCAGAGCTGTATATGCCATTTATATCTTTTATATATCACTGGCGCCCTCAAATTTATAACATATTTATCCTCTTAGTCTATCATAGGTACCTCTCTGAATTCCTATGGAACCTTGTACTTTCCTGTTGCTTTTAGGAGATCCTTGTTAGAGCCAGTTAGGTAGATACAGTTTCAGATATCCTTAGTATGATTGGAAATTGATTTTGATATCATAATTAGCAACCTACTAAAAATGTCTGCCTTTTTCTATCTTATGTTTTTCCATGTTCTTGTATATGAGCATTGTATTTTGCTGGTTATTTGGTAAGTATTATTTACAAACATCAAGCTGTACCCATTCTAAGGTGATTGAATTTCTAGGAACTTGACTTGGGTATATACGGAGCTAGCTCTATAAATTATCAAAGCATTGTATATTAAGAAGTTTATGAAGAATATACTTAGGATGAGTTAAGTGTGACGTAGTATGAACCCATTTGTCTGAAAGCGAAGCAATTTGAATGTCTGCTACCATAAGTAAACAAATTTTTTAGGTTTGATAATTATAATAATAGATAGTTAATGCAGATATACTTCTGTAAAACTTATATATGCCCTATTTTAATTATTATTTAGCTATTATAATTCAGGCGATCACAATACCGTTATTAAAAAATATCGAACAGCACCATCTCATATTGATAAACCATATGAAAAACCTCTCCAATGTTTGCATATGGTCAATAAAATTAAAAGAAAAATTTAATTTTAGAAACTATAACTCCAACACGGGAAATCATAGAGTTTATTTTTTCATCTTTTAAAGAGTAAAACCCTGTATTCAACAAGATGTTTATGAAATAAGGTTGGCTTTGCATAAGCATATAATTACAGGAAATAAAAAGATAAATAATCTTAATAAACATAATATAAAAATGATATAACTTAATTATAAAAATAATAAACATTAACTTAGCATAACATATTTTTCTCGTCCAGTTATTTTCGTTAATAACTCACTCACTCCAAATAGTAATATCTCGAATACTTTATAAATTGTAGAAAATATTATTTTACAAAATGCGATAGTTAATTACATTAAATATTTATTATGTAAATATATAGTTAATTTAGTGCCTTAACAGTTTCGGTAATACTAAAAAATAAAGCAACATTACAAGTGCTAAAAAAGCTTAAAAAATATTGTTTAAAATTAAATTGCTTTACATTAAATTACTTTTACATACTTTTACCCACTTTTTATATGAAATTTCGCTGCCTCTTTTCGTCAGGGTGCAAATTTTGTGATAATTTTGATGCCCTCTTAAAATATTATTACGAAAACTTTACATAAATATAATGTAATGACATCAATAAGAAAATTCTATGAATGATATAATCATATACGAAGAAATGATAATCTTAATATTCCTTGTTTATGATGTCCTACGTTTAAATGTTGCGACATAGAATAAAATAGTCACTAATCAATATTAGCTAATACAGATTTTCAAAATGTTATTTATTATAGTTAGCTATTTTATATTCCTACGGTAATAATAGTAAGTAAAAGTCGAGTAATAAATGCAAATCATTTCAGAATAAATTATAAATTCAATTATTTTTAATTGTATTTGACATCTTATATAATGGCTCTGACATCACTTTGACTTAGCAAACACTCTACATTTATGAATAATTACTGAAAAGATGAAACGATATTTAAAGTTCCTTCAAAACCCACAAAGAATTATTAATAATGAAAATATAAGATTAATTTAAAAACAGAGGAATTTCATTCATTCATTACTCACCAAACATTAATTTATGTACTGATATTGAAAAATGATAAGTATCAAATGAAATTCTATCTCGCATATGTTTTGCGAATAAGACTGACAAATTAAGAAATACGAATTATATACAGCTTGAAATATTTACATAAAGAGAATATATAAAACATCCAATAAAAATGCACTCACAGATGACGTCGAAAGGGGTGCCAAATATAATTTATAAAAATGTTAAACTAATTTTAATTCTTAATTTGTCGTACTTAGAAAGAGACAGAATTCTGTCTGATGTATCATAACATATAACCTAAAAAACTTAATTAAAGATCTTTATAGAACGACAAAGTGGTGTCTCCAAATTGTTACTAAACTGAGTTAGAGAGGTAAGTATTGATATTATTAAAGCTTGGGTAAAATCACTCAAAATAATTAAAAACAATATAAGTTGGATTCATAAAAAAAGTCTACATACGAAGTTTGTGACGAATCAAGATCGCCCTGATATTACTTCAGAGTCAACTTTAGTAAACGTATAAAGATACTGCATAGTTTTTCTGATATAAATATAATTTCAATTATTTCACACAAAACCACTCTGGAACGTATCCATATATACTGCTATAAAAAATAAGATTTAAATGGTGTAAATTTAATCTAGGAAGAAGGCAATTGGAACTTCCAGACATTGATTTTAAAATAATATAATTTTGGAGCATATAATACAATTAACAAATATTCGCTATTTAATATTGCGTTTCTATATGAATAATGGATATTCCAAAGTGAAACATTGGACCAATCATAGAAATAGCAAAGCTAATAAAACAGTGGGAACACAACAAAAGTGTATGAACAAAGCTAAAAATTGGAATACTATTTGCTTAGATTTTGTTAATCATAATATTGCTTAATAAATTAATGTATCTCTATCATTCTTTATGCTAGAGAGAGGAAAATATTTGTTATTAAAATCGAGTTAGAAAGATTAAATTGGCAAAAATTAGAAACGTGAACAAGTTTTGATGAAAATTAACAATTTATATTTTATTTTTTATTTAACTACGATTAACAATTCTTCTTAAACAGTGATTGGTGGAGTAACAGTGACTAAATAAAATTTTCTAGATGTGAGAGTAGGGAGCAGTGTAGTAGGATGGTAAACGCATTAGAGATAAATGCAGTGATTAGTTAGAAGATATAAATGAAATCGGTAGAACTTTACAATAAAGTAGGAATTAATACAAGAAAATATGATAACAAAATGACTTGGCAAGAAAACGTAAGATAGAAACACAGCAATAAAGAAATAAATATAAAAAGATAAATATGCTTTCGAAAGAAATCAAAATATATTACTTGGATATAAAATATTAGGTGGATTAGACAATCAGGATATACCATTACATAAAAAACACCCCTAAAACTCTACGTCATAGGCGGTGCGGAAAAGGGTCTAATGTAAATATAACAAAACAACCCTACACTACAAGCCGCTGTAGTCTGTAACTGTAATTGAGTGTAATGTAAGCCCTTCTAACACATATATGTTAGATGTAAAATAAAGTTAAATTTAATCATATATGCTTACACTTTTTACAATTAGATTACACATTAGTATTTGTTATATCAGAGTAAAAGTAAAACAAATATAAAATTTTATGCGGCCACATTGTAACATGCATTAACTGGTTTATTGGAGAGGCTTTAGTGATAACGTAAGAAAGAGGTGCAATTATTTGAACGTACCGATTTCTAAATTAGGCTAAAACGTGCAATAAAATATATTTCGAATCAACTGATAAAAGAAACCGATATAAACGATAATATTGAGTAGTAACTATCAACTGAAAATAGTCGAAACAGTCGATAGTCACGAAACAATCGAACTAGTCGATATTAAAAAATCTTGCGTTTGAAATTAGTAATTACTATTTCATTCAAATGAGGCTTCGTCTGTTTTTCTTTATTCGTGATAACAGGAGATGTGCGAATTTCTTCCCATACTAATATTGAGAAAGAAAAGAACCGAGATAATTATTTGAATCTCTGTACAGTACAGATCAGTTCATTTTAAATAACGTTAAATTGGCAAGAGGTTCTGTGAGAAAAGAAATGGGGTAATGATATTTAATCCAAAATATATTTAATCGTATTTTAATATTCCAAAAGTAACAATAATATAATAATAATAACAATATAATAAAAATAATTGATTTATTTCTATTTCATTCCAAAATATCATTACTATTCTTCCTTCAACCGTGATAAATGAGGCGGATATGTACATATTTCTTTTCAATCTTTCTTTGGGAATGAAAAGGAAAGAGATAATAATTTATTACCTTCAATATAACAGTTTAATTATGAATGATGTAAAATTATCACAAATTTTAAACAATCACAAACATAAATTTACGACCATGCCCCAGCAGGATTCGAACCCGCGGCTATCGCAACAGTAGGGGGACTGTCCCATCGCCTTTGCCACTGTGCCACCAAGCCGGCATATTTTTATTTACAATCATACTACAAGCAAAACATAAAAAATTAAATATAATAAACTCGGTACACATTATTTTCAAGGTCGCGGCTAGGACGGCTAAACCTGAACGTTAAAAATCAGTTGCTATAGATCCGAAAATAGTATACGTTAAAAATCATGGTGGTCCGGATACAGCTAGGCTATTTGCTTTAGGGATGTATTTTATTTTAGAAAAATAATATATTTAACAAGATTTTCTGACATTAACTTTTATATTTTGTCTTGAAACAAAAAATAATAATAGATTAAATACGTGTTTTACTATTTAGTACAACATATAGCTCTTGGTTTATATTTGGTAACACTGCAGGCTGCTGCAAGCTAAGCGTTCCCCACAAGAAATGGCGATAAACGGTATTGTTCTGATTTAATGTTGGACATTTATTTGTTTAAATATTAAAGCGTTTGATATGGCATTTTTGAAGTTATATTATGATTTTCTTTCTTACTCAAAAAGAAGGCCTTTTAGTTTAACATTTCAGCGTTTTAACAGGATTACAAATATGTAGAGGCTAAGGTAGGTTTAGTTTCAGTTGTTACAAATAGGATAAATTAATTAGATGACTTAAATTTTGCAGTGAAAGTAAATTAATATGTTAAGTTTGTAATATGACATAGTTAGTAACAACAGAAAGAAAGATTTCACCATGAGCTTGCTGCAAAACTAAAGCCGATAATAAGAAGGATCTGTATATCCAATTTACCTTCTCTATATATCCAATTTAATGATTTTAGTATCCTTTAGTATACATACTGAATTTTGGCAGCATCTTTGTCGGATCCATAATATAGATGTTAGTAAAATATATAGTTCTTGCTTAATATATAATATAATATAATATATATATATATATATATATATATATATATATATATATATATATATATATATATATATATATTAGTTAGTTGGAAGCCACAGGATGACAAACAAGAAAAATATTGCTTAAAGAAATTCTTAGAAAACAATAAGTCAAGAAGCTTATATACCACTGTATAAGGAGTTATCATCAAGGTTGTATTTTCTATAAAACTATCAATATGATTAATATCTTACGAATGATTTTAAGTAGGGTACGATAAGTCAAGAAGAGTTACAGGCAAAAAATTAATTTGAGTCTGTCTATATAAGTATTTTTTTGTTAAGAATGTTATAAGACTCAATATTGAACCAAATACAAGGAGCCAATATGAATCCCAGAATAATATTCAACAATTGAATTTTGACAAGTTAATAGGGAAATATATATTTAAGTAATTTCAATGAATCGTCCAGTTTATAGGCATTGCATAAATGCAGGAAAATGTTGCATACCATTAGTCCTGAAAAGGTAGCTATTTAAAAAAGGATCGTACTTGCTACAGCTGTATGCTTTGTTGATAAAGAAAAGTAATCTGCCAAAATATCAAAGAAGAGAAAAGCAGAAATAAAAGAAAATGGTTGAAAGGCATACATATATACTAAAATAAAACACAAAATATTAATATCATTGAGTTTTTAGGTACTTGAGTCCTTGATTTCATTAATTATGGTGGTGTTGTTTTAGACGGTAAGCCCTTTTTCCATGAAATATATTAACGTAGCTTTTATTTGGTAAAATTTTGTATTGCAACTTTTATGGTATTGTAATTAATTAATAATTAGTGTGAGAAGTGTAAAGGACTGTATCTAGAAGACAGTTGCTATAAAATTTTATGTATATATAATACATTTGTAGTACTATATATTCAAATATGTGGTAATTTAGTAAATAGTTTATGGCATAGTTAAGGTTCATTGTTTTATATCCTCTAATTTATAGTTTAAAATTAATATCAAATTTTAAAAGCATATAAATGAATATAATATAAAAATTTAGTATTATGCTGTATTTTTCTTTTTACCTCCTCTAAATTGTTTCGTAAATATAAAATAGCTTAATATAAAACTTATGAACATTACGCTTTATTTTAATAACTAATACGGATTATATTTTACGCCTCGAAAACTAACACTATGCCGATATCAGAAGGTTGGTATAGATAAGACACAGCCCTATTCATGACCTCCCAAGTCGTTGAGAATATTCAAATATTTCTAATACTGGGGACGCGCGCGCTGGCGCAGTATTGTCGATCTACCGGACCACGATGATTTTTAATGTATGCTCCCGAAAATAGTAACTGAAAGTACACGGTTGAAATCGTCGATAGTACAAAGTAGTCAATTACTGATAGTCGATAGTCGTTTTCAATCGATATTTCCCAACGCTAATATTTAAATATATTATTATTGTTACATCCAAAGGGTATTTATTGCATTTATATCCATTATTCAGAATTTCCATTCGCCGCCATAAATAATCTTACGAGCCCAGTTTAAATTAAACAGGAACGGCCGCAAATAACGAACGATGGATTTTGGTTTGGTTCGGTAACCCATTGTGTACAATAAAGGACCGCTGAAAATTTGATGGCTAATAACTTATCCGACGACAGATTAAGAGCTCCCTTCTGGATCGGAAAGGCGAGAAGCAACGGTGAAAATTTACCATAACATACATTATCTCGTAACAATTACTGGCTTATTGGTCCGGTATTTATGATAGGGTCTTACGGATCTCCGTAAATATCTTTACCGTATCGACTGCTGCATGGCCAGAGTAAGAATCAATTGCTTTGTTAGAAAATTGAAGGTCTACCCATTTAGTTTAAATGAATAGACAGCTTTATTTACACTGAATATTTTTTATTTTTTTATTAGTTTATTATACAATTTTTAATAAATACAAAATTATGAAAATTTTGTACTAATTAGTCAAAATTCTATAATAAAAGTCAAGTCAAAATGAATATAAAAGTGCTAATGAATAGCGAACATGAGTAATTATGTAGTTCATGTTGAGTTACAGAAGAGAAAACAATATTGCAAATAAAATACAATTTATTTTCTTTCTTCTTTGAGTATTATACAAGTTTTATAATATGAAAGATCTTATGTCTTTATCGATACGTAATGGTGCAAATAATTATGGATTGGATAGAAATTCGTCATCGGACCCAACTGATGCTGATCTGACCTTAATCCTCTGACTTGTTTGTTGTTAATTATTTTCTTCCTACTCTTGATTGTCTTTACTCTGGACACTTCTTGACAGTTCTGAATTTTCTTTTGTTCTTAATTATGTCTAATTATCTCTAATTATGTTGTGACCGTTCTTTCTCTCTTACCTCTTACTTCCCCTTTTTGGTTGAATCTTCCGGATAATCTTGTGCACTGTAGATCTATCGTATTTATATTGCGAAGGCTCCTTCCTCGGGTTCTTGGTGGTGGCTGAAAATGTTGTTTTGAAAAGCCATTTCCTGTACTCTGGAAGACTATCAGCTAGACTTTCTCACACGGATGGAGTATGTGGGCTAAAAACTCTTACGAATGCTCTAGTTTATCACGTTATGGAGCTTTTTAAAATTTTATTATTATTGCCAGAATTACGGATCTTCCACCAGGTTAAATACTTTACACCCGTCGTTTAGCTCTGGGACATGCATCCCTATAACCCGAAGCACTAGACAATGCGCCCGGGTGCAATGCCTTTCGTTAGACATATAACTACCGTATTCCACAGTACCTTTCGATATTATAACCAAACATTCGATAAAATACGATATACTATTGTCTCAAGTCATAATTATTTTCCCAAACGTTACAAATATTATGAAATACAGTTAAATGGCCTAATAAATTAGACCTCTAAGTTATACAAACACAAAAGAAATTATATTTTCCCTGGACTTAAAATTCAGAAATTTTCTTAAATTTATTATAAGTCGGATTAAAAATTGGACTCGAGAAAATTCAAAAATGATTAACAATTCGTAGATAAGTGTGTTAGGATAGATGGGAGTTGTATAGTATGATATATCCTATACCAAAACAGGAAATTTAGGAGTCAGTGGAGGTAATTCTGGATTTTTACTTACAAGAGGATTGTGTTCAAGTCAATAAATCGCTTTCGTATATTTTTCGGAATGCAGTACGTTTTTTTTTTTCATTCAATACTCTGAAACTGATTACGCAGACCAATTATAAATTTTTGAAAAAAATTTTTTAACAAATTTTAACATCCACCAATTTTTAGCATTATATTATTTAATTTATTTTTGTTCAAGAAGCATAAAAATCAATTAATTACTATTAAATTGGAAAATGATTTTAGTATTCTAATATCAAGGTATTTAGGGAGCCAGGAAGATTTTCAAATTTACAGAATCAAAGGTTAACATTTGAGCAAACTATTGTTATTTTAGTAAGATAGTTTTATTTCGCAGATATAACTTTACAAATTTAAACGCTTTTAAATGCTTTAAATATCAGTTGAAATTTAGTCAAAGTCCAATCACTGATAAATGACAGACGAAAAGGAAGGAAAAAGGGAAAACATTTAAAAAAAGCACCTAATATTTATTAATAATATTCACAATTTAATTTTTAGTATTTTTCATTTTAGTTATAAGTAGTTTTTTATCTTTATATCTATTGAGAAGTAACTTACTAAATATACGTTTAAAATTTAAGAAATGAAGATGTTCATTTCAAGAAAGGTATGAAGACGTATGAAAGAAAAAAATAAAATCGGTTTTTGGTCTTATGCCGAAATATTATCAACGTTACAACTCATTGTATCAAGCAGATAACAAAAATGATTCACAGTTAGCTACTGTTAACCCTAAAATATTTCTGCTGTGAAAAAAATATTACAAAAATGCAACTGACTCATTTCTGTCATGATAAGGTAATATCTGAATATTGGATTCTCGTGCAACTCGGAATCTAAATTTGCTTTAAAAATATTCTAGCAAGTTTTATTATCAAATGTACAAAAATAGAACATATTGGAATTTATAAACCGTAGATTTAGCATCTAGCTAAAAATAAAATCACACTAATTGTCCCGCGTTCTCAATATAATTGATCCTAAAATATTAGCACAGGAAGATAGATCTCTCAGAATAAATAGAAACCACTATTAAGTATTATTTTAATGTCATTTATGAAGAAAGCTGGCAAAATATTTTTAAACTATGAAAGAAGAAATTATTTAAGTGTGATAGTGCTAATAACAATTATAATTTTTCAATAAATTCCAGCCAGTTTCCTTTTACTTAAATAAGAAGACTAAACTTTCCTACACTTATAAAATCTCAAAAAGATATATGATAAATAGTAATGTATAATGGCAGAGCTTTGACAGAGATATAGGCTATCAAAGTATCCGACGCTATAAAGCAAAAAATGCCTTTCCTTAAAATTAATTAAAAATGCAGCATAATTATAAAACTAGCTGCCTAAACAAAACTGTAACCAGACCAGTTCTAAGGGTCTAATTTCATTGCGGTCATGGAATGTCTTTGCATATTGCTTCTGTACATTTTCAATAGTCCTATTGACAATTAGAAATGGATTGGAGTGACGTCACTGAGGTCGAAACCACCACATTTACATGGAAACATCCGGGTGGTTTTGCTTCACCGAATCTCTTAACTGAACAATAGATTTTCTCGACATTATGCAATTATTTACGTGTATTATAATGTAATCTACTGTTACTAACAAGCATACAATACAGCTAGTTACTAGTAATATATTATTGATATCGTATAAATAAGTACTGATAAGCAAAAATTGGTTGGAGGCGTCAGTATTACCCAAATGGCTATTTATTCACAAAAGTGTTAATAATATTAATTATAACTATTATATAAATGAATAACTATCTTCAATATTAATATAGGGAAAATCAATTAAATAGTTATTAATATATAACACCCATTCAGATAAAGTTATAGTCGATAAAGGGAATATCTGTTGAATTGCTTGACTGATATTTCTCATTAATACTAAAAGAATATTCTGTTTACAATACGTTTACAAAATAGTATGTTTAGACTAGACAACTAGAGAAAAAACAAAACATATAGTGAATTCAAAATAGCAGTGACACGAGTGTCAATATGTGTCTGTCTGAAGTTGTAAATTCGTTTTACGGTCAGACAATATTATCCTTGTCATTTTATTCTATTTAAAAAGAGATAGAATGCTGTTAGAGAAGTTCGAACATGTAACGAAATGAGCCTGCAACAGTTTTCCGTTTGCCAACGCCAAAAGAAAATTCTTCAAAATATTATAATTACGGGTTATAAACTGACAAACCTTAAAATGAAAATATTTTTTGGCCTTGCAGCTGCACTCTATTAGTACGGACACAGTAACTAACATATCTCAAAAAATAAAAAACACTATAACCTTAAATTCGCCAAAAAGGAACCGTGTTTATGCAAAACAGGTGACGAATCAGGATCAGCTTGTTGTTTCAGAGATCAAATATACGGAATCTATAAAACAGTAAGTAGTTTTTTCAACCGAAACATAATTTAATACAATTATTTCAGACATAATTGTTAGCCTCGAAAGTATACATAAAAATCCAGAGATATACAGCTATTTGAGAGATGTAGAACATCCGTTCATACATTGTTGGATCATATAATATTTAAGTGGTATAAAGTAACCCACGAAGGGGTTTAATGGAACTTCCAGAGACTGCTTATAAAAGAATACAATTTTTAAAAACATATAACAAAATCAAGGAAGAAATATATCAATTTATATATTTAAATGAGACATGAATATTTCAGAATGATACATTGGATTGCTCATGGCAAGATGATAATAAATATTTTAAGACCACGAAAGCTGATGGAAAAAGGTAAATGTTGGAATAACTATCGATTAAGTTCTGTTAGTCATAACATTTATTCATTGGAGACATATAGTTCTTCATGCTGTTAATTGGTAAATATAAATGAAATAGTTAAATGCATTTTATGTAATTTACTTTTTTAGAAATAAGCCTGATATAGTAGATCAGATTACTGAATGTTTAGGCCACACAGTATTACGTTTCCTTCCCTATCACTGCATTTTTAATTCAATTGACGGGGTACTAAAAATAATTATCACAATAGATATTCAGGTCGAACCAGAACTGTCTGAATTTATGGAAAGAGGTATTGTTGAAAATAGCATTTTTGGTTTGTGTGAGCTCGATCAGACACATTGAAGAAGAAATTGAGAAATGGTAGAACCTTGAGCAAGTTTTTGATTTTCACTTGATTAGTGTTTCTCAAAGTGAGAGTAATTGCATAAAACCTTATGAACGTTGCTTTATGATTCAATGCTGACGATTACCACGACAGGGTGATGAAAGAGGAAACCACTAAAGGTCAGTATACAATTAATATACTTCAGTTGTAGGGAATTGTATTTTGGAGTGTGAAAGCTTTATGAGCATGTGTGTTGTTCAGAATATACATGAACGTTTGGTTAATATTGTTTGGTTCATCTTTATTGTTTTGCAGATATGGCAAATGCATTAAGGAGAATGCAGTGATTAAATGTAGTTTTATCAATAAAGATGTATACAGATAGTAATAGGATAAACTAAAGAGAAATATAGTAATATCATAGTGATTTTACAATTTTATCTTTATGGGTTTATCTTTATTGTTTTGCAGATATGGCAAATGCATTAAGGAAAATGCAGTGATTAAATGTAGTTTTATTAATAAAGATGTATACAGATAGTAATAGGATAAACTAAAGAGAAATATAGTAATATCATAGTGATTTTACAATGATACATTGCATCGAAAGAAACAAGAACTAACCGTAAAACATAAATATGCTGTCTAGTGAAAGTAAAATACATTGCTCAGATATACAATTGTTAATTAGGTTGATTAGGCCTTCGGGGAATACCACTACATAAAAAAGGCGCCTAGAACGCTACCGATAGTAGTGCGGAATAAAAGCTCAATGTATATATAATAAAACAACTCTAACCTATAAATTATTGCGCCTGTAAAATTAATTGTAATTTTAAGTTCCTCGATAATAAATGCACTTGATGTACTATGATGTTAAAATAAATTATATATAATAAAATATTTGTTCAATTATTTTATTAATATTAAGATGTTACATGTCAGAGCCAAAATGTACTAAAACTTAGAGTTGATGCGGCAATATTGCGACATTTTGACAGTTCTCCCGTGTCACTGCTATTTTGAATTGACTATATATAAGTTTTATTATATAGTGTGTTACATGTAATATTCCAAAAAATCACAATCCGTATATATCTATAAAACTTACATACTATTCTGCTTAAATGCTGTTTTCTTTTTAAAGCATTACTATTCCGAACAAGTGTTCGATAGTGAATTTTTGGATTTGTCATAAAATCCGCGGAATGCACATTGAATCGTGTCGAAACGTTCTCAAATCGGATGGATATTAGTTTGCGATAAAACTCCTTTTGTTTCAGCCTTGCAGCTTTCGGTTCGAAGTCGCATTATATATTTTTCATATTCCAAACTTACGTGTTTAAAATAGTGATGAAACTCTAGACGATTAAACTAGTTGCTTTTTATTTTTCCGAAAGAGCGTCTGGTTTTTCCTTTGAATGCTCGTTTATGGACTTTTAATCTAGTTTCGTTGCATATATAACAGATATATATAGTAACAGTTTTCTTATAGTTTTAATAACATTATATATATGTAAATAAGAAATACTTTATATATATTAAAATCTTACATTTCATTACTATTACTTATACGTATTTAACAGAAATTTACATTTGCGTCATTCATATTGTCTTTGACATTAAACTGACGTAGGGACCATTCTAGGCTATGCTACGAATTAATTACTTCCATAGTATCTGGAAAGTAGCTAAAATATTAATAATTCTTAAACCAGGAAAAATACCAGAAGATGTGACCTCCTACCGACCTATAAGTTAATTACTGATAATTTCGAAAGTTTTCGAGAAATTATACATAAAGAAGCTAAACTATATAATAGAAAAAAGAAAAATTATTCCAAAACATCAGTTTGGCTTTCGCAATAAGCATGGAACTTTAGAACAAGTGCATAGACTTGTAAATAAAATAAACACTGACCTAAATGTTAAATGATATTGTTCGGCCGCTTTTCTAGACATATTTCAGGCTTTTGACAAAGCATGGTATACGGGCTTGCAGGTTAAACTAAAGAAACTTCTCCCTCATCTGGACTATCAGTTACTAAAGTCGTATCTCACTGATAGATATTTTATTGTAAATCAAGGCGATGAAAATATCTAATTAAATCGCATATATTCAGGAGTTCCGCAAGGTAGTGTACTGGGTCCAGTACTGTATCTTCTGTATACAGCCGATCTGCCCACCACAAAAATAACTACTGTGGCAACATACGCAGACGACACAGCAAACAAAATCCACGCATGTAACGTTTACCCTACCTAGAAGAACATGTCCACCAATGAATATCAATCATCATCAACTCCCCCAAGCAGAGCATGTTAAATATCTTGGTATGCACTTAGATCGACGCCTAACCTTGAAGATGATATACTCTCTAAACGGAAACAACTTGGACTTAAATTCTATCAAATGTATTGGCGCATCGGGTGCAAATCATACAGTATTGCTGTATGAGTCTCTACTCAAGCACATTTGGTCACATGGAATTCAACTATGGTGTACCACTAGCAAATCTAATATATCCATCATTCAACGCTTCCAAAATAGGGTGTTGCGTGCCATTGCTGATGCTTCGTACTATATTTCAAATAAAATGATACAACGCGATAATCCTCTAGAACCTATATCGAGTGTAATTCAACGTATTTGTGTGAAATACTTCGAAAGAGTGTCGGTGCATCTCAATGTACTCGCTAATCAGCTAAATATGCGACGTGATAGTGAAGTGCGTAGACAAAAACGTTTAACACCACCTGATCTGATTACTGGACATACGTAGACTTTAGAATAAGCTTTTGAATAAGACTAATTAATTAAGATAATATTTTATACAGAAGATTGCTTAATGAAGTGATTTTCTACATGCCATGTATATATAATATAGACATAAGAAATGCTTATTGCCGATAGGGCAGATTGTGGAAACACGAAGAGTAATAAAAAAAACAGAAATTTAACGAACCAAGTTTTATATTAATTGAATCTCGGTTATATTGATGGAATCATCATCGGCTTTGAGTCAAAGACTGGCATTAAACTAACGTAGGGACCATTTCAAAAAATAATTTAACATAGCACTGGAACCATATCGCTTTTTCTCTATATGGTAGCGCAACAGTTACTAACATATTAATGTAAGAGCTAGAAACTTTTTTGAGAGAGAATTTCAGGTAAGCTGATTTTTGACATATCTTCCCTTTTATTCTCTCGGTCAGCACCCCGCCCATCTGGCTGGCGGCAGTGGTTGCTTTTACCAATGTGCATCGTACCTGTAGAGGTAAAATACTGAAATTTTAATTTAATCAAGAACGGATATTTTTTTATGATTTGATAGGCTTAACATCAATATATATCGATATTTTTCGATATTTTTTTAAAAAAAAAAATTTCTTTAAAATTATTAAAAACCTTAATTATAATTAACTATAATTATTCTAAATTCGTACTTAATTTTAAAGGTTTGGTGTAATTTTGGTATTTAATTGTAAAAGTTTATTAAAAATATCCATATATATTTCAAAAAAAATATCAATAATTTTTCGATTAATGGATTAATCGATATTGTTTTTAAAATATCAAAACCGATATAACAGGTCAATTGAAAAGACCTACCATAGTAAAACACATTTTTTTGGCAAAATTAGTTTTATTTATTCAACATAATTCCCTTCAAAGGTGATATACTGATTATAGCTACCCTCCAACTTTCCGATAGCATTTTTGTGATACGGTTTTTCCTTTGCTTCAAAATAGGCCTCAGTTTCGGCGATCACCTTTTCATTCGACGAAAATTTGTTTCCAGCGAGCATACTTTTGATATTTGAGAAAGGAAATAGTCGCTGGAGGCCAGATCTGGAGAATACGGTGGATGAGGAAGCAATTTGAATCCCAATTCACGAATTTTTTCCATCATTATCAGTGACTTGTAACACGGTGCATTGTTTTGGTGAAGCAGCACTTTCTTTTTCTTCAAATGCGGCCGTTTTTCGGCGATTTCGTCCTCCAAACGGTCCAATAATACTATGTAACAGTCGCTGTTGATGGTCCTTCCTTTTTCAAGGAAACGCACATCTTTGGTGCAGACCTAACCGCTGTCATCAAGTCCTATCTCTCGGACAGATCTTTCCAGGTCAAGATCAGGGCATCACTTTCCAGTCGTAAACAAATCGATGCTGGCGTACCTCAAGGTTCCCCGCTGGCCCCAGCCTTATTTAACCTCTTTATTTCAGATATGCCGAGAATAGAGCATACTGACGTCGCCTTTTACGCTGACGACACTGCTTTCTTCACGGCCGCCAGGTTCGAAGTTACAATTCATGAACGTTTACAGAAGCAGCGGTCATGCGGTCAAGTGGTTCAAATTCTGGAGGTTGCAAATCAACCCCCTGAAAACCCAGGCCATCATTTTCCACAAGAAGCGTTACGCATTGCGCGTCTCGCAACTTAAGATCGACACCGCAATAATTCCATGGCGTCAATATATAATAACATCACGTACCTAGGTCTTCACTTCGACCGGCGGTTCGGTTGGCATTCCCAAATCCAGAAAGCAATCCAAAAAGGTTCGGGGATAGCAAACCTGCTATGTTCTCTGATCTGCCCTTCTAGCAGACTTACGATCTCCATCAAATGCTTATTTTACAAGATGTTAATTCGGTCCGTACTCCTCTACGGATCTAATGTCTACTTCAAGTTTGTTACACCCAACCAGGTCAAACGGTGCTTCACTTCACTCCAAATATTATAATTCACAAACTAATCATCCGACAGCTGTCAAATCTTGACGCACTTTTGAGGCACAGGGCTAACTAAAAAACCTATAATTAATCTAACTAATTCTATTAGCGCCATCTATGTGTCAGGTCGGGGACTTTTCAACAACTTAACAAATGCCTTTTTAAAATGATTAGAATCCTGGTCAGAATACGATATGAAAATAGTGATACGAATATCAGATAAAATAATCTATATAACTTGCAGGAAATCACAAGCTCTGTTATTACTTCTTCTCCTGCTTTGCTTCTTATAATAACTCATTTCACTGACCCAACAGTTCCAAATCAAATTAAGTTTAGTGAACAAAATACCATTTGTACAGAAATCTCTGATGGAATAAAAAAACCAAATAGAAAGTGTACATAGAATATTAATTATATGCAAATATCAATTAAAATTACAATACGAAATAATAAGAATACAACAGAATATTCTTGTGCGAACCAAACTAGTAATGAGTTAATTTCATACGCGGTAGGTATAAAAGATATCATATGAAATATTCAGTTTTTCTGCAGATAAAAACCCGCAAACATATGGTTGTGTTTATCCCGTTGTATGATCGTTCTGCATCAGAATGTCACCGTTTTCATAATCGTAAGATTTCGTCACGACTCTACGTCATGTAAATAAGATGGCATCGAAAAAATTTAACCGGAATCGCATTTAAATTCTGGCCATCTCGACTCTCGGCTCTATTCATAAGTTAGTCATATTCTCGCAGTCTGCATCGTATGCCTATGAGCGGCCTTCTATTTATATGTATGTCAAGTCGCTCTTCCTCTTCGTCGCGCTCTCTCTCCCTCTCGACCTCTCTGTCTCTCGCTCTCTCCCCCGCCGCTCCGCATTTGACAGTAAAATAAGGCACTCGTCTTCAAGCGGAAATACAGTCGGCTGTCTCAACTTTTCTAATATCATTTCGAATACGGCATTTCCATTTTATCACGGCTAAAAGGGCCTCGTATTTTTCTCCGAGGCGCTGAAATATAAAGGACAAAAAACCACTATGAACACATCGTTCAACGAAAGAGAAATGGGACAATTCATCAAAATCTCATAAGTAGGAAAGAAAATGGCATTGTTTATTGATTACTGGTAGATTAATTGTTTGTATGGAACAAAATATAGTCAATTCTAAAAAGAAACGTGTTTTGTCCGATTATTGTATTAATTAAATAAGATATTTAATAAAAGTCTTTTTACGTTTCGATTGATGCTAGGTTAATTGTTTATATGGAAGAATATGGAGTTCATTCTAAAAATAAACATGTGTTTTCTAATTATTGTTAATTATTATTAATCAAATAAAATTTTTAATAAAAGTTTTAAAGTATTTTTACGTTTAACAAATTATTCTGGTATAGAAAGTCTAATATATAACTAAATATAAAAGATCAGGCTATCATTATTACCAAAATTAAACAAGCCACCAAAGAATAGTAGAAATAAATGTATTATCGACATATAATTTATTATCAGCTACAATGCCCAATTAATATAAGCAAGTTACAAGTAACAACACATTTTATAGGTAAGAGTCATTGGATATTTAATAATGATTTTGCTTCTTATATATACTGTGATAACTCCAAAACCACCTTTAACTAATAAGCCCAATAGGCAAGGCTGCTTGTGCTTTTGCTTCTGTAAGATGGTACGTGTGAAAGAAGAAGAATTATACTATCAATTTTACAATCCGTCTCTTTTCCGGCATCGAATCTTTTACCGTTTGATATCTGTAAGCTTAGGATAAGGAAAATAGGAGACTAACATTATTCGACGCCATAACAGCTGAGACCGACCGCCAAGTGTGATGAGATTTAGTTAATAATATTCTAAGTCTTGTGCCACTAAGCATTTGGTTAAGATACCCTCTAAAAGTTCAGGCTATATACTGGAGATTCTGATGATGACACAACCATCTTGATTTATCTCCGTTAGCAAGTTCGAAGCGGGTTTTGTTGTGATTCGATGCAAGATATTATACAGAAAAAAAACAGCATAGAATATATCCATAGCTATATAGAAGTAAAACTCTTAAGGGAATGAAATAAATTCAGAAACTTAGTTGAACGGTAAATTATTAAATTGAATCTTGAAAACAGATAGTGCCAAATAAAATAATATTTTTTGATATATTTCAAAGTCTCCTTTTTACCAATTACAGTTTACCTGGACTGGACCTACAGTTTAACGTGGGCACCGAACCACAGTTTGTCGGTATTGAACCTATCGACTGGCCAGTGACCAACATAGAGACCATCCCAGAAGACTTTCCCTCTTATTCAGCTTTATTGCTGACATAACTGCGATGGTTATTCATTGTCAGATTTTTCCCCTGTTGCCAATAAAGACATTTACATTTACATCATAAAATATATAGTAATTTAGCAATAGCTAGTATTTTTATTTGGTAATTGACAAATTTTTCATCAACAATGTCATATTACAAAATTAGAAATTTTGAATGAAATGATAGGTATAATAATATTGGAACATTCAATTATTTTGTCAACAGATAATTAAGTATATAACAAAGTATGGGTATATATAATATATATATATATATATATATATGTATATATATATATATATATATATATATATATATATATATTATATATAGATATATAGATATATAACAACGCTGGTGAGTCGTTAGTACAATGCATGGGCATTTGTACTTGACATTCAAGTGGTTTGAGGAACAATAAATCGAGTTCCTTCCTCAAAAAGTTTACTATCAGAAAATTATTAGGGGTTGCAACTATGACCGAAAAAAAAAACAATGGTCTTTGATGCCTCGACATTCCCAAGGTTTGTTTAACATCTGAATTACTTATTCTTTTAATAAGAAAGATATTTTCCTTCACCTTATGAAGGCGTATAATTTCTAACAACTAAAAATCTGTAAAACTCAGAATAACTAAGAATTGCTGTAGAATAAATTTACCTTAAGTGGGAAAAATTAATTTTAATTAATAAAGTGATATTTGCTTTGCATACCAACCCATAGAGGTTGTGAACTACCACTCTTCATGAACGCCTACAGTTCATTTTATTTGAACGTTCACTAAATTATATTTTTCATTAATAATTATATGCAGTTGATTAATTTGTGATGCAACGTCATCATATTAGATTCCCATCGTCCATCAGATTTTCACAAATTTATAGTATTTGCATGAAAATAATATCAATACTTTCCATGCAGCTTCATTGCAATATTTCCAGCTTTCAGTAGCATTAGTTTAATTGGTGCTCACAGCTTAATGCTTCTTATATGATGGAAAATGTACTGTTTCGTTTTCAATGAAACTTTAACCAGTGATCATCGTTCTGTATTCTTTGTGTAATTTTACTGACATTTATTTTGTAAAACGCGAATAAAATTGAAGTTGTTGAAAATTGAATAATTTTTCATGCCAAAATAATATAATAATATAATTTTAAATAAAATTAATATACAAAATCAATATCATTTACCAACACGTAAAATTCTTAAACATATATGTGAAATATTATTCACATGGCTCTATCCTACTTAAGTTTAAACCTTTCAATTATTTATTTTGATATCACCACAATTAGTCAATCAATATAAATCTAACGGATTTATTAATTAGTCAAATTGATATACTGCATAACATAACTGATGATAATGAAATACCAGTTTTATAAATTATATCATAGACAATAAATCTAGTTTACACTGGGGATACATTTAGTTTATTAAATCAATATCCGTAAATGTTAATGAACAAATCAAACATACATTTTATTTTCAGGTTGATATGTTTATTGCTGACAAGTAATTGGAAACAGCAATTTAATTTATATTATACCAATTCAGTATATAATAGAAAATCTCTTTATTATTCAAAAAAATTATAATTGTGACTTATAAAATGTTCCGCAGCAAAGAATGACATATGTAGAAAATTCTAAGAAATGCTAAGCCAGTGTATGAAAATAACATTTTTCACACATGACATGAGTCATATTATTCGCTTATGCTTTTAGCATATAATAAAAGTAATCCTATATACCTGAAAGGACTCTGGTGCATAAGCAGCAAACTTCGGTCCCGACGTAGAATAAAAATGAGATACGGAATTGCATAGGATTACATTAAATGCCATTACCTAGCAAATCTAAAATTTTCTTTATAACTTTAATAGTGGAATAAGCGAAAAATAAAAGTACAATATCATAGAAGATTTTCAACATTATTTTATAAAACTTTTCTAGTTACTGTTAGTAGTTCTGTTATTAGTTATTATTTCTTTATATTATTCTGAATAAAAAGGATATTAAAAATTAGTTAAAAGAAGAGAAAATTTACAAAAAATATGGAATAAAAAAGAACAGGGATCAAATAAGTGGGAAGAATAAACCGTAGCACAAGTAAAGCAACTAAGGCGATGGAAAAAAGGAAGTGAATCTACGATTTAAAAGAGGAACGTAGAGGTAAAATAAATAAAATTTCAGTGAATATGAAAATATAATAGTAACGACTAAGAATAAAAAAATTAGAAAATAGAGCTTAATAACAAATAAATTAGTAGAGCAAATTTTTCAAAAAAGATACACTCAAAATAATCAGGTGGAATATAAAAAGGATCTTATGTACCCACTTTTTATTGTAAGCCGAAAATGAACAAGAAAAAAAGTGTTAAAAAGTTTAGTAAAACATGGAAATTTTTTCTGGATGTTTTATTATATTTATATAACAAAATTATATGCAAAGAATTATAAGTAGACATTTGCACATTCACACTTTAGACAGAACGACTTTTTTTACAATGTAGATAAAGAATGCGTGCGATTGTTGTTCTGATTTAGACTATACACACCGGTCTTCAATTTATACCATTTTTGATAATTCGATATAAGAGAGCGCGAAATGATTTCTCAAATGTACATGAAATCTGAGCCAGTATTGGCCAAAGGGGATATACGAAAAGTATTTCAATAAAATAATTTTAACAAAATATTTAACCTAAACCTATTTATTTATTTGCAATATTACGTTAATTACTACCAACTGATCAATTTGAAGTCAGCGCCGAGCAAAAAATTAGATTTGTTTGGTTCTTAACTCCAATCCAATTCTCAATCCGTCGTGCCAGACCTTGTCGAAGGCTTTGGTTAGGTCCTGAAGAACTGCTCCAAGCTTTTTACATTGATCAAAAGCGTAATGGATGTGTGCGGCCCGACGGGTAGCCTGATCATCTGGAATGATGTTGTTTTCCTTTGTGAAAGAGTTGAGAGAGTAGAGTAATGCCCTCTCGGCAAGCTTCGAAATGGCACTGAGAAGGCTGATAGGCCTGTAATCAGATGGAGATGATTTTGCTCGTTTCTTGGGTATAACCGCTATATGTGCGTGTTTCCAAGACGCCGGGAAATAGTGCAGCCTCATGATGGAGTTAATGATGTTTGCCAGTTCTGCGAGCTGCTTATGCAGGAGCTTTTTTAACTGGGTAATCGATATTCCATCGAAACCTGGAGATTTTTTGGTTTGAATTTTCCAGCGAAATATTGCATCGACATTTCGATATACCTAGCGTTGATGCTATATGGAATGATAGTACGATTTATTATTATTGGCACTTCACTAATCACCATATTCAACGCGTTCTAAATATATCATTTCCAATGAAAATAATATGAGCGCATCGCGCTTGTTATTGAAAGAATTTTAAACGGCATACCCGCAAGACAATTCATGGCAGTCGAAATATGATCCGGTGCGGAATGTCTCCGAAGCTGAACGGAATGCGACAGGGGGCGAGAGAGGTCGTGTCGAATATTTTCCCCGTGATAGTGTTGGATCTAAAGGCGTCCGAATAATGAAAATATTTTGCCGCGTACGGCTCGGAAAATATTTTTCAGCTTCGTTAGGGGCACGCCATTTTATTGCAGCTTACTCGATTTAAAACTGGAGCTTCATTGAATAGTTTCACGCTACGGACACGTTTCAATAGGATGGATAAATGTAATATTTTATGACGGAAATTGATAGGTTTTGGGGTTTTACTGATTATTTGACGCATATGGAAAATGTGTTGAATTTAAAAATAGAATTTTTATAGGAAAACTCACGTCATCGTTGTTTATTGTATTAGGCTTCGTCGTTAAATTAAATTCATATGTATCAAGCATAATTTATCATTAAGAGTCTGTCGATGTTGAGACCCTAATCGGCCATATTGTTAATGTAGCATCTATTTAGGATATACATTCAAGTAACAAGACTAAATTGTGAAACTTTATTAGCAAGATGTTTTAAAATGAGGAAGAACAACGAGGAACAAAAGACACAACCAAAACGAATTGCGGAGAACAATATCCAATAAGTTACAAAGAATCCATAATTGTAAAAATGTTCCAAGAGAAAGAAAAAGAAAGAAAGAAAAATTGACTGTAAATAACATAACAGTAGGACAGTCGCCTCAAATAACAGAAAGGGAAAATATGGATATTAAAGTTTCCATTTAGAATTTTAATGAGATTCAATAGCAGCAAACTGAATCACAGGTTCTCTTGGAAGTAGAAAGAATAGATCTTTGTCTAATATCTGATTTTGGAGAATATATATTTGGAGCTAATACCAATAAGCAAGAGCGTAATATGTTAATAATTTTAAAAAAAATCTCACCATGAAGAAACAAGACTCAGAGATGAAGCAAGTATATAGGTTATCTATTGGTTTTAAGTACTCTTTTCGTCTCATTTAAACAAAGACAAAAAATTATTTTAATTTTAAACAAATCGTGCTTCTTTTATACACTTTTGATAATTTACTTTTTCGAGAACAATATCATAGTTTCTTGTCAATTATTCACTGATTTTGGTTCTTATATTCACTTTGCCAATGTTGCTAGGTTGTTGAATTTAACTTTCAATTCCGAGGTTTTATTTCAATAATACCAATTATAATCATTAGATAAATTCATCTATTAATAACATCAACAAAAGTAGTAAAGAAATCACGGGAAACCAAATAAGACCGCCTGTTGAGGTGTGTAGAAGAGGACACGTATTTTGAAATACAGAATGAATAGTGCAAAATGCTGTGAATTTGAAATATAAAACACTATAAGTTTCTCATGAGAATCTACAAGTCTTATTTTGGTAGTTTTGTTACCTATTAACCACCATAAACACTTATGCTGTATGCTCCAATATAATACAGACTAGTGGGGCTTTCTTTTAATCTTCTAACGGGTTCGCTACATACATGCTATGTTTCCACGGTTCAATTTGATGTCAAGCAGGCTATCAAGAAGATGATGATTAAGTAAGGAGGGAAATCTATTACTGCGATGAGATTGTTTAAGATGTTCGATATTAGGTTGGAACAGAAACTTTGATTTGATACGATTTAAATTTGTGTATAAACGAATAGAACGAAAACTCTGATGACACGAGCTGATCTTTTTATTTTTATGATGGGAAATACTGATATGTGACTTTGTCACTTCAATGGAACCCGTGCGCACATTCTTATAACTTTGAAATATTAAAGTAACATAATTTAATGCATATAAGACGTTCTAAAATTTACAGCATTTGACCACAATAGAGCATTTTCTATTAAAGGCTAAAGAACAGATGCATGAACGATTTTTCACCGGATACGAGCTAATAAATTACACCTTTATGCTTCAATTATGTTGTAGACCATTCGAGACAGGCATGAGAAGTTAGGTATTCAATCAAATGCACAGATTGTGGAGATATAACACTTACAATATATTAGATATAATTAACTATTCCTGCCCTTGAGTTGTTCTTAGAAGCTGAACATCTTTCCTGAAAAACTACCCAACTTCTCCAAGCATTTTATTACGATTCCAGTAAATATGTGCATATATGATACAAGGTGTTGAAATTCAACATTTACAAAGGGTCTCTCCATTATTTTTTAACGCAGTGGTGGACGCAGTTACACAGCATAATGACACAAAATATTCCAATTGATCTGACATGCAACGGGTGCTATCTGGAAAAAGGGATGCTTTTGAAGTGCACAGGTTAACAGCAGTATATTGGCCAACAAGCAACATTTTCCAATAGCGAGCTAAAGAACGGTAAAACTGCACTCTAGATAGATAACAATTTAGTAGGTATTAAACTTGATTCCAACGGTTGCATATTACTATTGCGATGTATTTGTATTCTCTGTATTTAACAAGGCATAATAATAATTAATAATGCAATTAGCATTTACACATATGCATATGACGGTTGCACATATGCAACCGAACATATAAAATATAAGTTGGAAAATTTTTTAAACTTTTTAACATATATCATAACTGACATATATCTGTCAGAGACTGTCATAATTAAAGAAATTATATATCAAGATAACAAGTAACCAGAGCAGATTTCTATGAGTTTCTGGTATTTCTAAAATTCACCTAACATTTGTCATAACGAGTTCAATATATGTTGAAACAAACTTACACAATTAATATACTAACCTTATATAAAAAATATAAATTAAATATAAGGATGGACTAAAATTGTAAAGTTGCATATAAAAAGAACAGTTTCAATTTAGAATTAAATTATATACTTTGAAGCCGACGCTCAAGCTGAACCTAATATTAAAAGAGCGATATTTACCAACATCCGAACGACTAGAACGCATTTCAGATTATCTCAGCTCGTCCAATTTATTCCAATATGGTAGATTAAACTGTCGCACAAAATAATTTAAAAGGATCCGCTATCGATATTCGATATCACATTCGCGTCGTCGAATAAGATTCTTTTTTTAAGTAAAACCGAAGAGCTTTCTATACGACAGCCCGCTTCGACTTCCGTCTCATACGCCGATGATTTTCAAATGGATTTAGTAAAACATGTTACGGACGCCGACTAAGCATTTTTCCACGGTCCTCCGCCAGCTTTTCTCAGTATAATACTTTGTGCTCTAAACAGGGAATAATAACCTGATTTCCAGATAAAGATGTCGCGTCCCTTCCAGATATCCAGGTTTGTAGTGGATCGAAAGAAACTCATTCCACGTAGTAATTTTATTTCCTTTTATACTCCTTCCAAGAATTCATTAACGATACTAAATATCTGGACAGCATATTTTTTAATGTTTTCAAACAAATTACTTCATTATATTTTAAAGTGTAGCAACTATGGCTTGAATTCTAAGCAATACTGGGGACATGTTATGGTTTTGAGAATATAATGTTATATGAATAATTTGGGAATACGGTAATCTCCTTCACAGATAAAGCAAACACATAGTTCTTTTCATCACATTTTAACATCGACAGGTAGGAAAAAAGTAATTTCAACCTTGCATAAAACATGCTTCTTTTATGTTTTATTTTTTAGCGAACAATATCATGTTTTCTGGCAATTATTCTCTAATTTTGGTTCTTATATTCACCTTGCTAATGTTGCTGAATCTAATCTAACGTTTCATTCCAAAAGCGTTATTCTAATGAAAACAATTATAATCATTAGATAAACCAATCAATTAATAACAATAACAAAACCAGCAAAGAAGTCACGGAAATAATATAACTCTGCTTGTTGAAGTGTGTAGAACAGGATACGCATTTTATTAAAAAATTACTGATAGTGTAGGCTCGAAACCACAATCTTCGATATTAAGCCAACCGATTGGCTAAGTTGGTTACAACTTAGAGATTATCCAGCCGGTTACAAGCGTGATTGGCATGATCATTCTTGTCATATTTCGTTCTTTTGCCTTCTTGCGGATAATCACAATTATAAATAATCGCAAATATAAGTATACAACCATGCAAAGACATAGTGTGGTCTTGACAATTGCGCCAACCAAGCCGGTCTTAACTTGGACTGTCTCTTCTCTTATGTTGTAAATAGTCCCGCTAACTAAGTTGTCTCGTTTCAATATTCTCTTGCAATTGTTCTCACTTTGTTCACCTTTTTAATCTTCTTATTTTTCTTTCTTTAAAATATATGGTTTTGTACATCCCTTTTTGTTTTTTTATATATATTTTGTTACTTAATGGAAGACTAATAACGAAAAAATTGTTCATAGTAGAGTAAAATCTCATGTTTTTTTTTAATATTGACATTAAGTTCTTTATTCTGACTTACAGTTTCCTACTTTCAGTTTCTATTCCCGATATTTAAATGAATTTACTATTCAATTTAACTATACTGATTTTACTTTTCAAACTGCTATCTGAATCTGCTATCGGAGTGCCTCAAACACCTTTAGAGTATTATGATGATTCTACCCCATCATATTCCCATTGTCGGTTTCAACCATTTAAAACTGGTCATTTTGATATTAATGAGAAAGAAGCCTCGTAGATAGGAAAATTTTAAAACAATTAGTTGCAAGGCTTATTGGACGAAAACTCGGTTCAAACTGTCAAAGAACCTGCTGAAAGCATAGCAGTTTATGAACCAACTATTTTCAGACATTTATATGCGGTGGTCAAGATCTAAGAGGATGGAAAATGAGTGTCATATATTGATCGAAAATGTCAATTCGAATCGTTTCAACATTCCGATTTGATTGACTGCCCATCAAAAGAGCTTCCTTTGATGTATTCTAAATGGAGATGAAAAGTGTATCTACATTTCAAGTGCAAAAACTGGTGGGTTAATGCAAGAACGTCATTAATATCGACACCGAAGCGATATATTCATGGTTATAAAGTCTTGCTAAGTATATGGTGTGATCAAGTTATGTTTCACAGGAAGTGGTAGATCAGGTATTACAAGCTGTTGTAAACCGAATGAAACTGCTACTTCTGATATCTACTGCAGTAACAATTTCAATAGTTTTTTCTGAAATAAAAAAGCTACAAGCAAAATGGCTAGCGAAGGGCCAAGTATTAAGAACAAAAATTGAAAACAGAATTTTAATCAAGCAATAGAAAAGTAAAGCTAAATAGAGTACGTTAATTATATTTCCGCTTATGGCAAATTACAGTTTATATATATATTCATGTTACTAAGTAGATTACGTCGGCTAAAATAGAACTTCGCAAACTACATCGTAAAAAACCCAAAACCAATTTATTACCTGTACTTCAACCGTCGATTTTATGCATATAGGATGAAAAAGCTATCCAAAACTTTACATAGTTTATTGTGGAATTTACAATGCAAATTTTAGTCGGCTTGACTGGAGACCGCAATATTTAATTTTCCTTCTAATTGGTCGGCGTCGGATAACACGAAAAACACATTCGAAACTTTAGAAGAGTTAATGGGTTAGAAAATTAAGACCATGCCATTGGTCTCGCCCGTTTTTATTGGGTTTAAAGTGGCATCGTTGGAGCACGTAGCGCACCGTGAAACATGCGACAAACACCGCTGCAAATAAATTTTATCGGGCATCATTTGGCAATCTATTTTTATTCATTGAACGTGTCTATTGCCATAGGTTTTCTTTATATTATATTTATTGAGCAATAGTTTACATTAAATGACCCTTTTGTCCTGTAATTCGGATTTATTTGGCTTCAAGTAAAATACCCTGAGACCAATGTAAAAAACTATTTGACTATATTTTACTCCATATATTAACCCTATCCATGTGCACACATATGTAGTATAAACATATCATTTTAAGAAACATTAGCTTCTTAACACATTACTCCCTATGCAAAATATGGCTTTAGTGCTCTTACTGTTTTTGTTGCTTTTTGAAATGTATTTTGCCACTAAAAATATTGATGACTGATTAACACTACCGTCTACTATTAGCAAACTCCGATTAGAATATATAATGTACTAAACACTGGAGATTATTTCTCGGCTATATAGATAGCGCAAATATAATAAAAATTAACAATATATACCTCAAATATTATACAGCTATTCTCAATGTTATTCTCATTTTGGTGGAGCAAACATTTGTCAAGAGTAGTGTTGATATATAGTGACTGTGTATAGAAAAGCATACTTTGTAAATGTAATTCTCCATTGCTATGATTTAGTCATAAGTTAGTACGTGAGAACTTTCACTATAACCTGACTTAGGTCCTTGAAGTCGATCAAATATACGACGAGCTGCCTCACGTGGTTGCGAGAGACAGAAAATGGAAAAATTCTAAGATACGCTCAGAATGCAATGAGTTCGTTCACATTAGATACAACAGCGAGCACGAAACAAAGAAATTAAGCCATTTCGCAGACGATTCACAGCGCACTTGTGATCCAGTAACCTGTGAACGAGCAGTATTCCACTACGATCCGAAAATAGACTATGGTGCCAACAGAATAGCTACCAATAGAGAAAGGACAATTGTTTATCAATATTGTAAATATTAATGCGGTGAATGCAGCGTTACTGGGTTATACTGTTCAGAATAACCAAATTTTTATTAGATATAAGTTGCAAAATCTTAAAGAATTACGGATACAAAGCAAATTTTATCACTTACTGGGAGCGCTATTACTACTTCCAAATGCATATCATTAATGCAACTATCAACCAATTTATTTTATTGGCAACCCATATGCAGCTATTGGAGGTATTTTAACTCACAATCCAATGGTGAAGGAAACTATTGTTCAAGAACTACGAACGTATTTTCATCAGAAGGACTTTTTAGTCAAAATATTCAAAGTAGCATCGGATACCATCTGACAGCCATACTAACGTCCGTCATCGACATTCGACGAAGTGGCTATTTTTATTTTCGGGGTGTTACTATAGGTGAAACGAAATTCACATGGTCAATATATACTTAAAGTTACATTATGTGAAAATAGTAGTTGTTATATGAAGTATTTGAATACATTTACAGGCCTTGTTTGGAATAATTCTCCAGTTTTACCTGATTATTATGAAGAAAACTACTACTAAAACTTCTCGTATTTTTGTGGAAATTGATAGATGATAGAGCCTATATATACTCTTTAAAGAAGTTAGATTTGAATCTCCAAAGGTGGTGATATTGAAGAGATGTGAAACTAGAGAACTTCTGAATTAGTGAACAAACTTATTAGTCACTAATCAGTTAACAATTTTTCAGAAATCATTCAAAAACAGCGAAAACATGTGAAAAAATCTGAAACATAGAATGACAATCTTTAATAAGATTCAAAATGTGGATTAAATATTTTAAAAAATTACTTTATACGCATTGTTACTTAAGGTCAAAATCGGATATTAGATCGTATAATAATCAATGTACATCAGCCAAATTAGCACTCGCTGTATCATGAACTAAAACGGAAATAAACCATTAATAATAATTCGAATTGAATTTGACATTAAGAAATTAACAAACATATCGAGGAGAAAATAGTTAAAAACTATTTGGAAAATAACAAAAGGAAATACATAACCCACCCAGAGTATAGTTCCAACTGATTTGCTTTTGACTACCAATTTTCCCAGTCGATGTAGAGTGCTCTTACTGGAAAACGCTTTACTTTATTTGAAGGAAACAAAAATAAGTTCAATTTTTGTTCTGATATCAAAATACCACTTTTATTATTATACCACTACTGTCACTGTCATTCTATGTTTCAGATTTTTTCACATGTTTTCGCTGTTTTGAATTATAACTAATTGTGTCTATGATCGAAAAGCGATAAAGTTTTTTGGAAAGGATTTTGTAAACTACTTGAAAGATGATAAAAATATTTAAAGATTATAGCTTCGATGAATAATACTTTCATGCGATTTCTAACTAATTATATAAATAAAACTATCTCTTCAACTAGTTTAATAATATATTACTTGCTATTTATTATTATTTATTCTTATATGAACGTTATTATACATATTAATTAACATTTTGCTTATGATATTAAAAAACATTTATATCTTAGTAACCTAATAATATACTTTCAAAAATGCAATAACGATTATTAGAACAAAATTTTAATATCCCCATAGTGGGCCTATTAAAATGTGATCACATTATACGTGGATTTTCTGTCAGCTATGCGATTTTTTAATTAAAAATGTGCAGACTATGCAGTAGGAATACCTCTTTAATTAAAACATGTCTCATAGTCCAGTAGATTATGTAAATTGCTGTATTTAATTAAGATTTCAGGGCAGGCTTATTCCAACAAAGCAGTATCTTTTGAATAATGTAGTTTAATTTTTGTTATGTTTGGTTTGGTATTTAATGTTTGGTGATGGTATATTTAATAGGTGGTGTTTTCAATATTT
The DNA here is from genome assembly GCF_030347505.1 of Rhynchophorus ferrugineus. NCBI lineage: Eukaryota > Metazoa > Arthropoda > Insecta > Coleoptera > Curculionidae > Rhynchophorus > Rhynchophorus ferrugineus. Next base: position 56,948,569 of record NW_027472582.1, read on the forward strand.
ATAAATAGAACTTTCTTATAATAAAGAATTTACTTTAATATAGAATTCAGTCCTCAGCAATTATTGTAAATAAAATCGATAATCCATTTGATATTATTATATTATTCTTTAGTCTTCAATATTGAAGATAAAACGATTAGTTATATAAATTAGTGGTGGATATTTGACGTACGTCTATTATTTTTTTATAAATAAGATTATGTCTGAACTTCTGTCATGCCTTAGAACTGTTTGAAATTTGTAGGGGTCTTATTTAATATTATCTGCGATCACAGTATTGGTATTTACTCCATATAGTTGAGTTATTCTTCAAATCTTACTATTTTTCTAATATAATAACTAATACATATATATATATATATATATATATATATATATATATATATATATATATATAACCATGGTCCTCGGCATTAAGCGACTGGCGAATGACCACCCCAGAAGACATCCGGTCTTACCCAGCCTGGTTACTAGCGTGATTGGGATGATTTTCCTTGTCAGATTTTATACTCTTGCCTAGGACAATCATAAATATTAAACAATCACCCACATAAATTTACGACCATGCCCCAGCAGGATTCGAATCCGCGGCTAGCGCAACAGTAGGAGGAACGTCTTATTGCCTTTACCTCTGGGCCACCAAGCCGACTATTTATATTTTTGGGTAGTACTTTTCCACTATGTCGAATTTAGACGACTTTTAATTATTTGTTCAAATTTCCTTCATGGATATGCACAGTAGATCAATCACTCAATTAATATTAGAATTACTTTCATCTCCCTTTTTTATATGTCGAAATAATAAGTACTATTTGTCAAATATGTATGTTCGTCTTTCCATAATACTCTACTGTAAATTTCCACTAGTTAGTTCAGTAGTCATCTGAACATTTTTTAAAAAAATATTTACGATACTATTTTATCTTAACTCAGTTATTTTCCGTTCAGTTTTCTCAGTACACTTCGTAATTCTTCAATGTTTATCTTTGCTGTGCTCTCATTTTCTTCTTTTGTTTGTCGCAATATTTATTATTGTTATATTAATTTTTATCATTTTTTGTAGATAATATAAATTGAATCCTATCTTCTTATAATTCTATTATTTCTTCATCTTATTATAAGTTTACTTTTATGTTTCTATAACCTGATTTCCCCTTTTTGCAGGTCTATAAAACGTTGTAAAAATAGGTTTTCATTAGTATTTGTCCCATCCATCTCTCCAAATTATACTTATGTCCTCTTTTTTACACTTTCAGTTGACTTTCCATTCAAATTGTTTCTCCATGTTCCTCTTTTAGTTTATTTTAATTTTTATCACAAAGTAACTGACTAATAAATATGTGATATAATATTAACCTTAATTAAGTAATTATAATTGCGGATTATTTTAGCCTTAATAAAATAGGCATTTCCATTTTGAATGCATTAATTTCAGAAGAATTTCCATAAATGACATTTTAAAAATTTTGGCTGTCTTTTTGGCAACCCTTTTGTTACATACTTTAACCGCCAACAACGCAAACCAGTCTAATTTCCTTCTAAAACAGAGTAATTTCCTCGCCATGGCCATTAATACGCCGCCATATTTTAAATTAACCGCCGAACAAACGCAATAAGATGGCTGTATAACATTTTCGTATTTCCTGGGTTCGCGGGTTCGCGGTCTAACCGCGCACTTTTATTATTTATTGGACGTTTTAATGCCCAGGCCTGAATTTTACACTTTTTGCCTTGTTTTGTTAATTTGCAACGACATACCTCTTTTTCGACCTGGTTATTTACTGGCAATTTTCGTCCGCTACCCGAAAAAGCAGCTGGTCCCCTCGGAAGAAAAGTTTTTAATGCGTTTTCTTTGTAACTTAAGAAATCAATAGAAAAACCAACAAAATTTATTTTAATACGCATAATAAGATGTCAAAAATGTGTTGATATAACATAGTTATTTCTTAATATTTGTGATAGGATAATAGATTTGTGATGACATGGGAAGGTAATACGACCAGTAATAAATCATTTAGTTTCCAGTTAAATTGCTACAAATATGTTTATATTTTGATAGCATTTCAACATTCTGTTTAGTGAGCATATTTCTAAAATATAAAATTTAGAAAAACAGAATGAAAACTTAAATTGACACACCCATAACATTGTTTTGTGAATCTGAATCACTGGAGGGCCGAAGGTAAAAACATGACAGATTTCTTTTGTTTCCTTCGATTTGAAATTTGGTAAGACAACTTAGGTTATATTTGTTTCTTTCTCTATTTTGTGTATGATTTTAGGAAATTTGTTGTTATGATGTTATTTCTGTAGCATTTAATTAAATAAAGAAACATGACATGAGTGTTGTTTGGCAGGATGCCAAGGTTCAAATAATATTAACTATTTTCCAAAAGATTCTGCTCTAGCTCAGAAACAGTTTTTAAAAGTAAACAGTACTAAGCACCAGATGGCCTAATCTTCAACATCGAAAAATTTTTGACAGGAAAGTATATTATTTGCATTTTATACCACCACATCATTGTAATCTGACTCAGTTTCAATGTCATTGGCATTGATGTGCTTGACACCATTCCATTCTTCACCTATACAAATCGAGATTTAAAAGAACTAAAAAAAATTAATTAAAATTTAATGTTTATATGTTTACAAGCTTAAATGTTTAATGTTAATAAGTGTTGAATTCATAACTCACGAAATTGAAGAAATCCGGCATCAGATGCTGCAAAGAGAGTCGAAAGAGTCATAGCGAATCACCATTCACCCTTTAACCGGCATAAATGTTCAATCATAAAGAAAAAAAATATGTAAGGGAAAAGTAAACTTTTAATGAAAGCATCAAAAAAATTTTCAAAAAAATTCAAACAAATGTAACCGAATATTATATTGTCGCTTCTCAAAAGTTTCAATATATATTGGATTACTTATTGTAATCGGCAACGAAAATTATATCAACACAGAGCTACATTAAAAATCTGTACAGGATGGATCTTACTTATATAACATTAATTATAAGTTTGTCAAGACCCTTTTCTTATGTTCAGATAATTAATTGATGTTTTAAACCTTTCTCTAAGATAAATAATTTTGTTTCAACAATTTTATTAGCCTTAAAGAAAACTTTTCTACAGTTGGTTGGTAGTGGGAACAACTCGCCGGTTTCTTTTCCAGTGATGAATTGCTTCATTTTTAACAGTTAGACGGAAATAAATGGATTTTTAATTTACTATTACATTTCTTCTTTAATGAAGGATAAGAAAACTGATTGTTTCGGTAAAAGTCGATGATACAATAATACAGTTATAAAATAAGGTTTAATTCATAATTAATTTTATTTTAATATTGAAAGAAACGTAATAATACTTGTAACTATGTATTTAAAACCAATATCAGACCGCTTACCATATTATACTTTAACAATCTTACTATTAGCAACCATTAAAAAATTAAAGAAAAATAAGAAAGGCATACTGACAGAGATAATATCATGAATCAGAAATATATATGATGACACGCTTTAATGATGTACCTTGACTTCCTTTTGAACACACTATCCAAACAATTATTAAACAACGCATCATTTACAGAATATAATAGATTTAAGACACAAGATCAGTACTTTTTTAAAAAACTGCTGACGCCCTACAGTGTCTCTTTCTTGAAATCATAGAAAATATCTGAAAATGTTTTCTCAATGATTACATGTTTTCTCTAAAACACGCTTTTTCTATTATTGAATAAGCAACCATTTTATATTATATTTTCCCGTTTTCAATAAATGTAACTTATCCTTGTATTCCTCTAGGTACTTTTGTAACAATTGGCAAATGCAAAACATCATCAAAACTTTCATCTTTTCTGTTAGCAATTTCAACGATTCATTTTAAGAATTTGTGGTATTCAACACTATTTCAGATAAATATCGGTAACGATAACGACACCGAGGAAACTAGAAACTGCTTTTTGACAAATTAAGTTTCAGTTCGGTTGTATCTACGCTATGCGAAAAACCTGCAAGATTTCCCACTGGAAAACGAGCAGTTTTCGCCACATTTCCTGGTTATACGACTCGAAAAAGGACTTTGAAAGTTTCGTTATACTGCTTTATAACATTTAAAGAAACGACGTTGAAACATATTACTTTTTGCGATAGTTTTAACACGCCATTTCCCTAAAATCTCCAAGACGTTTATTTTACTACGCTATAATGAATTGAATAAAACCTTACCACCTTATAATAAATAAAAATATATAAATAAAGAGCCTTAAATTCAAATTAAATACAAGTGCAGTTTAGAGAGAACCTGTAAGTAAGCTAGCTATGCGAATGATTTAGAAGGACGGAAAATGAGCAATGAATAAAGTAGAGCAAGTAGTTTAAAAGTTCTTAGAAATATTTCTACAAATTATCCTATTTATGAGATTCGCTCTAATAATATTAAAATCTGAAAATTATGATTAATTAAAATCAAATAAAAATCAAGTTCAAGAAAATGGTTTGATAAAACAGTTAACAGATTTTTACCTCGAATTTATCTCTTAATCTCGTAAAATCTAGAGGATATTGCGCAAGATGTGAATTAGCAATTATAATAAAGCAACATAAAGAATAAATGAAGCGAAAAAATTGATGATATAAAAATTTACTACATACATAATATGTTTCAATAATTTAGATATTTTTTAGATCACCAAGAAAATACTAATTATTATTAGTAGGATTCAGTGCTATTTGAAATTAAATATTGTGTATAATTATTAAAACGAACTTGAATACAGCTGAGTTATGATTGCAATGTTGAATTATATACAAATGGTGACTGACGAAAAAGCCAAAATTTAAATAATCCAAAATATCCTATTTATGTAAACAAATAATCCAGTAAAACCCGGGAGTACATTTTTAATTGTAATTAATTATTTGTAAAAGTTAATATATAATCATTATAGCCATATAGTGTTCTTTAATTAATAAATAAATTTCCATTAAAAATACATTGATTGAACTAAATCATGTAAAAGTGTGTCTGAATACCTATTAATAATTTTGTTTATACAATTTAGGAAATTGTGGAAGTTTAGCTCTAGACTACTGCAGGCGTATTGATAACTAGGTATTAATAGGTGTTAATATTTACCATAAAAATATGATTATTATCACAAATATATCATCAAACGTACCTATAATATGTTCAAAAACTTACGACTGAAATATACGAAGATTTAGTAGTTTGTATATGTATATACAATTAAATCTTAAAAGCTATATTCCATAATAAAATGCAATTATTAAATTAGTTATACTAATCGCCGTAATGCAAGCATGACTGAATTCACATCCGTAATAGACCGATTTTAATATAATTCCAGTATAATTTACCATTTTTCAAACACAAACTTCATGTTATTAACCAAATATGCTTTAGTTCTACTTTATATAGAGATACGAAGGCTTTATATATAGACAAAGGAGACAATTTATAATAATAAATTAACAACTTTATTTTAGTTAAGAAAACTACAAAAAATCGCTGAAAGCAGTACTAAATAATCAAAGGATATAAGAAAGAATACTTTTATCGACTAAATTTTATCTAGACAAGACCTACTGCTTAATATCACGAAATTAAATACCATCCCAGAAGCCATTCGGTCTTACCCAACCTAGTTATTGGTGTGACTAGCATGGTTATAACTTATAATACTATTTCTCAGAAATACTTAAATTTGCACTCACATACATGTACTGCACACACTGTGATAACAAATAGTATTATAAATGCAAATGCAGATACAATCTATGGCTAGCACTTCTTATTTATATTCAACATAATTTAACAATAAACAAGTTTAAAGAATAATATTTGAAAGAAATAATCAGAAAAACATATTTCAACTTCAACAATTATTCTCAAAATGCAGGTTTGTAGCCAATACCATCATACCATCTTTATTACTTTATCTTTCATTTTCAAAGTCGAATAGACCTTGTTTCTTTTACGAGCACTCTGTTCAACCCTGTTCGAGATTATAATAACGGATGTATAATACATCCTTCTGTATTATTAGAGCATCCTATGTTACTCAGCGAGTGGGTGATTCGTAATATAATAACAATGATCCATGTAAAGGCAAATGCTAGAATGATGCTAAAGCTTTATTTTTGTACCTAACGTTAAACGATGATAACTAGTTCCAGAATTTTACTTCAGGAAATACTGAAACATCTGTACCTGGAGTTTAATATATAATAAAAATATAAACAAGCTTGCATATATACTACAATACAAGGTTGTAAATTTTAAAAACACGACAAGCTGTGTGCACAATGAATGCCGTTCTCACAAACAAAGAAATACTTTATATTCATTAAATAATTCGATTAAATGAACATTTAACATAATAATAAATTGAATTTAAGAAATTATATGACCATTTAACATCTATCAATTTACTAAACTAACATCTATTTTTTTAATTATACTCATTTCAATACTGTTGTGTTATTTGGTGATTTAAACGTATATTTATTTTATTAGGACTGTGATATATATTATTAAGTATGCCTAGTTGAAAAAATCAAAACAGAATAAACATGTATAAAATCAATAAATCAATGTATCAGTCAATATATAAAACGAGATAAAACATAAATAAATATTATACATTTAAAATATATCAATATAATAAGTAGGATATGTAATACAGCGAATAAATATAAAAATATAGATAAAATATAAAAATAAATAAATAAATAAAATTAACTTAAAAGCACATATAAAACAATAACACTACAAAAAATTATAATTCATAATACTTAATATATTAATATATTGAAACCAAAGCAGTAGATAAAATATAACGTAAAGGTTATAAATATAAAATAGTTTGGTTTCTCCGAAATAAAATTAAATATGAGAAAAGAAATTAAATATTGTAACTGAATTTCATGTAAATAATCAAATATTTTATCGACGTGGTTTGAAGTGAAAAGAGTATTCAAATTTCTAAGTTTGTTATGTATATTTAAAATAGACCGTAGAGCCTCACATGATTGTAAAACATGTCGGACAGTTTTTAATAGTCCACAATAATCACACAACGGAGGAACATAGCCACTCATAAGCTATGAATGTGAGAACTGACCATTAGCCTATTTAGCAGGACCTGCTTATACCTATTAGTAGATAATGTCATAGAAGTAAAAGTCTTGCTTAATAAACCACAATTTATTATCGCCCTCCAGCAAGTCCCACTCCAATTGAACAAGACTATCGATTTTAGTCGTAATAATGGGATATAGATCCTTATAATATGGAAAGCTAGGAATATATCTACCACTTATAGTGGCTCTTTAGCTGCATTGTCTGCACTCGCATTACTCTCTATTTATAAAGAAAAACTGATAATAGGACAAAGAAAATAGAAAGGAAAGATATATGGTGAATAAACCGTAGTATATATAGATAAACACAATAATAAACGTAATTGAGGAGTAAAATAAATAGTATTAAAATTAGTAAAAAATTATGCCAATGTAAGAATGAGATCTACTTCAATTTATTTTAAATTGTTTTTGTTTTTGCACCATTTGGTATTTATATTTAACATTGCATAAATATTAAAAGTCCTTTAAAATAATTAGTAGCTCAAATAAAGTCAAATTAAAATATTTCATAGATTCCCTCTGTGCTGATTCCGTCTGCATTTTCTTTTTTGTATAAAAATTGAAATTATATATAGGTGAAATCAATAAGAAAATGAAAATGTATCATAAAGTATTATTACATAAAGTTGTTACTAGGATCAATTCAAGTCTAAAGAAATATGAAGTTCAAAATAAAAACCGTCAAGGCAAGAAAAATATCATCATATGTTACGCTACATGAAATTACAACGGGAAGAGAGATATATTTCACACTCTAAACAATTAACCCTCCAAAGGCATCAATGCAATATAGAAACTGACCACCAATGTAGATTAATCTCTGTATTTTGTTTGTGAAATATTATATCCAAATGATTTGAAAATGTTGAAATGGCCCCACTGAACATTAAAAAATAGATTTTCTTAATAAAATTTGATAATTTGCATGGTTCATTTTGAACGAATCTACATACGTATTTTATTAAAACAAAATGTACAGCTTTAAAAAAGCTTAGTTTATAAAAATATGACTATCGTTAATACACATAAGCAATATATTTAATTAAAATAGATTAAAACAAATGAAATAGAAATAGTTATTGTAACAAGCATTTGTAAGTAACATTGTAACTCGTATTCATCCGTTCAATTAATTTTAGAAACTTTACTTCAAGATAAATACTTCAACTTCAACTATTTTATTAGCCCCAAAGAAACTTTTCTGCAGTTGGTTGGTAGCGGGAACTTTACAACTCGCTGATTTCTTTGCCAGTAACGAATCGCTTCCTTTCTGACAATTAAAATAAATAAATGGGTTTTTAATTTACTGATACATTTCTTCCTTAACAAGGGGCAAAATATTTGAAGATTGATTGTTTTAATATTAGATTAATGTTATATATAGTTATATAGCTAATTTGAGAAAATGATTTATTTTAATATGCGCTATTTTCTGCGATAGAGACGTTGGGGTTTTTAACGTTCTTCATAGTATAGTGCAAACTGTATAGTTTATGGCTCGATAATTAATTCAGAAAAGATCAAAGTATTAACACAAGTGACGGATCGACTGCTATTGTAATCTCAACATGATCCACTTAAGCCAAGTGCAGTTCGGATATTTAGGATCGGTAAGGCAGAAATGACATCTACTGTCCAAGTAATAAGCAGAATCAGCTGCAGGAAATATTGCTTCTCTAAAGTGGTGCTTGTGGAAGAGAGGAAATGTTACAATCAAACTTGGCTCTAAGACACACCCTACTACAGTTCGATATACGTAAGTTTAAAGTCTTAAACTTTAAAATCTTAAAATTCTATATGTTTCTCTCTGGGGTTGTTTTATAAATTAAGTGAATCGTTGAAGATGCGCCAGTCAGCGCACTGTTAAGAAAGAAATTCAAAGACGCAGATTATAATGATTTGGACATGTTTTTGGAATGAAAAGTGAACACATCTTTTAAAGAATTATGTGGCGAGATGGACTATTTAGATAGATAGATCAACTTCGGCCGACCTCCAACTGTGGCGAGATTTAGTGTAAAATGCATCGGCTATGGATTGATGATGATAAGCACCAACCATAATATAGTTTTGAATAATTTACATAATACTGGATACCAATAAAGCTTGATATTTGCCTTCTGCATGAATTAATGCTAAAAAAACTGAATGGGTCGATGGTCAAATTGTCCGCTGCTGGAACAACGAAATCCAAACTTTTCAATTTTTGAAACGAACGTATATATTTAAAAATGCAACTCTGACTAATAAAATAGAATAGAGCATCTGATCATATATAAATACTAACATTCAAGTATCATATCAAAATATGTAGGCTTCGTTCTAGATCTTGATTGAATCCGTCTACATCAGTTCTCTGACGTTCAGACTCTAGATTATAAGAAGTGTTTTTAGAAATTATTGAAAAATGAGATAGTGAAACCTGTTCTAATGACTGCAAAACATGGAAACAAATGACAAAATAATGGAGAATGTGATTTAATATGTGTAAAGCAGTTGGTAAAGCAATCCAGTCTATAAATCCCAGACAACAGATCAAATTTAAAAATTATTTGCAATAATCGGATTACAAATATTAATAATCAACATTAAATTAAACCATCAAATTAATTCAACGTACCTTCTACTAAGGAGGGTCTTGAGTGATGTTGCTAATGTGGAATAGTATGCTGAAGGAATAGGAGAAAACAGAATATAGCGATTCGAAAGTGTATATATATATATATATATATATATATATATATATATATATATATTGCATAACGGGTCAACTGAAAAGTCCCGGCCTTACACATAGATGGCGCTACTAAAATTAAATCCATATGTTTTTTAGTAAGTCCTAACACTCAAGAGATACGTATTTAAATTTGGCAGCTGTCAGATCATTAGTTTGTGAATTATAGCATTTTGAGAGAGGCAACTTTTTTAATTGTGAAAAAAATGTATAAAAAGGAATTTCGCGTGTTGATAAAATATTGCTTTTTGAAGGGAAAAAATACAGTTGAAGCAAAATCTTGGTTTGACGCCGAGTTTCCGGACACTGCCCCTGGAAAACCAACCATCAAAGATTGTTATGCTATGTTTAAATGTGGTGAAATGAGCACAGACGGTGAACCCAGTGGACGCCCAAAAGAGGTTGTTACCGAGGAAAACATTAAAAATATCCACACAATGGTTCTGAGCGACAGTAAATTGAAATCCAGTGAAATAGCATACACTCTAAAGCTATCAACCGAACGTGTACATCATATCATTCACGAAAATTTGGGAATGAGAAAGCTCTGTGAAAAGTGGGTGCCGCGCGAGCTCACTTTTAACCAAAAACAACGACGAGTTGACGATTCGGAGTGTTTGAAGATGATAAAGCGTAATAAACCATAATCCATCATTTCACTCCGAAGTCCAATCGACAGTCATCCGAGTGGACTGCACACGATGAACCCGCTCCAAAGCGTGGGAGAACGCAACAGTCGGCTGGCCAGGTTATGGCGTCTGTATTTTGGGATGCGCATGGAATAATTTTCATTGACTACCTTGAAAAAGAAAGGACCATTAACAGCGACTATTACATAGCGTTATTGGATCGTTTGAAGGACTAAATCGCCGAAAACGGCCGCATTTGAAGAAAAAGAAAGTGCTGCTTCACCAAGACAATGCACCGTGTCACAAGTCAGTGAAAACGATGGCAAAAATCCATGAGTTGGGCTTCGAATTGCTTCCTCATCCACCATATTCTCCAGATCTAGCCCCCAGCGACTATTTCGTCATCTCAGATCTCAAAAAAATGCTCGCTGGGAAGAAATTTTCGTCGAATGAAGAGGTGATCGCCGAAACTGAGGTCTATTTTGAAGCAAAAGACAAATCGTACTACAAAAATGGTATCAAAAATTTGGAGGGTCGCTATAATCAGTGTATCAGCCTTGAAAGGAATTATGTTGAATAAAAAAAAAACTAATTTTGCCAAAAAAATGTGTTTTACTATGGTACTTACTTTTTGTTGGTACGCAATGTGTTAAATTATTCTCTTTATTCTGTTATGAGAGAAACATGATTAACTTAATAAAGTGTGGTCGAATTTTGCCCACAGGGCGATAATTAGTAATAAGAAAAATAAAGAAAATATAATATAAAATCGACCATGGTGTGTGTGGTAACAATCGGTTCAGGTTATAATTTTTTGCCAGCCAGTTATTACTGTGTTGCACCACTGTATTGCTATCAGAATATTCCCTTTAGCGATGCGAAAAGGCGCGACTCCGGAACCATCCCCGTGACTGAATCGGCATGAGCTCGTTGTCGAAGCGGCCGCCGGCCCTTTTGATTTGTTATGCGCCCTTTTGCATTATTTAGCCGCATATTCGGCAAACGGGGTGCGAGACGACCTCGCCGGCTAATAACGGGCTTTGTGGCGTCTGCATTTAAATCGTCGACTTTATTGTGATTATTAGAACGTAGGGGATCGAGGCTACGACGACGACGTCGTCGTCCCGACGAAATAAGAACGGCAACTTTATTTGTGCGGGAATCACGAGTCGGGAATGGGAAAGGTCGTCGGCGAGGTAAAAATGAGGGAATTTAAATTTCGATAATGGCGGCGATTAAAGTGAAAAGATTCGTAATATATTATGGCAATTTCGAAGGCAATAAAATAAGTAAGGGAATGAAATTCAAATATAATTTTATGATTTCTCTAATTTTATTAATATTGTAACTGTAACTAAATGAAAACATAATATGTAATATCTTACGGACAAAATGGTTTTACACTATTACAATATACATTTTCAGAATAATAAAAACTCGAAGAATAATTGATGAAAAATTATTAATTTTTTTTAAAAATAATGCTAGTTCAAGCAATTAGGGATTTTATACATACAGACAAAATACCTTCAGGCTACATTACACCATAACCCAGCCCAAAAACTTCCCTAACTAGATTCCTTTGAGGATGAACTTATTCTAACATACTATATTCAGATGCGTCCTTTCTTCTCAAAATGGATGCACCTTTGAAAATATAAATTAAAAAATCTTCCAAATTAACAACAAGATCCAATGCTTACTTACTATAAAGAAGGTTACTGAAGAAAGACAACATCAAAGTTACATTAAATCCATGCAGGAAGACGTCTCAAACGATCTCTAAAATATGGATCTGCGCGAAAGTAACAGATGTGTACATACCTAGCAATGTGGTAAATTGTATACAGGAGAAACATAGAGATTGGTAAGAATACCGATAAAGGAATATCAATGATCAGTTTTGGTTGAACAGTGAATGGATAGTGGTCATAAGATTCAAATCAATAAGGTCGAGCTTTTTACCGATCTACACGGCTATTGAGGAAAACATGTACTGACCATAAAAAACAGGTTCCTCGTCGGCTATGGTGGCTTACACTTGCTTAAATACAATAACTTGATTAGGAGTGCTTTAGATTCATAATGACTGCAAAACGTCAGCTAGCTTTAGCAAATAAGCTCAAATCCAACTTCAGATCTAAAATAGTTTTTCCACCCAAATTTTTTTATATTTCTATCAAAACTTCATTTTTCCATGAGATTACAATATTTGCATACAAATATTTATTTTTACTATTTCCCAATATTTGCTTATTCTGATACAACTAACTTATCTCTCTAAATAGAACGTAATTTAATGTCTTATAATAAACAATTAAATAACTCAGCGATAAATAAACCATAATACTAATTAATTTATCAGCTCTGTTTTCAGTAACATGACATTCCAATTGGCCCCATATATTTTAAATGAATATAAATCTAGGCTCTGTGGTATCTATGGTATTGTGAAATTCTTTGATTGTATAAAAATATTCTCTTACTTTGATTATAAGTTGAATAGTAACCAAACCAAAGTCATGTTGGGACATTAGTATAAATTAACATTGTACTCCCTAATTAAGGACTCTCTAATTGATCTTTAATACCGATTTCTACCATATAAAACAAATGGTTTATTGGTCAGTCATTTAGCATAATTTATATAGACAATAACTATTAATAAATATTTTCTTTTCCTTTCCAATTTCTACATTAATATTTAAAATTGTACTCTTTTACAGCTCAAAAACTCAAATAACTTTTCATATAGCTTAGTTCAAAAATCAGGTATTTCCAGCCGTTTACATGCGATGGGAAAGGCTCAAAAGTAGTAAAAAGTGCATGAATTGACCGAAAATGGCATTTTCCGCCAAAAGAGAAATATTTTACCTGCCATAACAAAACATTCATATACTGTGACTAGCTATCGCTAAAAATAGATAGAAATAAAAATAGATAGACCAACCATATCGACACTGAAAGGAATTATATTCTGAAACCGAATAATATTTTCACTGCAGATGTCTACTCACGTTAGATGAATAAACTAAATAATTGACAAATTATAATGTTTCAAAATAACGAGTAACAGACGCTAAATCACCCTCTTATATGACAATTTTCAGTAACACATTGCAAGAGTTACCAAAGATACACTGTTACAGCACGAATGGGAAGTTCTGTAGCACCCTGCACGCTTATCAGATATAGTGTCTTCCGAATACCACAGGCTCAGGATCCAGCATGACTTGGTTGGCAGCCAAAACTATTTCAAAATGCTGAAGAAGCCCAAAAATCTATCAGTCATTGAGTTACTACCAAACCAAAATTGTTCCCCTGAATACGCTATACATTACCAGAAGGATAAAAGAAGTTGTAGAAAATCATAGTATATATTTTGACTTAAATATATGGGTTTATAGTGAAAAAACGTCGCAAAGTCTACCATAAATGCATTATCATTGCTCAAACAGTTTCAAAACCAACATTGCATAAATTTAAATGAACACAAAAAGGAATTTTTCGTCTGCGAAAGTTTTAAATAAAATTAAACTTAGTTGTATCAATCAGACCTCAAAAAAAAAACGTCGATGATTTTAAAAGTGAACCGAACGGTCTAACCCGCTTTACTAATAATTCGACGCAGTATAATTGTATTACGGTTTGATTGATGAATTAAACTCACTAGACCTACTTCTAAATCAATTATGCCTCGCAAAAAATTGCGAAACACTAAAAATAAAGCTCAAATTAATTAATGATATTTTTACATCATAGCCTATATAAGAGAATACTTAATCTTACAGAATTGTTTAAAACATAATAATTAATATATATGTAAACTAGCTGACCCGACAGACTTCGTCCTGTCAAAAAGATTTGTAATGTGGCAGTTTTTGTGCCTACGTATTTTAAAAAATTCTCCTGAACAGAACCATCACCCTGGTGATAGGGCGTTGTGAATAAAAAATAATTAAATAAAACATATATAAGGATTGAAAAGTAAGTAATCGCTTTATTGTTAATCATGTGAATCATAATTATTATTATTATTATCATTATATTGCTTTGTGGTATACGATGTTTTTTGTTTGATTACCTGGCGCATAGATAAACAAATCTGATGGTTTTCCAACACGGGAACAGGCAACATACAATTGACCATGTGAGAAACATGGGTTTTCTAGATTAATACCACAAACACTTAATGATTGCCCCTGGGACTTGTTTATAGTCATAGCAAAAGCAAGCCGTCAACATGTCTATAGGAAATTTGCCATTACCAATGTCAATGAGTTGTTTAGAGAATATGTTTCCAGATTGGTCATTTTGCAACTCGACACGCATATTCTTGCTTAAATGAAGTACTTTAACATGTTTCCACAAATTGGAGGACTTTAGACATGCATTGAGTTCATCAGCTGGCGTTGATCGTGGAATCACTGGCAATGTTTGACGAAAATCTCCTGCTAATAAAATCATTGCACCACCAAATCGGTTATTATTGCTACGTAGATCTTTTAAGGTTCTGTCTAAAGCCTCCAAAGATTTTTTATGTGCCATCGTGCATTCATCCCAAACAATCAATTTATATTGCTGCAAAACCTTTGCCATTGCAGAGTTCTTCGAAACGTTGCAGGTTGGAGTTTCATTGCTTTGCATATTTAATGGCAATTTTAGTGCTGAATGGGCTATTCGACCACCTTCAAGCAAAGTTGCTGCGATTCCCGACGAAGCGAGTGCAAATGCAATTTTATTTTGTGAGCGAATTGTTGCTAATATTAATGAAATAAAAAAAGTTTTTCCTGTACCACCAGGTGCATCTAAGAAATAAATCCCTCCAGTTTCATCATTTGTTACTTTCATAAGAGTTTCAAATACATACTTCTGTTGTTCATTTAACAGTGGAAGATTTGTTTGAATTTATTCTTTCAAAGCGTTGAGATCATACAGTCTTTCTCGATGCAACTCTTGGTTAAAAGCGTCATGCATTGGACGATTGGGCGCGGTCAGGCCTAATTGAATTAATAGTTTGTTTGACATTATCAAGCACATGTCCTCAATTGAAATCAATGCTTCATTGTAAATTTCTTCACTGATTTGTATATTTGGATTTCCCATTCTATTCCGTATTTGATACAAAATATCATCACACATATAATCTTTGTACTTCATCCACAAATCAATTGGGTTTGATGGGAAGCATGTAGATATGATTATAGAAAACAATGTTCGTATTTGATGAGTGTGTGATGATATTACAGCATCATTGAGAGTTTGATCCCAATGAGCGTCATTTTCAAGCAATTGCAAACGTTGACAGGCTTCTCTGTAGGATCCACACAATTCACCATCAACAGTTCGTAACTGTTGGAATGATGTTGGGCCACGTACATTGACTAATAGCAGTCGTAAATAAAAACATTCATCATTGCTTGGATGTACTGAATAAATCCGGCCAATCGCATCGGTGGAATATACATCTGTATATCCTGGAACTGGTTTTCCTTGTTTCCGTCGTATAAATCTCCTTGAGGATTGATTCCAGGTATAATATTTTGGCATTTCAGAATATAGCAATGCTTGTGCGAAATCATCGTTTTGGCATGTCTCAAAAAAACTGGTTAATGTAGTAGATGGTGGCTGAGCAGCTCTTTGTACTGCGTTCTGTGCTGTAAAATACACTCTTTGTCCATTTTCTAAATGCACAGCTAAGTGAACAACAGAAGGGTGTCTCTCATGAATAGGAAAAGAAAATATTCGCCAAACTGCTTCATTACTACTGACATAGCGGCCCATTTGGTATTGGGTAACTTCATCATTATAATTCTCTGCACCAATTTCAATCACAGCCATATCACTCCCTTTGCTTACATATTTGCAAATGTATTTAATCGATTTCACTGAATGGCAAGATTCAACGTTGATGTGTGCTTTGAATGTCTTTGATAAAATGGGTGAATATGGAACAATCCAACGATTATCTATTTCAATATCTTGTTGATTTAATTTGACAATTGTTGATTTTCCATTGTCTGCTGTCGATCTGCGACGATACAATGGATAACCGTCATTACCAGTAATTGTTTCCGATATTAATGTCCGTGGATATCGTTTTGAACATTTACCATCCATCATACACGGTGAATTTTGATTAAGAGTTCCACAGGGACCATGTATCATGTTTTTGATAACTACCTCATGCAATCCAGGATCTATTACATGTGTGCATTTCCATCAGTATTAATCGCATCTCGAAGGTGAATATACTCTTCAGATCGGAGTTTGGTTTGATTCAACCTGATGAATGTTAATCTCTCCGTTTCAATTTTAACATACATGTCATCAACATATTTGTGATATAATCGCCGACATTTCAATATGTGATTATCTGCATTTTCCCGAATCATTAGGCGGTATGAATAATAGTTCATTGAACTGACTTTTTTGTTGGTTTCAGAACCTGTAAACAGATTTTGTTTTAATAACATTCAAATATAAAATTAAAATACATAATATAGTGACTGAGATATTATCGCCATAGCTAAACTAATATTTTAGTTACCTGTAATGGGATTTATCATTTTTATTGATAAATCGTAGCCATCTTCACCTTGCCAAAATATAATGGGATATTGCAGTGCATCATATGAGCGGTGTGTTTCCTTTATAGGTTGTAATTGAAAATTCCGACGATGTAAAACAATATCACGGGATTCCAAGTTTTCTCCAACTACAACGATAGCAACTTCATCAATAGTTGGTGCATTAAAACGTCTTGTATGTTGACCTGCAGGTGTTTTATCAGCTCTGATTACAATTTTGTGATTATCGGATGGCATCAGATCCAGGGCAGTTTTAAACAATATAATCAATTGATTGTGTTGATGAAATAAAGTTTGTAATTGTTCTACAATAGACCTTTTTACTAAATTGTTATGTGCACAACGCAGATCAATTTCTTGTGGTGAATTGCCCATAAAATAAATTTGCAGGAATTTGTTGTCGCTATCTGACACTGGTAACAGTGAACCTGCTCTGTGATATATTTGCCCTTGTATCTGTAAATAAAAAAAATATTATGGTGTGGTATAAATTAATGGATTGTCAATGATCAAACTTAAATAATATTTGATCTTAAAAAGTATATATTTAGTTTTAACTAATATCTATCAAATATAAAATATAATAAAAGTGTCACTGAAACTGAATCACCATATAATATGATGACTAAGTGATATATTTCGTAATGATTAAGAAATTGAAGATTAGTAACACATCTTAACTTTGGTGACAGAAAATTTTGTTCGCTAAAATAATTATGAGTAACTGCTATAATACATACCTTGAAAGTTGGCATAAAATTTTCCCGAACTGCATTTGTTGCCCCAAATGAAGTCATTTGAAAGCAATTGTTATATTGTTGAATATGTGTCAAAAAGTGTATAGAATCTGTTCCTATTCCTGAAACCAATGAGTACAATGGTTCTGGTGGTGGATCCAATTGTATTAATTTCACTTTACCATTTGCGCAACACAATCCATTGGCTTCGTTTTTGTATTTTAATGCCTTACAGTGTGAGCAAACCAAGTTCATAGAACCAATAACAACACATTGGTAGTTACTGTAGTCAATTGACACATCGTAACTGAAAGCAGCTGGATTCAAACTTGCGCGATTATTAGTTGAATGTCGCGCTCGCGCTTCACGCGAATCAAATATAAATTATTTTTTCACTAATCACGAACTAAACAAACACTAACTAACTAAACACTCTGCACAAAACACGATATACGAATTTGTTTCGTGTATCAGTTGACAATTCATCTGTCATCTGTCAAAAGTCATCTGTAACAGACAACTTTTTTTTTTAAATTTGATATGACTTGAACTCAAATCCTTTTAAGCCGTACAAATTGTTTTATTTATTTAAAATTTGAATTAAATTTTAAACAAATAAAAAATTTTAAATAAATAAAACAATTCGTACGGATTAAAAGGATTTGAGTTCAAGTCATATCAAATTTAAAAAAAAAAAAGTTGTCTGTTACAGATGACTTTTGACAGATGACAGATGAATTGTCAACTGATACACGAAACAAATTCAAACAAAAAGGGCTATTTTTAGGGTTTTTCCAGCAATAATTCTAATTTTTCTCGCCGTAAAAACCATCCCTGAACTTCAACGAACATTTTAAAAAAAGATTTGGCCAAATTGGTCCAGGCGTTGTTGAGTTATGCGCTTAGGAACATATTTTGCGATTCATTTTTATATATAAGATAAACATTAGGATGTGTTTGTGTAATACGTTTAAAAAACATAATAAAGATAATCGATGAAATGTAGATCACCATATAAAAATGGGGAATACTATATTCAATTTTTTTTGTACGTATTAACTTTACATGGTTTTTTATTTATTATATTATCGTCTGTCATACTTATTACCGATTGAGGTTACATTGCAAATAGTATTTTATAAGAAACTTTATTCAATTGAATATAATATATTTATAACCTCATTGTAACTCTTTCAGCATGACACAATCTGTTGAATATGTTCAAACAATATACCTGAAAGATGTACACAAAAAGCATATATGGTACTTTGTACTCAGCTTAATATTACATAGTATCTAGTACTATACACAGGTACGAAAATATATATTTGATCGCACAATAGCGAAAAACTATTGAAGTTATCGCCGGATTGGTTTGAATTGTTACACAGTATGAATGAATACATTGCAGCAATGTATTGCTAAGTATTAACAGTAAAATTAAAAATATATCTATATGGAAAACCCAAAGCCAATAAACACTTTGTTTGCCATACATTCGACTGAATCAAAACATGCTCAAAATGATTCCAGGAAATAAAATTATTTATTCAGTTCTATTCATTCCAACATTCTAAATTAATGGGTAAATGTATCACAAAGCAATCTACCAGTTTAGGTCTCGTATGATACACATACATTTCTACAAATGAAATACGATCTATAAATGAATTTTAAAAGATTCACAGTAACTGGTCTTACTGTGTACTAAATCGTATGCCTCACTGACAAGGCTTCGCTCTTGATTATGTGTTATTTCGTCGAAGTGTCAAATGAAACCATCAAAAGCGATCGCTAACCACTACAGCTGATGCGTACAAGCAGAGACACAACAAAGTGATAATTATAACGTGATAATCCTCGACTACATCCTTCAAAGACAGTGAAAATATACTCGTAAACATTAAAATGGGAAACACTACCCCACCCACTTTATTCGCCAGACTTTGCTCCTTCTGATTACTACTTATTCCGACATATGACTCTAAACCTGTCTGAGCGGCGGT
The DNA here is from genome assembly GCF_030347505.1 of Rhynchophorus ferrugineus. Lineage (NCBI taxonomy): Eukaryota > Metazoa > Arthropoda > Insecta > Coleoptera > Curculionidae > Rhynchophorus > Rhynchophorus ferrugineus. The sequence continues at coordinate 56,968,433 of NW_027472582.1, forward strand.
TCACTTCTTATGAAGATACCAAAAATGGCCTCAAAAGATAGGGAACAGTGGCGGCTATCGACAGAAAATATTTTATATAAAATGCATTGTATCGATTTTTCACAACAAGGCTTCAAACAAAAGAAAATCTAACTAATTTATAGACATAATACAAATAGTGAATTATCAATAATAGTGGTTTGAAAATTAATTATTCAAAACATCAATATTAAAATATTATTACAATGCTCGAAGTAACCTAATGTAAGGATAATAGTGTACGTCTTGCATATTTGATGCTTGCGACTTCTTCTTGGATTAAGGGTTTTTTTCAAGACATTGATGCCTTCTAATTTCAATTGTTCATGGCTAGAGCACTTTAAGCAATTCCAATTCACTCTGGTGACTTTACAAGCTGAACTGAGAAGCTTTTGTTCGAACTTCAGTAAATTATGTGAAGGAATGGTTTAAGTAACTGAGGAATTATTGTCAGTTCAATGCCAACCGCTCTTCTTTTTTCAATAAGTTATTCACTTTCTGCATAACAAGATGACTCCAAGTAATTCAACTAATTCAAAACCAAATTCTAATTAAGGATAGGACGCAAGTCCTTTTAATAATAAAGCTGCATAATTTTAAATGGACACATAGTAAATTTTGCCATTCTTAACAATTCATATTAAAATACATATTGTAAATGCTCTAATAAACTAAAAATAAAAACAAAAACTAATTATGATATAAATTAAAATGTCATTTAGGTATAATATTTCTTTCCTTAATGGTGCATGGAAATTCTTCCCATACAACATAACATTGATGAATTGCAAGATAAGATAACACTTTGTCATTACCGAATAATATATCATTAGGGCAAGATTAACGTTTGGGAAAATAATTAATCAGCGCGACAATAATCGCATGATGTCCTAACGTTTGCAGATGTAAAACGAACGATAGATTAATAGATGTCACTTCTCAAATTAATTGTCATAAATAATTGGTATACTATATTCGAGTTAATATGTCATATTAAGCAAAATGAACTAAATAACTTCCATTCTTTGTCTAAATAAATCGATACAGGGGATATAGTAATGATATAAATAGAAATGTTTCTTTATAAGAATTTAAATATACTGGTTACAGTTTTAAAAAATAATTTAAATAGTTTTTGAGGAAATCATTATTTAATAACGATATAACCCACTCGCGAATTTGTTCTTCTTTAATACCTTTTCCATTTCGAATTACGATTTATTATAATTTTAGGCGGTAGGTACCATAATTATAGTCCTCTCAAAATAACAATGCACTCACGTCAACACAATTTCGAATGTAATGCCTATTGTAGTCTGCACATTCGTTTTAAAATCAAACCGCAATTTTCTCCTCACTTTATTCTAGATAATAAGAGATACAATTTTGTCTGATGCGCCTTAGCATATAACCGAATTAATCTATAAAATTTGCCTGTTTATCAAATGCGGTTTAATATTTGTAATTACTCCTATTAAAAATGTTGAAGTCAATAATTAGTCAGAGTAATAAACTAATTGCTCCTATAACCTAAGTTAATAATAAAAAGTTGCTAAGAATTTTATTGGAAATATGTTTAACGTGTTGCTGTTGGACTGAATATTAATAAGGGTAGTATGACTAAATTATCTCAAAAAGCGAAGAACGTCGACCTCGTTGGCGCCGTGGTTAAGGGGACAGGACGGTTTCCTACTGTGATTGCCGCGAGTTGGAATCCTGCTGTCATGAATGTACTTTACGTTTGTGATTACAATTGTAACTGTCTTTATAGGCAACAGTGGATGTTTTTTGGAATGGTCTCTAAATAGGTCACTGGTCAGTCGGTAACTAAGTACCGGTATGCCGAGGACCGTGGTTCGGAGCCCACGTTACGTTGTTGAAGTTGAAGGCTCAATCCAGATATACCCTTATTAGTAAAAAGGAGACATTAAAATATTTTAAACAGATAAAACAATGTGAAGAACAATTCTGTTCGGAATAAACTACCTGTATGAAATTTTCTTCGATACTGTATCATCGATATAATCACAATTTAATATAATTATAACAAAAGAAACTGTTAATCTGGGAAGTATTTTCAGACAACTCCGGAATATGTAATTATTTCAGGAAGAACTATTTCAAATTGTAACTCGACAAATCAGTAAATATAAATTAAATATTCTATAATTTACTTTTTTTTGGCATAAAGAATATATTCCAGCGTACTGGATGCTGGACATGTTGGTCACGAGGCATGTAGAATGAAGTAGTATTTGAACTTGTGGAAAGAAACATTGTACATAATAACACATTCTGGTTGGATGACTTCCATCAGACAGAAAATTAACAAATGGTGGAAACGTAAACAAATGTTTGATAGATTATAAATTAATAATTTAAAGATTATTCTAAAGATATTGATCTAAAAAAACCAATTTTGCTTATTAATTTAGTCAAACTCCTTCACATCCTTCAACTGAATGATGCTGAGATTTACTTTCCTTGCTACACATATAAATTCTATAAATTCTCTGCCCTTTTTCTGCTGTTTTACTTTTGTGATTATATGACATTAATATAACATCAGTAATGTCTTTTTTAGTATACGAAAATGCATTTTTTAGATTGACCTACAAAGTATAATTCAAATGACAATGGCGTCATTTTTATATAAAATATGTTTCCATACAAATCTAATGACTTGCATCTTTTTCATACATTTAAGTAGTGTATTAAATGCCTTATTATCAACATTCTACCTTTCTATTATTGTATATGTGAAGAATAATTGTTTTAATATTATTCTTAAGGTCCAAAATGATAAAGACACTATCATATATTATTTACAAAATAAAAATTTACTTTTTAGATATGATATTATTATTATTATTATTACCGGGAGCCATATAAAAAATTAGAATTTTTTATTGTATGTGGATTTTCGGTCTTTCATCAAATCGCTTCATTCTATGATGTTCAAAACGAACATCTTTAGTAGAAAGTCATAATTAAGGTAAGGTACTAAGCAAGAGTCTTTATGTCCATATGGAATTTCAAAGCTATGTATCATCCAGGCCATGCTCCATCAATATAAACAAGTGGTAGTCAGAAGGCATTATGACTGGTGAGTACGCTGGGTAAGACAGACCTTTTCAATCAAGTTATACTAGCCTACCCTACACAACTTTTTAACGTGTAACCCAACCCTTTTGATGGCCTTTTATTTCAACAATATGGTTATTATTAATTAGTTTTATCAGCTCATAATACAGCCTTCTGATGCCACCAGATGCACAGAAAGGCTTAAATATTTCGCTTTGATTTCGATGTGGATGGCTTTCCTGAATGTATCCAAAACTTTTTGATAAGCTTTCTAAAAATTACTTGAGAGTTTGAGCTGGGAGAAATTTTGTTCAGATTTTTCAACAGAAAATTGAACTATTCTTCTTGTTCTACCCAACTATAGAAGTAAAACTTAATAAAAATGTCATCATAACTTAATCTTTTGATTGAAAACTATTCACTCGCACATTTTTTTCTTTGAATTTAATACACAACTGCGTTAACATTGTTACCTAAGCATTTCTATTCTCAGTAATAATAACTTAAGCTCGTACATTAATATTGCCTCGATTTCACCAAATTTATTCAAATATATTTTTGTTAGTTAATATAATACACTTAATAATCAAAAATCAAATAATGAACTGGCTAAAAAATACAATTATACCTCTCATTCCGATCTAAACGCTTTCCGTGAAACGATTTTTTAATCTACAAGCCTGTCAGAGATTGATCCGCGCTGAAAACGCTTTCATTGCAAACATCTCGATCATCTCCGTGGCGACAATGAGCGTCGCTCTCCGGGCAATATTTCTTGCTACAACAGAAAAAAAAAACAGGAACGCGTAAAAATGGATCCGGTGACATTGAAATTGATTCGTTCTATCCGGAACCAGATAATGGGAAAATGAGAGAGTAGGTGTTTTTTCGCTCTTATTTCAAATGTGTTTACTTTTTTATAGCGATTGCAGCATTATCTCTGACCCCCGTCGAAGAGAAATGGGTTCTCTCGCGTCTCCGATATACATTTGGTGTTTTAATATAAATCGTGGGTTAATATAAAAATATCCTCTGGGAGGGTTAAAATAAGTATGGTCGATAAAACGGTTCGTTGTATTCAAGGTTGTTTTTTATTTCTAAGTATCCTATTAGGCTTTTATCTCAATACGGCATCCATTATAATTGTCTAGATTAAGGATAAGAAATCTATTCCTAATAGTCTAGATTTTAGATAATATTGGTATTAAAAAGTAAATTTGATCCGGCTTGATTAAGGAGATGATAGATGGATAGTCGCGACTATAAAAGGGAGTTATATTTATTTATATTTTCCCAATTTTTTTAAGCGCGGACAAACGCATCTTGCATTCAAGCATATCATAAATAGAACCAAAAATGTAGGATTCATACGATTCTATTTAGTAATTCGATATTTTGGGGCTTTCTAATGATGTATCATTTATGTTTCATTAAAGTTTAATTGATAGTGTAAAGTGAACTAGGTGGTATTGCCGCTTCATTTTACTTATACTTTTCCTTGTCATAATACTCAGCAACAGAAAAAAGTGACATGAACGGCAACATGTTTGGTTCTCTTTCCCCGGACTGTACTAAAATACTACTTAATATGTCTAAGGCACGTTAGAACTTCAAGACATCATTTGTGAAGATGCAACGCTGAGAATCCGAACCTTTTTTGATTTTACTGTGTTTTAGGCTGGGCAACTCAAACTTCATCAAATGTTAAGTTTGTTCATAAAGTATTACAGTTTTCACTTTTTAATTTCATTCAATTCTATTGATTACATCTATTATTCTCTACTTTTTTATTTATTTATTTATTTATTTATCCAATTATCCTTACCTATTTTATTTTCCTCTAATTTATTATTTATCTCTATCTTTCCCATAGCTCTTAAAGTACTGTTAAATTAAAGGTAATATTTTTATGATTGGAACTATATAGTATAAACTATAACTATTTTGATGCCTGATGCCAAAGTAGCCAAAGTAACTGATGTGTAGTTATGAATTATTGATAATTTGAAACCTACGTAAACGCAACCGAAAGTGGTTCTAGCTGGCTCTTGGTGGTAGCGTATCTGGTGCAATATTTCCCATGTGCGCATTGCACGTTCATCATAGATGGACTTGTGAGAACTGATTGCACAATTACAAGAATTCTGTTTATTTTTATTTATTTGAGTTTCTGGTTTTACCCTAGCAAGGCCTACTAGACCTAGTTACCGGTTATGGCGTGCGTATTTCACTTGGTGTCATTGGGCGTCCATTATTGTTAGCGTTAGAGTGTAAGCTGGTACGTCCCATGCTACCTTTCCCTCGTATCGTGTGCACATGCCATACTTCATCCTGGCATGTGTATCATTGCTATCAATTATCTCTATTATTTGTCCATATTTATATTATTATCTTATTGTCTGTTATGCTTGTCCATCATTTTTAACAGGCCAATTGAAAAGTGAACGCAGTGGACGCCCTAAAGAGGTTGTTACCGACGAAAACTTATAAAAAATCCACAAAATGACACATGAATGACCGTAAATTGAAATTGGATGAAATAGCAGACACACTAAAGATATCAAATGAACGTGTACATCATATCATTCACGAATATTTGGGTATGAGAAAGCTCTGTGCAAACGAGGCCTATTTTGAAACAAAGGACAAATCGTACTACAAAAATGGTATGCCGGGAAGTTTTCAATTGACTTGTTATTAACTACTATAGATTAAGATTGATAGGCTAATGAAGATAAACATGATGGTTCTCCTGTCATTGCTATTGACTACTATTGTGATTATCTGTTATTGATATTATCAATATTATCAATATCATCAATTATCGGTACCTTTACTTATCGGTACATTTATCTATCGGTACTATTATTTATCAGTACGATAATCCGTCAGCATAATTCATGACCCGTACTATTAGCTACCAGTAATATAACTGTCAGGATTATTTTATTTATTATCATATAACGTTAGAAGTATCTGTCCTGATAATTACTAATTATTGTAATAAACCCTTGTCGCCGAAAATTGATTGCTCAGGTACATTTTAATTTTGTTTTCAAAATTGTGTGGAACATTAATATTTCGCACGATTAGAGTTTGCTTTACTCAGATGTCTACCGACGTTAATTGAACAAATTAAATGATCTATTATCGAAAAGGAGACCAGCAGTTGCATGTAAGCGACGCAAAGATCCTCTTCAATAACAACACTGTCTCATCTATTCCGAAAGTTATAAAGTAATCACCGTTGCTGCTCGAATTGATGATTATAGTTAATTGGCACTTCTTGTGAGTAGTTCAATATGCAAATCAACATCGCCCTTTCGTCACAGTAGTACCATGTTAGTAAAAAGATAGGGAAAAGTTATAAAAAATGATAGAAAAGATTTTGATTAATATTATTAATATCATATAATGAGAATCAATAACATATAACAGGTCAATAGAAAAGTCCCAGGCCTGACACATAGATGGCGCTACTAGAACTAAATCCATATGTTTTTTAGTTAGCCCTAACCCTAGAGTTGAAGCAAAAACTTGGCTTGATGCCGACTTTCCGGACATTACCCCAAGAAAATCAACTATCAAGGATTGGTATCCTAAGTTTAGACGTGGTGAAATGAGCACCGAAGACGGTGAACGCAGTGGATGCCCAAAAGAGGTTGTTACCGACGCAAACATAAAAAAATCCACAAAATGATTTTGAATGACCGTAAATTGAAATTAACTGAACGTGTACATCATATCATTCACGAATATTTGGGTATGAGAAAGCTCTGTGTAAAGTGGGTGCCGCGCGAGCTCACTTTTGACCAAAAACAACGAGGTGTTGATGATTCGGAGCAGTATAAAAAACCCAAGTTTTTGCGTCGATATGTGACAATAGATGAAACGTGGTTCAATCATTTCACTCCGAAGTCCAATCAACAGTCATCCGAGTAGACTGCACACGATGAACCTGCTCAAAAGAGTGGGAAAACGCAACAGTCGGCTGGCAAGGTTATGGCTTCTGTATTTTGGGATTCGCATGGAATAATTTTCATTGACTACCTTGAAAAAGGAAGGACCATCAACAGCAACTATTACATAGCGTTATTTGACAAAAAAGCGGCCGCATTTGAAGAAAAAGAAAGTGCTGCATCACCAAGACAGTGCACGGTGTCACAAATCAGTGAAAACGATGGCAAAAATCCATGAATTGGGCTTCGAATTGCTTCCTCATCCACCGTATTCTCCAGATCTGACCCCCAGCGACTATTTCTTGTTCTCAGATCTCAAAAAAATGCTCGCAGGGAAGAAATTTTCGTCGAATGAAGAAGTGGTAGGCGAAACTGCTGCCTATTTTGAAGCAAACAAATCGTACTACAAAAATGGTATCGAAAATTTTGAGGTTCGCGGAAGGGAATTATGTTGAATAAAAAAAACTAATTTTGCCAAAAAATGTGTTTTACTATGGTAGACCGGATACTTTTCAATTGACATGTTAAGACTCCCAATGTTTCTCAATAAATACCTTTTTAAAGCGAAATGATGAAGGAAATTACGAGAATACAGGCAAGCACCTAATAATAATAATGTGTATTTATGATTTTTACATCCTATTTTTATATTGTGAACTATATGAATTGTGAAAAATGTCTTTATTGGAACTAAACAATCAGTCTTATTATAAAACTGCAAAATTTGTGTCGCTGAAGACATGGTATATTTCAAGCAAAATCTCCAGAGATATAAAAGTCATCCTCGTTGTTAGCAGGAACCGTTATGTGACATTTTATTACGTCCATACTTTACTAAACGACGTAACATTATTTTAGTTATCCGGGAGTATCTATCGGCACTGGCGTGGTGCTAAAACGGATTATAAATAATTGATGACCGGCCAGACCGTAATCCGTTTCCTAAGATGCCTGGACGGCTGGAGGTTCAATTTCCTCAATTCGAAATTCTCATGCCACTTTCGCGCAGGAGAATTTATTGCGGAATTACTTTTCTATTGCGTGTTCGAATTCCCGTCGGATTTAAAATGGGTCCGGTATGTAGAAAGTTGCTGAAAAATGCTTCGCAAAGGATAGAAATAAAGGACGCCCCCGGGGTATCTACACATTTTATTCAGTCGATATTTATCTTTATTTTTGGCTTCATTGAATGTAACTTTTAATTTCTATAAATAAACAATGGTTATTAACCCTCAGGCGACAACGGTCGAGCGTAAACTAAAAGACGATAGAGATATAAGATATTTCATGGAATAAATACAGTAATTAATTTTTAATACAAGAGGAAATATAAGATAAGAAAGTGGCATGTACTTCTAAGGTAATAAGCGAAATCACGACTAACATCCGCCATTTTCGAACACTTATCTAGTCAATTCATCTGTCCTTACAAGAGGCCTTCTTAGACTTAGACATTGTTAGAGTCTATATGTTTTTAATAAGCTTGAAATCCTTTAAAGGCAACGCTTAAAGTAAATTCTACATATTCCTAGCCGAGGTCGTATTAGATGGTTTGGACAGGTCTGCCAAATGCAAAGTGAATGGATTCCTTACAGACTTCTGTGGTGAAATCGAAATTTTAGTGGAAGATTCAGTGAACAGCTCTGAAAAAGACATGGAACAATATAGTCACAGAAAGTGAACTGAAAAAATAGGAAACTAACATTGTCACATTATGTCATATTTTGGCCCATCGTCAACTGTGTTGATGTTTAGTAAAAAATCTTTCTATCCTGTAGTATTAAGAGCAGAGTATTGGTTGAAAAATAGGCACTCATTCTGAAACAGAAACATAAACTCAACCAATTATGTATTAAAATTAATTAGCAAAAATTCCTTTGGATCAAAAAATAATTTGGTATTATGAATTCTTCTTATAAATCTTTAACGAGTTTCTTCAACAATATAAAATTCAATGCAAATTAATTCAGTATAACTTGCAAATATTTCCCTAGCATATGCATTGTGTTTTTGATTGCTTCCTTTTATGCCAAATATAGTTTATTATAACTTCCTCTGCATATACTGAAATCGTTTCTAGGTCATTTATAATGTTTTCAATGCTCATATTTAAATAATATTATGTTTCTTTTGGGTTCTTTTTTGTAAGATTCACTATCTCTCGTCTTAATACATAGTATTTTATTGATTCAATACTAAATAATCGAATCGTGTACATACTTTTTTGTATACCTATTTGGCTTCAATGTTACCATGCCAATTATTAAAGTCATATTCAGAAGACATCACGTTAGACAAAAAGCAAAACACATTAGAACCAAAACAAAACAACTATACCAGTTAGTCGGAAGACACTCTCAACTTGATCTAAAATCAAAGAGCATCTATAATACAATTATAAAACCAATTTGGACCTATGCGGTGCAAATATGGGGTTGCACTAAAAATTCAAATCAACTAGTCACACAACGCTGTCAAAACAAGGTTCTTCGATTGATTACCAATGCCTATCGGTATGTAACCAATATAGAACTGCACGATGACCTGGAAACCTAATGGATTTGCGAAGTTATCCAAGATTTCGCCTTGAAACACGAAAGAAGATTACTAAATCATACTAACGTGGAAGCAATACAACTGCTGGACAGCGCGCAGGATGTCAGGAGATTGAAGCGAACAAAACCATACGAACTTATATAAAGTGTTTACATTTAGTGAAAACTATAGTTATAAGTTAATAATTAATAAATAATTATAATTTTATAACTGAGGACTACATACTGATGTATTTTCTTGCACTCGTCTTGCTTGTTAATTAAACCAAGTACATAGGATAAGTCGTAATAAATTAATTGTAAATTAAGATTGTACTAAGCGTATCTAATAAAGATGTTATAAAAAAATATTCACAAGACGAAAGAAAAGTGTCAACGGCCATATATTATTTTTTTAACCAAAAATTGTATTCAATCATTCAGGATATTCAGGAAGTTCTTAGGCGTTTTAAGATAATGACAGAACAGTACTTGTAACAAATAATTTTAAGTTGACTCTAGCTGTTAATATTAAAAATATATATTTCAATTTAAGATATCACAGAAAAACTAGTGTAAATTAATGTTTTTTTCAAATTCAGTAAGAAAAGTAATAGATTTTGTTACAATGTCCGCCGATATTTTCGTAAATAAGCATGCATTACCCTTACCACGCAATTTTACATTCTAAATATGTATACCAAAGGACCTAAGGATAGATTTCAAAAACTAACTTTCCACACACAAAAACCAAAAATGATTCATTTTCGAAACTGTCAAGCAAATTTTTAAACATATGTAATTTTTAACAAATTTTTGTTTTCTTTAACAACAAAATATATCTGTTTCCAGAGAGACTAAAGAATATGTATGTATGCAGTAATTCATATATAATATTTAATGATAATTATTTGACGGCATTAGGAAAAGGTACACATTGTATTAATAATACCAGTGTATGTTTCCTCTTCTTGGTGCACATTACCTAGGAAATCATTCTTTGGCTCTAAATATTTATTAAGGAATAACTTATATTTATTGGATAAAACAGTTGAACTAAGGAAACTAATTTGGTATTAGTAAGATACTAAACATATACGAATAGTGAAGAATTCTTTCTAAATACAAGCTTAAGATAGATTAGATAAAAAACGATAAGTTATTTATTAATTAATTAATATAATTAATAAGTTATTTGTGAATATTCTTCAGTGTGAGTTTTTGAGAGATCGATTGTATTGTAAGGAGATTCTGTTTTGCTGGTGATCATGATTTCGTACTATTATGGAGAAAATTAACGAATCTGGTTTAATATTTAATTAATTTTTGACTGAATGATTGACAGAATACGAATATAATTTGATCAGAGACTTTACTTTGAAGAGATTGATGGTTGTATCGTATTATTTCCTTGATACTTATGTTTCGGATTCCTGTTGACGCTTTATAAAGTTTTGTGAAAAACATCTTTCTACTATTGATGATATTTTGGATATGGGGAAAACTCACCCAACTATAGGTTTCTTTCTGTTATGGCATACGTACGCTTAAAAAGAATATTCTGATATTCTAGTACAACGTACCTTTTTGGCATTTTATTGTCTATCATCACCTAGCTAATAAAAATTTTATTACAATTGGGTTCAAATTATGACATTTCAGCCTTTCTAATTGGTAATTGGCCTCATAAGTTATTAGTACACGTGTCAAAACCTGAATAAAAGACATGAATATAATAATGTTTCATTAAGTAACCTAAAGAGTCCTTAAAAAATACTTTAAAATAAATTGATGTTAAACTATTCTTACCCACATTTTTAGATATATTATATACTTGTATTTACAAGGGATGGAGAAAATAATATGAACACCTGACATATACATAATATTTATTTAATAATAAGGTGTTTACAAAATTTGCTTTTAAAATTTCTGTAATTTTTCCCGTAATAGTGATACGCTAATTGTTTCAAGAATATTGGAAATAGAAATGTATTTTGTAGTATCTGCATTAAAATCCTTTATAACGTGTAATTGTGAGGTCTGTTAATTGGGCTGGCCAGGGAAGATGTATGATATTCCTCAAACTAAGACTGACCTTTCTATGGGCACATTATTATTTTGAAATATGCCAGCGTTTGGCAACATTATGTTAATTATAGTAGGAACTTCCTCACTGAGTATGTCGAGATATTTATAGTAATCATAAATTATAATAATATGTAATCTGGCGAAAAATATGATGGTGATGACTAACTGAATGTCACAATATTGCCAGAGAAATCATAATGGAACATCCATCATGTTTAAACGTAGGAAGCAGCAGTCCGAATCGCGGTCTTCCTTCCATTATCTCCATACATAAACCTCGCCGTTTGTAGGCGACACTGTAACCGATGATTCATCGGACCACATCACATTCTTCCTGTGTAGTCTTAAACTGTCCAAGTTTTTTGATCACTGCACCAATTCTTTCTCGTCTTAGCGTTAGCTTCTATTATAAATAAATAGTAGCCCTTTCATTAATATTAGCTTTGTGGAATTCCCGTCAAAGTGTTTCTCGAAACAGTATTACTGAAGTGAGTGTTGACTTCTCAATTTTATTTAACGCGATACTTTTATTTTGCCTGATCACAATAACAACTCGTCCACTATTCCTCTTTTCCGATGATGATCTTATCATGTTTTTTGTATGCGATCACAAGCGTGGATATTGCCGCTAGTGAAAAAATGTAAGAGATCACTCATTTAATCTATCGCTTATTTTAACAGTCACAGAAAGCATATAATATACTGAAATATAACTCACAAGAATTGACATGTAAACTGAGAAATATATACGCGGCGAATTATTTACGCGAAAGCAGTGTTGCCAACAAGAAAAGAGATGTGGTGTGTTGCATGACACTCGTATTACCTCCTGTATATAATATAAAGCATTGTTGCATCGCAACCGTACCTAATGAATTTAAAAAACGAAATAAAGATAAAAAAAAACTTGCATTATTCGAGAACATTCTAGGATGAACCATGTTGAATACCTAAAAGCACCACTTAAAAGACCTCTGGCAAGAATGTCGTGTGAGACACTTTCGCGATTGTGGTTCAGGAGTAGCGGTTGAAATTTGAAGCGAACCGAACGATTTTATAACCGGGCTATAATTTTCACTTTAACGGCACAGCATTAAAGTGGAAAATCTCGTCTGGACACAGCTAAAACGTATTAGAGAAATTAAGTGAGCTTTTAGTGGAAATTCCGTAATAGATAATTAAGAATTATCATGGCGTTTATGGCAGTGTGGATCGTTTATAGTTTAAAATTTATTTTAATGAGGATGACCTATATAAATATAATTAACAACAATATGTGTTAAAATTTCAAACAATAATAAGTTTCATAATATACTTTGTAAATTATTTTGAATTAATTTAGGTAATGAAAAACTAGCATCAGAAGCTGGATGTAACTTCTCTGACCCATAGAGGAGAGAAAAAATTGACTCATAATCAATTACCCCAGGCGTTCTATATAAATAAAAATGAATCGCTGACATATACGTATGCGCATAATTTCAGAACCACTTCAACAAATTGGATAATTGTTTTCTTTTTGGGTTCGCTAAATAAAGAATTTTGAAGAAGCTTCGGGAAAGTTTTCTTTTAATCAATTCTATAATGCGAAAAGAGTGATTCAGAAAACAATTGACAAAACATTGACAGAATGACTATTTATAAATTGATTTAAATCAAAATACTGACTGCCAAGAGCAAAAATTAGTGAAGAATGAGGACGAGTGCAGTTAGGAAAATATTATTAAAACAAGCCAACTAAAAGTGTTATCAAAACCATTTTGAGTAAGCTAGAGAAGCTACTAGGAGATATATTCTACAGAGTCAACATGAAGAAAATTCCTAAACTACATAAAAAGTTATTGAAAAAGTCAAGCTCCTATTTAACCTTTGAATTATCTCTTTATCCACCAGGATCAACACTCAGAACATATTGTATACAAATATATACAGCCAAACGAGCATCAGCTATAATATGCAAAGAGTACCTTCAAAGTTGAAATTTATCTTTATTAATGTTTTGAAATTAAGGATTTTCTTCATATTTCACACCTAGATTACACAATTAACTATTATCATATGCTAATACTTAATAAAACAGTGTCTATATTAAATAATCATTAAGATGAGCACAGACAAGAAAGCAAAAAAAAGTTTAAATCTAAAACCCTTTGTAATGTGTATCAATATGTATAAAAACTTTTATTAATATCTACCAGTGGCTAGCTTATTATATTATTGTAACGTGATTTTTACACCAAATTTATTCGAATACATCTCAAAGGATAGGTAATAAAAAACTAGCATCAGAAGCTGGATGTAACTTCTGTAACCCATAGAGGAGAGAAAAAATTGACTGGAAATTTTAACATAAATAGGATAGCGAACAAAGGCATTTATGACAATAAGCAATTACCCTAGGCGTTCTATATAAGTAAAAATGAATCGCTGACATACACGTACGCGCATAATTTCAGAACCACTTCAACAAATTGGATAATTGTTTTCTTTTTGGGTTCGCTAAATAAAGAATTTTGAAGAAGCTTCGGGAAAGTTTTCTTTTAATCAATTCTATAATGCGAAAAGAGTGATTCAGAAAACAATTCACAGATTAACTATATATAAATTGATTTAAATCAAAATACTGACTCATATGTGCAATTAAATAAATACGATCTGCCAAGAGCAAAAAATAGTGAAGAATGAGGATGAGTGCAGTTAGGAATATATCAATCAAACAAGCCAACTAAAAGTGCTATCAAAACCATTTTGAGTAAGCTAGAGAAGCTACTAGGAGATATATTCTACAGAGTCAACATGAAGAAAATTCCTAAACTACATAAAAAGTTATTGAAAAAGTCAAGCTCCTATTTAACCTTTGAATTATCTCTTTATCCACCAGGATCAACACTCAGAACATATTGTATACAAATATATACAGCCAAACGAGCATCAGCTATAATATGCAAAGAGTACCTTCAAAGTTGAAATTTATCTTTATTAATGTTTTGAAATTAAGGATTTTCTTCATATTTCACACCTAGATTACACAATTAACTATTATCATATGCTAATACTTAATAAAACAGTGTCTATATTAAATAATCATTAAGATGAGCACAGACAAGAAAGAAAAAAAATTGTTTAAATCTAAAACCCTTTGTAATGTTTATCAATATGTATAAAAACTTTTATTAATATCTACCACTGACTAGCTTATTCTGTTATTGTAACGTGATTTTTACAGCAAATTTATTCGAATACATCTCAAACGATTTTTTAATGTAAAATCGTGATTGCGGTAATGTAAGATTTCTGGAAGCTAGTAATTGTTGAAAGCCTCTCTCTTTTTCTCTTTTTTCATCAATCTTTATTCCAACTTAGCTTCAATTTTAGCGGTTTTCTAATTGCTTGCTTCAATCTCATTAGCTTTTGATAGTATAATATGATGAACAATACCTTTTTAATCATACCAAACACTTAGCAATCACCTCCTTTGGCAACTATGATTAGGCAACTATGATATTAGATTAGATTAATTTCATTTTAAGTAGTGTTATTTAATATCTTGTATTATTTTAGATTATTTTTGTATTATTGAAATGATTAATGAGTTATGGCAAGTTTGGTTGGTATGACAAGAATAATATGGTCACGTATAATTATGTTTGACATTTTTAATACAGAGAATAAATTAATATCTCGGCTTTATCGGAACGCAAAGAAGCTGTGAAAGAATAACCCAAAATACGCGAAAATTTTATCCCAACATAGATTAGTAAATTCGAAAATAACAGGAATCGTCAGAATTTCGAAATCACCTTTTGATTTAATTTAAGGTCTGGTGAAAAATATGATGGTGAGGACTAGCTGAATGCCACAATATTGTTAGAGATATCATAATGGAACCTCCACAATGCTTGAACCTAGGAAGCAGCAGTCCGAATCGCGGTCTTCCTTCAGTTATCTCCATATATAAACCTGGCCGTTTGTAGGCGACACTATAACCGATGATTCATCGGGCCACATCACATTCTTACTGTCCAGTCTTCAACTGTCTAGGTTTTTTTATGACTGCACTAATTCTTTCACGTCTTAGTGTTAGCTTCCATTATAAACAAATAGCAGTCCTTTCATTAGTATTAGCTTTGTAGAACTCCCGTCGTACTATTTCTCGAAAAAGTAGTACTGAAGTGAGTGTTGAGTTCTCACTTTTATTTGCCGCGATAGTTTTATTTTGCCTGATCACAATTATTATTAATGTTCATCGGTTTCAGTCAATTAATTTTAGGTTTCGTCCACTATTCCTCTTTTCCGATGATGATCTTACCATGTTTTATGTTACCATGTGTACTCATTTAACCTATCGCTTATTTTAACAGTCATAGAAAGCATATAATACACTATAATATAACCCAAAAAAATTGCCATGTAAATTGAGAAATATATAAGTGGCGAATTATTCACGCGAAAGCAGTGTTACCAACAAAAAACGAGATGTGCTGTATTGCATGATGTTCGTATTGTTTGCTCTATCTCCTGTAGATAATATAATATATAAAAATAATATAAAATGCAATTCTAACATAGGCGTTGTAAACTTTCAACGAACCTGCACTGCCTTTTCCCTTTTCAGAAGTTTGAAAGCAAAACTTGATATTGGACTTTAGCTTGACCAACAGGGAATTTTAAGATAAGAAAGCTCTGACGATCTTTCAAACGCACTATATCATGCTTTCGTTGAATAAGAATTGCTAGAAATCTGCAATACTGAACTCATCTCTTACAACCCAGTCAAGCTTATACCAGAAAAAGAGTATGTCAAAATATTATTAGATTAGATTAATTTTAAGTAGTGTTATTTAAGATCTTGTATTATATTAGCTTATTTTTGTATTATTGATACGATTGAAGGAATGCCAAGAATAATATGATCACGTAAAATTATGTTTTATATTTTTTATACAGAGAATAAATTAATGTCTCGGCTTTATCGGAAGGCAAAGAAGCTGTGAAAGAACAACCCAATATAGATTAGTAAATTCGAAAATAACAGGAATCGTCAGAATTTCGAAATCACCTTTTGATTTAATTTAAGTTCTGGTGAACAGGAAGCAGCTAAGAAAAATGATTCCTGCTTAAATAATGATAATATTTGATATGGACATAGTATATCATTATAGTAGAGGTAATTCTATTGGTTATTAAACTTTTTCTGTGATTTGTAAAAAATTTTAAACATTGATAAATATTAAAATAAAAAATATTAAAGTAAAAAATAAATCACCTAACTATTTCTGTTACTACATCGTTTTTTAATTATTCTCTTTACTCTATCATGTGAGAAACATGATAAACTCTTAAATTATGATTGAATTTCGATGACTGCGCTATCAGTAGTAGCTTGTAAAATAGATCGTAATTAAACTAGGTACTAATTTATAAGTACTATAATACATCACTTATCGAAGCGATGACATTAAATCCTTATTGCTTATTCAGCAGATTGTGAAGCGCTAAGAGAATAATTAATTAAAGAATAATCAAATAAACCTGGTAAACTTCTAAATACTTGGTGAAACATATTTAAGAGTCTAACAATTAATAAATAAGGAAACGAATATAACGAAAGGTTACGAGCTTATGCAACAGTGAAGCAGTATAAACACGTTCGGATAACTAAGGAACATCAACTCTCTGTATTATTTATTTGTCTTATTGAAACAATTGCGTGTATAGACCAAAAGGAAAAAAATCCTTCTCCTTTAATACACTCTAATTCGGCGGCAAAAACATATAGCGTTATCACGCCGCCATTACGAGCCCATCCAATTACGGTTTTTCCGTTCTTTAATAGCGTAGAAGTTATCCGCAAAAGCAACGACAATCCCAAGGAGCCCCACCCGTCCCGCCAGTCTGTTTCGGTCACCCTGACAAAAACTGTAAAAGTTGCAGTAAATCAGAAAAAGCTAAACGATTGCGAGAGCTTGTCAGAAGAAGATACTAACTGGCGTCGACGTTTTGATATAGCCGAAGAGATAGAAATTGAGGGAAAGAAACTTAGGGGATACACCATAATTCTTTCATATTATAAAGTGCCACAGATCTCGGGAGACGTGAAACAAAGATACGGAGTTCTTAGGCCAGATAATCTCATATTTTTCTCTCTTAAAATATTCAACTTCTTATCGTTCGATAAGCTGAATAATTTAAGGAGTCAAAAAAATGTAGGGATTTCCATGAAAAAAGGTATTTTATTTTATTTTGTGATCTAAAAGAAGTTTAGCCCCCGTACCTAATTGGAGAGTACTATATACATGGTAGGAGTTAAATTTGAAATATAAATACATATACAAATTATATTTATATATACATATATATTAATATCTACAATATTTATAATAATATTTCTTACCACATCATCAGCAATAATACAATAACAATATTAAACAAGTACATTTTTCGGAGTGTTACTGTTTTGTTATTCAAAAATATTTTAAATATTTATTAACATTATTTTTGCAATCGTATACAAATTCTTTCGGAAAACGTTAATTTATTTTTTCTACAATTGTTGCTTCTCATTGAAAATGCACATTCTTGCAAATTTACTTTCGTGATTTGGATATCAATGACAAAGGATGGACAAAAAAAGTTCAAAGATAATTAATTACAAGACTTATTAAACGAAAACTCAGCTCAAACCGTCAGAAAACTTTAAGTTAACTTAGCCGTCGATGAATCAACTATTTTCAGACAACAGGAATTGAAATGGTTACCACACGAATTGACTGAAAAGAATATTTCGAACAATTTCAACATCACAATTTTATTTCTGATAAAGCAAAATAGTTCTATGTGATATATTGTGACTGAGAATGAAAAAGAGCTACTAAAACTGAATTAGTCTTGCCGTAGATATGTAATAACGTTAATTGTACAAATTAAATGACGCATTGTTGCAAATAAAGTCACCAATAATGCATATATTTTAGTCTCCTCTTTACCAACGAGGGTTTATCTAGACAGAACTTGCTGTTTAACGTGGTATTTAGACCACTTCCTCGGCATTAAGCGTACCGACTGGCCAGTGACCAACTTAGATATTATCCTAGAAGACATCTAATTTTGCCTAGCCTGGTTACTGGCGTGACTGGCATGGTCATTCCTTGTCAGATTTTCTACTGTTGCCTATAGAGATGTTTACAATTACACACAAACATCACAAACATCCATGCCCATCACAAAACAAACATGCACCAGCAAGATTTTAACTTTTAATCAATATTGAAACATATCACAATAAAACAAAAAAAAGATCACTTTTAAAGTTTGTAAAAATGGACACATCGGAAATTTGCGTTTTTCCTGGATTGCTTCTAATCATATAAAATAAAATGTACTA